>NC_137970.1:42407497-42873973 GCF_963924665.1 Micromys minutus | reverse complement strand
TATGTGATCTCTGTGAAAGCGTGGCTCAACTCTCAAAAATGTAGCAACACACAGGTTGAGAACTACTAGAATAATGATTGCCCATTCTTTTAGGTCTGAAAACAGGTTGATGCTAGCTTCCTTCTCTGGAGGAAATTCTCCAAGGATTGAAGCTTTACCAGAACAAAGTTTATGATTGTTTCTTAAGTATTCTTGGGGAACCTGTTGGAAAAAAACATAAGACCTACATGATCTGAAATGAAATGGAGTTAAGTCCCAAGTTAGCACTGAGAATCGATGGGACCCTTAAATGCTGAAAACAACAATAAGCATGTTGGAAGTGTCCCTCTAGAAATGACCAAGAGTGCTGGAGGTTGAGTCAGATAGGAAAAAGAATGAACTTTCTACTTTTGCCAATAATGAATTATTTAAAAACCACTTTCAGGGAATTTCTGCTTGTGTGAGAATACTTGATTAATAGAAAATTAAAGCATCACTCCCTCTTAGTTTACAGCCAGCAGCTAGTGACAGTACGTGTTTTGAGAAGCGACTATACTAATGTGTATGGCTCCCTAAAGGCATATTTTCAAACATTAACTTCTGCTGATTCTATGAATGATGTTTGCTTAAAAGTACAAATTTTATTTACACCTTTTCTTTTTTCAATAACTGATTTATTTTATAAAATATTATTATAGCTCACAAATTTTGTTACATAATATATGATGAATATACATTTCCTTTTTCTTTTTTTAATTTATTTATTTTATAAAATATCATAGCTCACAAAATTAGTTACATAATATATGATGAATACACATTTTTCCTTTTTATTGATTTATTTATTTTATAGAATATTATTTTAGCTCACAAAATTTGTTATATGTGATGAATACATATTTTTTTCCTTTTTCTTCTTTTTTTTCTAAGAAGGACTGAGGCTTCCATATTTTGACCTTCCTTCTTTTTGAGCTTCAGGTGGTCTGAGAGTTCTTTCTTGGGTATTCAGAGCTTTCTGGGGCCAGTATCCAATTATCAGTGAGTGCATATCATGTGTGTTCTTTTGTGACTGGGTTACCTCAATCAAAATGATAGCTTCTAGTTTCAACCATTTGCGTAGGAATTTCATAAAGTCATTGTTTCTTATAGCTGAGTAGTACTTCATTGTGTAAATGTACCACAATTTCTGTATCATTCCTCTACTGAAGGGCTTCTGGGTTCTTTGCAGCTTCTGGCTATTATAAATAAGGCTGATATGAAAATGGTGGAACATATGTCCTTCATAGATGTTTGAGTGTCTTTTGCCCAGGAGTGTATAGCTGGGTCTTCAGGGAGTACTATGTCCAATTTTCTGAGGAACCACCAGACTTATTTTTAGAGTAATAGTGCCAATTTACAACCCCACCGACAGTGGAGGAGTGTTCCTCTTTTGCTGCATCCTCGTCAGCATGTGTGCTCACCTGGGTTTTGATCTTATCCATGCTGACTGGTATGAGGTAGAATCTAAGGGATGTTTTGATTTACATTTCGCTGATGACTAAGGATGTTGAGCATTTCTTTACCTGCTTCTCCACCATTGGGTATTCCTCCTTTGAGATTTCCTTGATTAGCTCTGTGCCCCATTTTTAATAGGATTGTTTAATTTTCTGGAGTCTAACTTCTTGAGTTTTTTGAATATTTTGAATATAAGATCTATAATGAATGTGGGATTGGTAAAGATCCTTTCCTAGTCTGTTGGCTGCCACTTTGTTTATTTGATAGTATCCTTAACCTTACAGAAACTTTACAATCTCATGAGGTCCCATTTATCGATTCTTGATCTTAGAGCATAGGCTATTGGTGCTCTGTTCAGGAAACTAACCCCTGTGTCTATGTGTTCTAATCTTTTCCCCACTTTCTCTTCTAATAGTTTCAGTGTACCTGGTTTAACGTGGAGAACTTTGATCCACTTGCACTTTAGCTTTGTACAAGGAGATAAGAAAGGATTGATTTGCATTCTTCTGCATGCTGACTGCCAATTGAATCAACACCATTTGTTGAAGAGGCTGTTCTTTTTCCATTAAATATTTTTAGCTCTTTGTCAAAGATCAAGTGACTATATGTGTGAGGGCTCATTTCTGGATCTTCAATTCTGTTCCACTGATCTACCTGCCTATTTCTGTACCAATACCATGCAGTTTTTATCACAATTGCTTTGTAATATAGCTTCAGGTCAGGGATGGTGATTCCCTCAGATATTTTCTTGTTGAGAATAGATTTCGATATTCTAGGGTTTTTTTTTTTTTTGTTATTCCAGATGAATTTGCAAATTGATCTTTAAACTCTACAAAGAAATTAGTTGGAATGTTGATTGGGATTGAACTGAATCTCTGGATTGCTTTTGGTAAGATGGCCATTTTTACAATATTGATCCTTCCAAACCATGAGCATAGGAGATCTTTCAGTCTTCTGAGGTCTTCTTCAGAGATTTGAAGTTCTTGTCATACAGATCTTTCACTTGCTTAGTTAGGGTCATACCAAGGTATTTTATATTGTTTGTGAATATTGTGACAGGTATCTTTCCCGTAATTTCTTTCTCAGCATATTTATCCTTTGAGTAGAGGAAGGCTATTGATTTGTTTGAGATAATTTTATAACCAGTCACTTTGCTGAAGTTGTTTATCAGATGTAAAAGTTGTCTGGTAGAATATTGGGGGACACTTAAGTATACTATCATGTCATCTGCAAATAGTGATATTTTGAATTCTTCCTTTCTGATTTGTAGCCCTTTGATTTCCTTTTGTTGTCTAATTACTTTGGCCAAGACTTCCAGTACTATATTGAATAGGTAGAGGGAGAGTGGGCAGCCTTGTCTAGTCCCTGATGTTAGTGGGATTGCTTCACATTTCTCACTGTTTAGTTTGATGTTAGTTAGCTACTGGTATACCATATATTGCTTTTACTATGTTAAGGTATGGTCCTTGGAATCCTGCTCTTTCCAAGACTTTTAATATAAAGGTGTGTTGAATTTTTTCAAATGCTTTCTCAACACCTAGTGAGATGATCATGCCTGTTCTTTTTCTTTGAGTTTGTTTATATGGTATATTAAATTGATGGATTTCCATATACTGAACCATCCCTTTATTCTGGGGAAAAAACCTACTTGATCATGGTGAATGATGATTTTGATGTGTTTTTGGATTCAGTTTGCAAGAATTTTATTGATGATTTTTTCATCAATGTTTGTGAGGGAGATTGGTCTGAAGATCTCTTTTCTTGTAGGGTCTTTGTATGGTTTAGCTTTGAAGAATGAGTTTGGTAGTGTTCCTTCTGCCTCTATTTTGTGAAATAGTTTCGAGAGTGTTGGTATTAGGTCTTCTATGAATTCTGCACTGACATCTAGTCCTGGTCTTTTTTTTTTTTTTTTTTTTTTTTTTTTTTTTCTGGTTAGGAGGCTTTTCATGACTGCATGACTGCTTCTATTTCTTTAGGTGTTATGGAACTGTTTATATGGTTTATCTGATCCTGATTTAACTTTGCTATCTGGTATCTGTCTAGAAATTTGTTTATTTCCTCCAGATTTTCCAGTTTTGTTGAGTATAGGCTTTTGTAGTAGGATCTGATGATTTCTTGAATATCCTCAGTTTCTCTTGTTATGTCTCCTCTTTCATTTCTGATTTTGTTAATTTGGATACTCTCTCTGTGCCTGCTAGGTAGTTTGGCTAAGGGTTTATAGATCTTGTTGATATTCTTAAAGAACCACCTTCTGGTTTTGTTGATTCTTTGTATGGTTCTTTTTGTTTCTACTTAGTTGATTTATGCTCTGAGTTTGATTATTTCCTGCTGTCTACTCCTTTTGGGTGAATCTGCTTCTTTTTGTTCTAGAGCTTCAGCTGCGCTTTCAAGCTGCGAGTGTATGATCTCTCTAGTTTCTTTTTGAAGGCAATTAGAGCTATAAGTTTTCCTCTTAGTATTGCTAGATTGCATCCCACAGGTTTGGGTATGTCGTGCTTTCATTTTCATTGAATTCTAAAAAATCCTTAACTTCTCTCTTGACTGTGTTATTGTTGAGTAGTGCATTGTTCAGCTTCCATGTGTTTGTGGGCTTTTTGTTGTCTTGTTATTAAAGACCAGCCTCAGTACATGGTGATCTTATAGGATGCATGGGAGTGTTTCAATCTTCTTATATCTATTGAGGCTTGTTTTGTGACCAACTATATGGTCAGTTTTGGAGAAGGTGCCATGAAGTGCTAAGAAGAAGGTATATTCTGTTGTTTTAGGATGAAATGTTCTGTAAATGTGTGTTAATTGCAATTTGTTCATAATCTCTGCTAGTTTCACTGTGTCTCTGTTTAGTTTCTGCTTCTATGATCTGTCCATTGATGAGAATGAGGTGTTGAAGTCTCCCACTATTATTCTGTGTTGTGCAATATATGCTTTGATCTTTAGTAATGTTCCTTTTATGAATGTGGGTGCACTTGTATTTGTAGCATAGATGGTCAGGGTTGAGAGTTCATTTTGGTAGATTTTTTTCTGTGGTATATAAAACTTTCTTTCCTTATCTTTTTTTTTGATAACTTTTGTTTGAAAATCTATTTTATTCGATATTACAATGGCTACTCCAGCTTGTTTCTTGGGGCCATTTTCTTGGAAGTTTTTTTTCCCAGTCTTTTACTCTGAGGTTGTGTCTGTCTTATCTCTGAGATGAGTTTCCAGTATGCATTAAAATTCTGGTTTCTCCTTACATATCCAGTCTTACAGTTTATGTCTCTTCTTTGGGGAATTAAGTTCATTGATGTTTCGAGATATTAAGGAATAGTGATTGCTGTTCCCTGCTATTGTTGCTGTTAGAGGTAGAATTATGTTTGTGTGTCTTTCTTCTTTTTTTTTTTTTTTTTTTTTGCAGTTATTTTCTTGCTTTTTCTAGGGTGGAGTTTCCCTCTTTGTGTTGGATTTTTCATCTATTATCCTTTGTAAGGCTGAATTTGTGTTCAGATATTGAGTAAATTTGGTTTTCTCCTGGAATATCTTGGTCTCTCCATCTATGGTAATTGAGAGTTTTGCTGGATACAGTAACCTGGGCTGGCACTTGTGCTCTCTTAGAGTCTGTATGATGTCTGTCCAGGATCTTCTAGCTTTCATAGTCTCTGGTGTAATTCTGATTGGTCTGCCTTTATAAGTTACATGTCTTTTTTCTCTTACTGTTTTTAGTATTTTTCTTTGTTTTGAACATTTGGTGCTTTGACTATTATGAATCAGGAAGAATTTCTTTTCTAGTCCAATATATTTGGAGTTCTGTGGGTTTTTTGTATGCTCATGGTCATCTCATTCTTAAGGGTAGGGAAGTTTTCTTCTTTGATTTTGTTGAAGATATTTACTGTAACTCTTAGTTGATATTCTTTGCCCTCTTCTATTCCTATTATCCTTAGGTTTGGTCTTCTCATTGTGTCCTGGATCTCCTGTACATTTTGGATTAGAAGCTTTTTGGTTTTTGCATCTTCTCTGACTGTTTTTTCTGTTTTCTATGTTGTTTTTGGCTCCTGAGATCCTCTCTTTCATCTCGTGTAGTCTGTTGGTGATGCTTGTATCTGTGACTCCTGATTTATTTCTTAGATTTTCTATCTCCAGGGTTGTCTCTTTTTGTGATTTCTTGATTTTATCAATTTTCATTTTCAATTCCTTCACCTGTTTGGTTGTGTTTTCCTGTAATTCTTTGTGTGATTTCTCCTCATTCTCCTGTAATTGTTTAAGGGAGTTATTCATGTGCTTCTCGAAGATCTCCATCATCATCATGAAGTATTATTTTAAGTCTAAATCTTGTTTTTCTGGAGTGTTGGGAAATCCACTACTTGGTGTAGTGGGAGAACTGGTTTCTGATGTTGCCAGGTTGTCTTGGTTTCCATTGCTTGGGTTCTTGTGCTTTCCTCTTGCCATCTTGTTGTCAGTGTTTGTAGGTGATCTTTTTGTTTCTGACTTGTACTTATTTCTCCTGTGGGTCTGAAGGCCCGTGGACTCAGGAGGGAGATTGCTTCTTGGTTTTTGGCTCTTTGTAGGCAAGCTGTGAGTTCTAATGGCAGTGACTCAGTTTTGTCTTTATAGGCTCAGGTGTGAGAGTTCTTCTGAGGCTGTTCTTTGAGCTCATCTCTCTGCCCACATGTCCTTAGTCCTAATGGCAGAGACCTGGCCCTTTCTCTAGGCCAAAAAGGACCATTATCTAGAGAGCACCACTCTCCCTGCATTCTTTCGGCAGGCCTTGGTCCAGGTGGAAAATTGCCTGTGCAGCTGATCTGGGAACTTAGCCTCCCATGGGCAAATCTCTATTCCTGGTGGTAGAGACCAGGTATGGGCCAGAAAGGACCCTTTTCCAGAGAGTGCTGCCCTCCCTGAGCTCTGAGAACTCCTGGTGTGACCTCCCTGAGCTTGGGCCCCAGGCTCATCCCTTGTTCAGGTGGAAAAGTGCTTGTGCAGTTGATCTGGGAACTCAGTGTCCTGCAGGCAGATCCTGAGTCCCAGTGGTGGAAACCTGACCCTCATTCGATTTACACCTTTTCAAATGCCCCCTGACAGCTATTTTTCTTTTAAGATCATAATTCACTTTTTAAAACCCAAATGGTTTTCTTTTATTAAAATATCCTGAATCTGAGGTCTGATGTGAAGTAATAAGTGTGGCTTTACAAATAAAATCTCAGTAGAAACAACAACAACAGCAACGACAAACCCCAATTCCAGATTCACCTGCCAATAAGAATGACAGATACCACGACTCCTATTTGCGTCACTGTTCTAATGCTGTGAAGAGACACCATGGCCACAATAATTTTTATAAATGAGAACATTTAGTGGGAGCTTGCTTACAGTTTCATAGACTTAGTCCATTATCATTATGATGGGGAGTATGAAAACAGGCAGGACAGCATGGTGCTAGAGAAATAGCTGAGAGCTTCATTCCAGTAGTAGGCCTTCTCCAACGAGGCCATTGCCTAATCCTTCTCAAAGAGTAACTCCCTTGTGACTAAGCATATCAATATATGAGCCTATGGACTATTCTTATTCAAAACACCACAGGACTAGATACAGTAAGGTCTTGAGATTATGTAAGCTTAGAGAAGGAGGCAGTTCTTTTAACATGAAGGAAGGATGAGAAATGACATATAGGAGATAGGATAGATGCCTGGGGAAAGAAAGGCCCCAGTGGAGTTGTAAGACCAATATATAAAACCCAAGCTCGTAGGGAAAAATGATGAGAATTTGGGAGTAGTGCCTGCTACGTTTCATGATTTTTTTTTTCCTTTTTAATAGCTAAGGAGTATTTCATTGTGCAACTGAACCACATTTTTTTTTTCTATTTATTCTTCAGTTGAAGAAAAACTGAGTTGTTTCTAGTTTTCCTCAAGACCCAGCATTACTGATCCTGGGAATATACCTAAAAGATGGTCCCCCATATTACAAGGACACTTGCACAACTAGGTTCATAACAGCTTTGTTCTTAATTTCCAGAAACTGGATGGAACTAGAAAATATCATCCTGAGTCAGATAACCCAGACCTGACAGGACATGCATGGTATGTACTCACTTAGAAGTGGATATTAGCCATAAAGTACAGGATACACATCCACAGACCTAAAGAAGTTAAATAACAAGGGGGGCCCAAGGGAAGATGTTCACTCAGAAGGATAAATAAAGTAGTCATCAGAGGTGGGTAGAAGGAGAGAACTGGATGTGGGGGAGCAATAGGAAGGGCAGGGAATCATATGTTGGGAGAGGGCCAGGGGAGTTAATGGAAATCGTAAGGAGTCAGGGAGCATCTGTAGGATGTTCCAAAGACATGGAATGGGGGAAGCTCCAGGGAGTTTATGAGAGTAACTCTAGCTGAGACTCATAGCAGTGGGGGATAAAAAACCCGACACATTGTAACTTGTGATACCAAAGTTTATGTCCAACAAAGGCAATAATCGACCAAATGAAGAAAAAGTTCACAAGAGTAGGAGAGAGCCTTTGCTAGATAAAATCTGATAGAGGTTGAATATTCAGAACATATTAATAACTAAAACAAAGAGTCTATAAATAACTCACTTTAAAGTGGGCTGTAGATAGGAAGAGAGATTTCTCAAAAGAGGGAGTGAAATAGCTATGAATATCTCAAAATGTATTCCTCAGTCATACAATTTATTTGCTTCAAAGCAAAGAAGAATAAGTCCTTTATTTGTCAATCATACTAGTAAAGGAGTAGCTTCATCCACAATGGATCTAAAGAAGAATATTACACTAATAAACAGTTGTGTAAATAACACCAGTCTCTGCAAACAGTTACAGCTGCTGCAGCTCTTATATGCTTTCTATTATTGTGATAAAAAATCATTACCAAGGGACATAGGCCTGGTGAGACTGCACAGCGAGTAGCCTGGGTGCAGACAGTTCTGGGCCAAGCACCCAGAAAGTACGCCCCCCATTGGTTCAGGGGAGCAGGAACTCTTCCATAGGGACTCGGTTTCCACCCAGAGGTCCCATGCATGCAGAACAAATGCTCAGGCCATCTGCCACCTGGAACAGCAGAGATCCAGGGACACAGGCCAGGTACACTGAAGCGAAAGGAACCAATCACTGACAACTAGAGCACAGATAATCACAGACAACAAGATTGCAAGAGGGAAGTGAAAAAACTTACTCAAGGGAAACCAACAGAACCTGGCAACACCAGAACCCAGTTCTCCCATCACAGCAAACAGCAAATGCAAAACACTCCAGAAAATGAAGACTCAGACCCAAAATAATACCTCAAGATGATGATAGACATCCTTAAACAACAATGGGAGCAAACGCATAAAGAAATAGAAACTTTTAAAGAGGAAACAAGAAAACCACTCAAAGAAATCAATGAACTAGAGGAAAACAGAACCAAATTGATAAAGAAATTGAAGAAGGAATTTAAAATGGAAATGGAAAAAATAAAGAAAACAGTAAAAGACACAACCCTGGAGGTAGAAAACCTAAAAAAGGAATCAGTAGTCACAGATGCAAGCATCTCCAACAGACTACAAGAGATGGAAGAAAGAATCTCAGGGGCCGAAGACAACAGACAAAACAGTGAGAGAAGAAGCAAAAGCCAAAAAGCTCCAAAACCAAAATATACAGGGGATCCAGGACACAATGAGAAGACCAAACCTAAGGATAATGTGAATAGAAGAGGGCACGTGGATCAATGAAATAGACTAGAAGATCCAGAAATGAACCCTCGCATATATGGTCACTTGATTTTTGACAAAGGAACTGTAAACATTCAATGTAAAAAGGACAGCCTCTTCAACGAATGGTGTTGGTCCAACTAACACTCAGCATGCAGAAGAATGAAAATAGACCCTTTCACTCTCCCCCTACCTATTCAACATAGTACTGGAAGTCCTGGCTGGAGCAATTGGACAGCAAAAGGAGATCAAGGGGATACAAATCGGAAAGGAAGAGATAAAAACATCATTCTGTGCTGATGACATGATAGTGTACTTAGGTGACCCCAAAAATTCCACCAGAGAACTCCTACAGCTGATAAACAAGTTCAGCAAAGTGGCTGGATACAAAATTAACTCAAACAAATCAGTAGCCTTCCTATACTCAAAGGACAAACATGTGGAGAAAGAAATTAGGGAAAAGGTACCCTTCACAATGGTTACAAAAACTATGAAATAACTTGGTGTGACTCTAACTAAGCAGGTGAAGACCCTGTACAACAAGAATTTCAAAACTCTAAAGAAGGAAATTGAGGAGGATCTCAGAAAATTGAAAGATCTCCCTTGCTCATGGATTGGGAAGATCAACATTTTAAAAATGGCCATCCTACCAAAAGCAATCTACAGATTCAACGCAATCCCCATCAAAATTACAACACAGTTCTTCATGGAATTGGAAAGATCAATGTGCAATTTCATATGGAACAACAAAAGACCCAGAATAGTGAAATCCATCCTCAACAACAAAAAAACATCTGCGGGAATCACTATCCCTGACCTCAAGCTATATTACAAGGCAATTGTGCTGAAAACTGCATGGTACTGGTACAGAAATAGGCATGTGGATCAATGGAATAGAATAGAAGATCCAGAAATGAGCCCTCGCGTATATGGTCACCTGATTTTTGACAAAGGAGCTGTAAACATTCAATGGAAAAATGACAGCCTATTCAACAAATGGTGCTGGTCCAACTGGTACTCAGCATGCAAAAGAATGAAAATAGACCCTTTCTTATCTCCTTGTACAAAGCTCAAGTGTAAGTGGATCAAAGATCTCCACATTAAACCAGATACATTGAAACTATTAGATGAGAAAGAAAAACTTTAGAACATAAAGGCACAGGAGAAAATTTTCTGAACAAAACACCAATGGCTCAAGCTCTTAGGTCAAAGATTAACAAATGGGACTTAATGAGATTGCAAAGTTTCTGTAAGGCTAAGGACATTGTCAAGAAAACAAAACGGCAGCCAACAGAATGGGAAAAGATCTTTACAAACTCCACATCAGATAGAGGCCTAATATCTAAAGTATACAAAGAACTCAAAAAGCTAGACACCAGAGAATCAAATAACCCTATTAAAAAATGGGGTACAGAACTAAACAAAACGTTCTCAGTTGAGGAATATCGAATGGCTGAGAAACATCTGAGGAAGTGCTCGACATCCTTAGCCATCAGGGAAATGCAAATCAAAACAACCCTGAGATTCCACCTCACACCAGTCAGATTGGCCAAGATCCAAAACTCAGATGACAACAGATGCTGGCGAGGTTGCGGAGAAAGAGGAACACTTCTCTACTGTTGGTGGGGTTGCAAACTAATACAACCACTCTGGAAATCAGTCTGGCAATACCTCAGAAAATTGGACATAATACTACCTGAAGACCCAGCTATTCCACTTCTGGGCATATACCCCAGAGACATTTTAGTACACAACAAAGATATATGCACCACAATGTTCATAGCAGCTCTATTTATAATAGCCAGAAGCTGAAAAAAACCCAGATGCCCTTCAGAAGATGAATGGATACAAAAATTGTGGTACATTTACACAATGGAATACTACTCAGCCACCAGAAACAATGACTTGACAAAATTCTTAAGAAAATGGCTGCATCTAGAGAATATCATTCTGAATGAGATAACGCAGTCACAAAAGAACAGACATAATATGCAGTCACTGATATTGGGATGCTAACCCCAGAGGCTCGCACTGCACCAGAAACAACTCACAGACTGTATAAAGTCCAATAAATAAAGAAAACAAAACAAAACAAAACAAAAAAATCTTTATACAACAAGAAAACTTTGACTATTTCCATGTTACATTTTGTTTTGCATGTATTTTGTGCTCATTGTATCTATTGGGTTTTCGATGCATACTGTCAAACCATTAAAAAGATCAAGTACTGACTATTCATATAGATTTATGTAAAAATAATTTTTAAATCTGAAAAATAGTACTGACAATAATGTATTGTATAATTTAATGCAAAAAATGCTTGAAATCTATACATTTATCTTTGTTTTGTAAAATAAAGGTGTTAAAAAATAAAAATTATTGTGTTCAATAAAAAAAAGAAAATAGACCCTTTCTTATCTCCTTGAACAAAGCTCAAGTGCAAGTGGATCAAAAATCTCCACATTAAACCAGGTACATTGAAATTATTAGAAGAGAAAGTAGGGAAAACCTTAGAACACATAGGCACAAGAGAAAATTTCCTGGACAGAACCCCAATTGCTCCTGCTCTAAGGTCAAATATTTACAAATGGGACTTAATGAGATTGCAAAGTTTATGTAAGGCTAAGGACACTGCAAGAAAACAAAACGGCAGCCAACAGATTGGGAAAAGATCTTTACCAACCCCACATCTGATAGAGGCCTCATATTTAAGGTATACAAAGAAATCAAGAAGTTGGACACCAGAGAATGAAACAACCCTTTAAAAAATGGGGTACAGACAGGCTGAGCAACTGGTGAGTGGGAGACCTAGGCTGCTGGGGAGCAGAGGGATCTCTGCGGAGTGCACACGTAAAGGGCACCCCCTGCCCTGACCTGCCCTGTCCTCCCCGATCCAGTGACCGGGAACAGATCTTAGGAACTTCTGTTCCCACCCGGAGACCACTTCAGGACACAGAGCAGAGCCTGGCCCAACTGCCAGCCGGAAAGGAGGCTCATACAGGCTGAGTAACTGGTCTTTGTGTGGTTTAGGTACGAGGGTTATTATAGCCTCAAAAAATGAGTTAGGTAGTATTCTATCTGATTCTATCTTTTGGAATACTTTGGACAGTATTGGTGTTATATCCCCAATAAATGTCTGATAAAATTCTGCACTGAACCCATCTGGACCTGGGCTTTTTTTGGTTGGGAGTCTTTTGATGACTTCTTCTATTTCTTTAGGTGTTATAGGGTTATTTAGATGGTTTACTTGGTCCTGGTTTAACTTTGGGATCTTGTATCTGTCTAGGAAATCATCCATTTCCTCGAGATATTTCAATTTTGTGGAGGATAAGTTTTTGTAGTAGGATCTGATGATTTCTTGAATTTCCTTAGTTTCAGTTGTTATGTCACCACTTTCTTTTCTGATTTTGTTAATTTGGATACTCTCTCTTTGCCCTCTAGTTAGTATGGCTAGGGGTTTATCAATTTTGTTGATTTTATCAATGAACCAACTCTTGTTTTAGTTGATTTTTTCAGTGGTTCTTTTTTATTCTATTTGGTCTATTTCTGCCCTAATTTTGATTATTTCTTGCTGTCTACTCTTTTTGGGTATATCTGCTTCCGTCTGTTCTAGGGCTTTTAGCTGTGCTGTCAGGTTGCTGATGTAAGCTCTCTCCAGTTTCTTTTTGGAAGCACTTAGGTCTATGAATTTTCCTCTCAGTACTGCTTTCATTGCATCCCATAGGTTTGGGTATGTTGTGTTTTCATTTTCGTTGAATTCTAGAAAATCCTTAATTTTTTTTAATTTCTTCTTTGACCCTTCTATCGTTTAACAGAGCGTTGTTTAGTTTCCATGTGTATGGGGGCTTTTTGTTGTCTTTGTTGTTGGTAAAGTCAAGCCGTAGACCATGGTGATCTAAGAGGATGCATGGGAGTATTTCAATCTTCTTATATAGATTGAGGCTCGTTCTGTGTCCAATTATGTGGTCAATTTTTGAGAAGGTGCCATGGGGTGCTGAGAAGAAGGTGTATTCTTTTACTTTAGGATAATATGTTCTGTATATATCTATTAATTCTAGTTGGTTCAAAGTCTCTGCTAGTTTTGCAGTGTCCTTGTTCAGTTTCTGTTTCCATGATCTGTCCATTGGTGAGAGTGGGGTATTAAAGTCTCCCACTATTATTGTGTGGGGTGAGATGTATTTTTCGAGCTTTAGTAGGGTTTCTTTTATGAATGTGGGTGCTTTTTTATTTGGAGCATATATGTTAAGGATTGAGAGTTTCTCCTGACAGATTTCCCCGGTAATGAGTAAAAAGTGTCCTTCCTTATCTTTTTTGATAACTTTTGGTTGAAAACTTACTTTATTCGATATTAGAATAGCCACTCCAGCTTGCTTCTTGGAGCTGTTTTCTTGGAAGTTTTTTTCCCACCCTTTAACTCTGAGATTGTGTCTGTCTTTGTCTCTGAGATGAGTTTCCTGTATGCAGCAAAAGGCTGGATTTTGTTCATGTATCCATTCTGACAGCCTATGTCTCTTTATTGGGGAGTTGAGTCCATTTATGTTAATAGATATCAAGGAATAGTGTTTCTGTTTCCTGCCATTATTGCTTTTGTGGGTTGAGTTGTGTCTGTGTCTTTTTCTTCCTTTAGTTTTCTTGTTTAGGAGTTTTCTTGTTTTTACTAGGCTGTATTTTCCCTCATTGTATTGGGTTTTCCACCTATAATTCATTGTAGTGCTGGGTTTGTGGTCAGATATTGTGTAAATTTTGATTTGTCTTGAAATATCTTCATCTCTCCATCGATGGTGATTGATAGTTTTGCTGGGTATAGCAGCTTGGGCTGGCACTTGTGTTCTCTTGGGGTATGCATGATGTCTGTCCAGGCTCTTCTAGCTTTCATAGTCTCTGTTGAGAATTCGGGTGTGAGTCTGATTGGTCTGCCTCTATATGTTACCTGACATTTTTCCCTTACTGCTTTTAGTATTCTTTCTTTGCTTTGGGCACTTGATATTTTTACTATTATGTGTCGGGAGGTATTTCTTTTCTGGTCCAACCTATTTGGAGTTCTGAAGGCTTCTTTTATGCCTGTGGTCGTCTCATTTTTGAGGGTAGGGAAGTTTTCTTCTACGATTTTGTTGAAGATGTTTACTGTGCCTCTTACTTGATACTCTTCTCCCTCTTCTATTCCTATTATCCTTAGGTTCGGTCTTCTCATTGTGTCCTGGATTTCCTGGACATTTTGGGTTAGGATCTTTTTGTTTTTTGCATCTTCTCTGGCTGTTTTGTCTATGTTTACAATGTTGTCTTCTGCCCCCGAGATTCTCTCTTCCATCTCTTGTAATCAATTGCAAATGCTTGCTTCTGTGATTCCTGATTTCTTTTTTAGGTGTTCTACCTCTAGTGTTATCTCTTTTTGTGTTTTCTTTATTGTGTCAATTTCCGTTTTAAATTCCCTCTTCCATTTCTTCATCTCTTTGATTCTGTTTTCCTCTAGTACTTTTAGTTCTTTGAGTGTTTTTCTTGTTTCCTCTTTAAAAGCTTCTGAATCTTTTTGCTTTTTTTCCCGTTCTTGTTTAAGTATCTCTATCAGCATCTTGAGGTATTATTTCAGGTCTGTGTCTTCCTTTTCTGGATTTTTTGGAATTCCGATGTTTGCTGTTATGGGAGAGTTGGGTTCTGGTGTTGCCTGGTTGTCTTGTTTCCTTGGGATATACTCTTTCGCTTTCCTCTTGCCATTTTGTTGTCAGTGATATGTTCTTGCCTTTCCCTTGTATCTGGTCTGTGTCCCTTGAACTCCACTGGTCCAGGTGGCAGATGGGTCGAGCCCTGTTCTATGCCTCAGAGTTGCTGGGTGGGAACAGAAGTTCCAAAGTTCTGTTCCTGGTAGCTGGATCCGACAGGGCGGGGCAGGGGAAGGCAGGAGGTGCACTTTCCGTGTGCACTCCGCAGAGATCTCTCTGCTCCCCTGCAGCCTAGGTCTCCCACTCACCAGTTGCTCAGCCTCTATGAGCCGCCGTTCCGGGTGGCAGATGGGCCAGGCTCCGCTCTGCCTTTTGAAGTCGCCTCCGGGTGGAACCAGAAGTTCCTAAGTTCTGTTCCCGGTCACTGGATCAGGTAGTACAGGGCAGGTCAAGGCAGGGGGTGCACTTTCCGTGTGCACTCCGCAGAGATCCCTCCACTCCCCAGCAGCCTAGGTCTTTCACTCACCAGTTGCTCAGCCTCTACGAGCTGCCATTCCGGGTGGCAGATGGGTCAGGCTCCGCTCTGCGTCCTCAAGTCGCCTCCGGGTGGAAACAGAAGTTCGAAATTTCTGTTCCTGGTCGCTGGATCGGGCAGGGCAGGGCAGGGCAAGGCAGGGGGTGCACTTTCCGTGTGCACTCCACAGAGATCTCTCTGCTCTCTGGCAGCCCAGGTCTCCCACTCACCAGTTGCTCAGCCTCTACGAGCCGCCGTCCATATATGACTCTTAATTCTGCTTTTGGTGCTTCTGAAATGTCAATAATGTATTCTGAATGGAATTAAAAACATTATGAGGAGCTCAAAAAGCATTTGGTAACAGAAAATGATGTAATTGACAGAGGCAATTGCTAGAACAAATCTCAGAATTAGACCTCATATATAGGAGAAACATAGGTTATTAAATACAGTCTGTGAAGCCTTGGACTTGACTCCCAACACTGCACAGGAAGAAAATTAATACAGGGACAACTAGATAACAGGTAAGTCATTTTGACAAAAAGATAGGAAAAAATGAGTCATTTCATATCTCCTTCCTTACATCAAAATATATTGCACATGGAACAAAGAACAGTCTGTCTGGCTTGCTTTCTTTCCTGTTTTTTCATGAGATGCAAACTTGTAACTTGCCAGCAACTCAAGTTTTAGGAGATCCAGTAACCTCTTCTAATTTTATGGGCATCATGAATGTTTGTTGTACAAATAAACAGGAAAATGTAAACACATAAACAGAAATAATAATAATTTAAATGAAAAGTCTAGTGATATTAGCTCTTTTTGTTTAAATACACAAGTGGAGAGGTAAGCTATACAACACCCCACAGAGAGTACAGTACTAGATAAGAATTCAACAATGTGAGATCTGATCCTAGGTTCCACAATTCTGCTACTTTGTTACCTTACTTCTATAACAATGATAAAATATTGGTAGGTGTAGAGAACATGGACAATAAAACCAAGAATAAAGAACAATCCTTTGAGGGGTGTGGTGTGTGTGTGTGTGTGTGTGTGTGTGTGTGTGTGTGTGTGTGTGTGTGTGTGTCTGTGTCTGTGTGTGTGTAGTTTCTTTATATTTAATCATTGACCATTTGAGTTAGCATAGTGGATATTAATACAGGAAAAAGAAATGTAAATCTCTTCAAAGAAGGTACTAAATATTAACTTTAAATGTTGGGTACTTTCGGATATGATTTCAGTAAACCCAGGGTTTCATGGGGAGAAAACTTGTGTCTGACATGTCTATATAGAAAGGCAGTGCTGCTGCCAGAACAGTGGTCAGCCTGGATGCACATGGGGGCACCCAGGGAATGATGAGGGAGGCTGAGGTTGCAGCCTCTGACTGAAAGCCATATTCCCAGCTCTGAAAGCCTGTCTATAGAGTGAGGAGAAGAAAACATGTACTAAGAGCCAACCAGCAGCCTTCGTCCTGGTATTTGAAAAATTAGGTCCTAAGCTCTACTGAATCTAAAAATCCACATTTGTTTGAGACCTCAAATATAAAATTAGGAAAACCGAGGCATTTCATCATTTGTAAGAGGAACATTTTTTCCAGATTTCTGAAATGGCAACGTATCATATAATTACTGAAATATGTCCTTTGACTATTTTCAATGTTGATTCAAAAGTGGTCACTCTTCGAAACCATTATTCTTTGTCAGTGTGAAGACTGTCTATTTATTCTGAACATTTGTACAAGAACTTCAAACTTCTGGCCCATGGCGGGGAAGGCAGTGATGAATCGGGAATCCACAAAATTGATCTTGACCAGTAGGCTCTGAGTTGGATTCCTAGCACCACTGTAGAATGCCTCTTTTTTAAATTAAAATCTTTATAGTATACATTTTGATCATGTCTTCTTCTTTCCCAACTCTGAGATCATCTCTACTTCTCTATCCACCCAACTTTATGTCCTCTCAAAGAGACAAAAAACAAAAAGATGCCTTCTGGGAAGGGGAATGTCAGTTTTCTCCAATGGAAGGTCACTGTAAGTATCAAATATACTGCAAAGTTAAACAATACAAAACAAACTCAGTTTCATGTGAGCTTTTGATTTCACTTTGTTTGGGTTTTATTTTTTATTCAAGTCTTTTCTATGAACTATCCAGCATCATATATCTTATTATAGTGTTATTCTATATTAGTGAATGAAGTCACCACAATTTTCTTGGCAGAATAATTATATCTAACAATAGCATACAAGATGATTTTGAAAAGAAGACATACAAGCAGAAAGACCAGCAGGGAGATAATCACAATGTCACTGAACACAGGGGACTATGATTGGTATTTTTGGAAAGGAAAGAATGGCTCGGAGGAACACTGGTTAATTAACCAACACACAAACCTGTTGTGTCTCTATGTATATATACAAGTATATACAAAATGTATAGCTTATAAAATAGTGTTAACTGACAACTTTATAATTCAATTAAAATATAAACATAAAACCTTGGAGACAGTAAACAAATGTAACACTTATTATCATAATGCAATGATATAAGTTGCCTATTGGCATAAAAAATCTAAATTTTTGATAAAGAAAAATAATTTTTAAATTACATCATGAAATTGGAAATTGCCTGCCAGAGTTCTTTTCAGAAGGCTGAGAATGAAATGCTAAACACAAGAATGAAAAAAAAAAAAACTCCAAAGGCTTCTTTGCCTTATTCTTGAATGGTGGGAATATAGGGGAGAAATAAAGCAGAGAAGAAGGGAATAGGGATAAGAGTTGTGAAGATGTTGAGCAAAAATTATAACTATTTTTGAGTCTTGCCTTAATACCGATTTTTCTCTTATCAGAAATCAGCATTTTATTTAGCTGAAAGATCAGGGATTAGACTGGAGACACAGCTCAGCAGCTGAGTGCTTGCTTAACATCCACTGGACCCTGGGTTACATCCCTAGTACCACAAAGAGAATCCTAGCAAACAGAATAGATCTGGATATTATAATTTTGAATTCATATGAAAAGACTAAGAGAACTGTGTAAGAAAATTCAACTTCTTGTTTTGTCTTCTTTTGATACACAATATCAAATTCAGAGCTTTGTGCTTGCTAGGTAGGAAAGCCTATCACTGAGCTACATTTCAAGCTGGAAACTACACATGAATAAGTATTGCTTAAGGAAGATGGGAGAATGAAGATTAAATAATAAAAGATACCTCATAAGAAACTAAGAAAGGACATCCAGCTGAGGACCTATGTTCAAGTGATGCCTGCTGGGATAGGCTTTAAGGATTCAGACCCTGACAGGCCAACCACACTCCAGTAGATGGCCCCACACTCATAAAAATAGTGCCACTACTTATGCACCATCATGTACATAGCAGCCCTATTTATAATAGCCAGAAGTTGGAAAGAACCCAAATGTCCTTCAGTAGATGAATGAATACAAAAATTGTGGTACATTTACACAATGGAGTACTACTCAGCTATCAGAAACAATGACTTTATGAAATTCTTAAGAAAATACCCCAGAAACAACTCACAGGCCATATAAAGCTCAAGAAAAACAAAGACCCAAAAATGAAAGTCTCAGGCCTTCTTAGGAAAAAAATAAATGCACAGCACCCTCTAGGATTGTGGTATACCTGGACCTCAAATCATTAATAATCCAAGAGCTAAAAATATAGCCTTGTGGAAATTTTTGTCTGCATATCTGAGGACTTGTATTCCATCCCTTGCATAGAAAAGGAAATTCTTAAAAATACCATTTAGTCAACAAAAATAGGGACCAGGCCTCAATTAGGAAGCTTATATAAGAGGCAAAGCAAGAAATTTCCCCAAAAATATTGAAGAAAGAGACATAAGGAAGCTGTTCTATATAGAACAGATATAAAGTTGTTGCCTATCTACTGAGACATAGAACTAAATCAGACTACTAGAGTAATGTCTTAAACCCCTGGAAATAATCTGTGATGCTCATATGCTACACAACAGAAGGACATGCACCCTATTAAAGGTAATCTTGATGAAAGGGAAGTGGGAAGAAATGATGATCTCCTGAGAAGCAGCTGCTAAGAACCAAAAATTCCCCCTTCTTGCCTTTGAATAAATATGGTCACACACAGGTTGAATGGTAACACCTAAATGAAGTGTCTATGGTTTTGGAATTGTCAAATGCTACCCAATACACGGCAATAATTACAAGTTGAATGTATTCATCCTTTTGGATCTTAGAAGAATAACCACTCATTTTCATGTCATATTTGTTCCTGTATTTAATTACGAAAAGATTATAAACATATTTTGTTAGAAACTTTTTAATCTGAAAATTATTAACACTTTATTCCAATACCTTTCGAGAGCCAAGCCTTTCATAATTTCCAGTAGATATTCCATCATAAATTGATCGTGAAACCTCAGTGCTTTTCTAACTTTTTCATAAATCATTTTTATGAATAATTTTGCATATGTTACGGGGATATAAATTTAATTATTTCTTATCCAGAATCATAAAGTTTGAGTGGGCAAAGAGGAGCCGAGTAGAAACAAGATTTGGGAAAATATCATTAAAACCATTACCATTGTGTTAATATCAAGACTCATGGTGGTTGCAATTCTTGATATGTATTCAAGCATTTATACAAGTTGAGCTAAAATATCATTTTTGTTCTTCATATGAAAAAATTCATAATTAGAACTATTTGCTGTACAAGAAGGATGATAATCTACGATCCCAATGTAAGAATTATAGGGCTTGGGGAGATAACTCAGTGGGTGAGTGCTTGCTTTTCAAGCATAAGGACCTGAGTTTGGATCTGTAGAACTTGCATGAAATCTGGACATATCAATGTATGTCTATATCCCTAGTGTGGAGGAGCAGAGACAAGAGGATCTTGGAAGCTAACTAGTCCTCTGATCTAGCCAAAATTACTATCTTCAGGTTTAGTGAAATACCTGGTCTTCAAAACATAAGGTACAGAAACAACTGCAAAAATAATATCCTGACAACACTTCAAAAGGCCAGTGCACCTGCTAATGTGTGCACACATATATAATGTTTTTTCATTAAAAATTAAACTTGTGGCTGCACAGAGGGAGAGAGGAATCTATACCTCCATCTGTGGTAGCAGCTGAAGAACTGGTGGAGACAATCTTTCTGGACTCGGCTCTAGCAGAGGGAGTGCTTGCTGGGGTTGTCCTGGTGCAGTTTGCACTGTGGGGACACTGAAGTGCATGGAACCTTTGAACCAGAAGAAAAGATGTTTGGTTTTTACAAGCCAAATATGTACTGAAGTATAGAAGACTGCTGTGTATGCAGAGCCAAGTCCTCTAGCTCTTGGTTCAAGGATGGTAAATGCTATGAAAACGACTTCTAGAGCTGTTCTGGGTTGCATGAGACACGCTCAGGAGACATCTTCAATGCCTGCATGCTGCTTGTGAAAAGATGGAAGATGTTGCTCATAGGATAAGGGGGGGAGGAAGGGAAGGAGGGAGGGAGAGAGAGAGAAACAGACAGACAGACAGACAGACAGAGAGACAAAGAGAGAGACAGAGAGACACAGAAAGAGATGCGGGACAGAGGGAGGGAGAGAGAGGGAGGAGGAAGAGGAGGAGGGAGGGAAGGAGAGAGAAAGAGGGAGGGAAGGAGGGAGGGAGGGGGAGAAAGGGAGAAAAGAGAAGAGAAGAAAAGAGAGGAAAAGAAAAACAATTGGAATCATGTGGTAGATGCAAGAGCAGGACCCAATCTAAAGAAAACATTGAAACCAAAGGAAGTAAATTCTCTATCTGCAAACAGGATGAAAAGCAACCAGATCAGTAAACTGCAGAAGGAATTTAAATGCCACAATTATGATGCTCATAGCACCAGCTCAAGTGCCTCTCCAGCCCAGTCTCCATGCTACAGTAACGAGTCAGATAAGGGCTCAGATACAGAGATGGCTTCCAGTTCTAATAGAACTCCGTTTTCTTTTCTTTTTTTTTTTTTTTTTTCCTTCTTAGATCTTACCTACTGGAAAAGACAGAAACTATGTTGTGGGATCATCTATAAGGGCCATTTTGAGGAAGTCCTCATCAACACTCATCTCTTCAAGCAGTAAGAAAGATGCTGCTGAGAAGCCTGAGGATCAGGGGGCGGTGCCTCTGCCCACCTCCACTCAGGAGTGGTGACTGAGGTTCATTCAGAAGAGAGCAAAGAGCCACCTAAACTTTGCAAGGACCACAAAGCAAACTGACCTCCCATTTTTAAATTGGATACCTGCTATTTTGCCAAAAGACATTTTCTAGAATAGTTTTTAATGGGTTACTCTCCTTACCCTTCATCTAACAAACTCTGAAGTCAGTCTCTAGGTTACTGCAAGAAAAAAAAAAGTGTGCTTAATATTTAAGATGCTGAGTATTTCATAGGAAAAGATGAATGCTGCTGTAAAGGGTTCTTTAAGTCTCTTTGTAAAATTTTCTCTAATGAATGGAATTAGGGGAACGTTTACTGGACAGAGATGTTATTTGTTGTGCAATAAAACATGTAGTTTAGTCTTTCTGTGGAGAGGCAGTGGTGGGGGTATTTTTAAATGACTGGCTGTACTTGTTTTCCCTCGTGATAATTTGTCATAACGCAGTGGCATGAGCCAGAAGGTAGCTAAAATTTTTTAAATGCCAGTGTTGCCAAGGTTCTTATGATTCAGACCTGTACTCCTGATTATTAAGCAGGACAGACTGAGCTTTCTGCAAATAGCTTGAAGGAGGAAGCAATTTCTGAGCACACAAGTAGCACTGTGTTGCCTCCCTTTATCTTCATTTTGATAAAATATTTTATGTGGATCTTGTAAAACAGAACCAGATCTCCTCTTGTGGAAGGCCTGCCACTAGGATGGGAAAGGTCCTATAGGGATAGTACCAAAGCGTTGCCACAAAGAAAAGAACACCTGTGGTTAGAAACTACTTAATGAGAATGTGTAAGTCCTGGGGACACATGGAGCACAGTTGTTGCTGCCTGGGACGGGTTGCCTAGAGGGCTTACAGTATGTAAATATTGACATTGTTTGTGCAGGCTGATGTCAAGGCAATACGTGATTGGACAGTCAGTGGAGAGGTAGGCAGGGAAAGAGCCTGGAGGATCAAAAGAGGAGGAGAGGCAGAAATTCTGGAGGCAACGTGGAAGCAGACGTGTATGTTTCTCTCAGCGCATCTTTAGCTTGATGTGGTAGTTATGATTATTTCTAAGGGTTTCTATTGGTCTAATTTATTTTTCCTGGATGGGTAGTTTATATCTTTGTCTGCTGGTTATGAGTTTATTGGGTAGAGGGTTTGTGGATTGAGAATTTAACATATAAACCTGTTTGATAAGTTAATGACTGTTAGTCATGTTTCTACCAGGCTGTGGAGAATGTAAGCTAAATTCATGTTTGGTGGAGGAACAGCTGTGGCAAGTAGTTTCAGTGTTGTGGCCTGAGGCTCTGCGCAGAAACCTGTAGCCTAAGTTCCATACTAAAAGAGAGACAGCTGAGAAATGGTGGTGTGGGGACCCTGTGGTAGAGAAAGAGCCTGGGTGCCGGCACTAGCGCAGGATAAAAGGTTTCCCTTTTTAAAAATATTTACCACAACAGGTGTTCTTTGTTCTTTGCCTTGTCATAAACCTTATTAGGGTTTGGAGTTTTGTAGTTTTTCTCCCACTACTTAAAGTTGACTAGAAGAGTTAGTTGTGTGTTGAGGCTAAGTTGTTTGGTTAAGTTGGCTTCTTAGCATCAAGATAGCTGAACAGAGCTCCACGCCTAGATTTCAATGGTTCTGTTGGCTTTTCAGTGGAACCCAACTGAAATTGTCTAATTGGCTCCTCTCAAAGATCAGGAAAAACAGTAGTAACACTTGAGACCTCCTAGAGGAGGTGTACGTGGCTGCCTTAGTATTCTGTTGCTCATGATTATTTAACTGTATTTTTAAAAAATTTTAGAGTTTCACTACAAAGAGAAGCCACAGTTTGTGGCATCCTATAGTTTTACATTGTGATTTTCTTCCTTTTAGGAAAAACCTACCTAGTACTAGCTACCATGTACACAGACTGCCCAATGAATGGGTCATTTCTCCAAAACCCTGGTGTAGTACAGAATCCATACTTTGACATGGGATTTTTTTTTACATTTTTGCTGTAGTATTAGTGATAGAATACACTTTGATGCATCATCTCTACTTCTGTATTTATTACTAGACTCCAACCACAGCTTTCTCCCCCTCCACTGTGCCTGTAGGATATACTGTATGTAGTTGTGCACTTTGTATTAGTATATTAAAAATCTGCAGATCTGTTTTGTACTTTTTATACTGTTGGATACTTATAACCAAAACTTTACTCTCTATTGAATAAATTTAGTCTTATTAGAAAATAAAAACTTAAACTTGTGGATTATCTTGAAATAACATCTCCTATATTGATAGCACTGTATGTACCTCCTTTAGAAATATAGCTACTGTAAGGAAAAGATGACGGGGCACCAATGAAAGGAAAAGTCACTGAAAGGAAAAGTCACAGGGCACCAATGTTGTGAAAAGATGACGTCTCGGGTTTTGGCACCAATATTAGGGGAAGGTTGAAGAGAGTGGGAGGCAAAGGAGATGCCTCTGTGGGGCCCATGTTGGGAATCCCTTCCCCCTGAGGGACCAGCCACACAATGGTATAGTAGAGAATAGAGTTTATTCAGGTCATGGGAGAGTTAAGAGGATAGTAGAGGCAGAGAGAGAGGGGGAAGTAGAGGAGTAGAGAAGTAGAGGAATAGAGACTGGCCATGAGCACGTGGAGAGAGAGGGGGGAAAGGGAAGGGAAGAGGAGGGGTAGGGGTGGGATAGCAAGGCTGCAAGAGCACAAGAGCAAGAGAGAGATGAGGGGTCAAGCAGCTCCTTTTAAAGTGTCAGGTCACTGGGACAGAGCATAACTGGCTACTGCTGGGTGATTGAGGGGTGGGGTTTACAGAATCCCAACAGCTTCTATGTATGAAACTACTCTGAAACCACTTGCTGTGAGACCTTAGACAGTTAATCCAATGTCTTTACAACTTGAACTTTAAAAAAAAAAAAACATGGGTGTTTCAGTATCTTTTATGTCTAGCATTTTTAAATTGAATGGTAAATTAATTTTATGTGAATTTTCTCTGCAGATATTCAAAACTTATAATCATTTTTCTTCTATGTGCTCTTTAAAGTTACGCAAAATAAAATCAATGTAAAATGTAAGTTTCATAGCCCTTACTATAATATTGCTATTATAATAAATTTTATTTTCACATAAAAAAGAATAAAAAATTTCAAAACTCAGTTTAACCCAAGGAGATACAAATTCAGAAGACAATTAGGATTCCAGCCATTCACTATTTATGCTGTGTGTGTTTGGATGTGTGTGTATGCACAGGGAAATCAGGGTTCCTGATGTTCTTCAGAAGCCATTCACCTTGTTTATTTAGACAGGGCATCCCAGGCTTAGGGTTTACCAAATGGGCTAAGCTGAATGGACAGTTGGCCCCAGAATTCTGCCTGTCCATGCTTCCTCAGCACTGGGATTACAAGGACAGGTACAACTTTCACCTTTTATATGGTTGCTGGGTATTGAAATCAGATCGGTACGCTTGCACGGTAATCACGTTATGAGTGTGCAATCCCTCCAGCCCCTTACCAAACTATTTTCTAATGAAATGAGAAATAAAAAAACGACAAAAATTCCGCGTGTTTTTAATCCCAAGACTAGGGAAGCAGAGGCAGGTAGATGTCTGAGTTCACAGACAGCCTGATACACATAATGATTTCTGGCCAGCTAGGGCTGTCTAGTGAGATTCTGAGAAAAAGAAAACAAGCGCAAAAACAAAGACCTACACAAACAAATCAAAACAAAAATTAAACAGTTCTCATTATCGCTCCAGAGAACGAGTCAAACTCATGCACTGCAAAGCTTTCCCTTGTATACCATACAGTTCGTTACCAAACTATATTAAACATCAAGTTAATTCAGTGATAACCTAGTTCAGTGTCACACCACTGGTTGACAGGCCATGGCTGTATAAAGCTATTACTAAAAGCACTTATCCCCTGAAAAGCAGCAGAGAAAACATCAAAAGTGGTGCCCCCTACTGCTTTGCTCAAGGCTCATTTTTCCTCACATTACAAAGGTGTTCCTCTACCGGAAGTTCCCCGTTAGTCACGTGCCAAAGACTCTGCAATCAGGGTACCATAACGAGCCAATGAGATTTGCCCCCTTGGTACTTAAGACCCGCCCCTAAGCAAAGTTCTGAGGGAGGGCGGGTAATCGGCATTTTGTCACAGAAAGCTGCTGCTTGACCTGACGTGATTTTGCTCTTCTGGTAACGGAGTACCTCAGATTTTCCTTGCTATCTCCAGTTGTCCAGGACTGACATTTTCTTCAAGAATTGCCATCCTAAAACATGGAGCAATTCCGCAAGACAGTGGTTCCTCACTTTCTCACCAAACTCTGGGTGTTAGTAGACGACGCTGTCTTGGACCATGTGATTCGCTGGAGCAAGGTAAAAAGACTGCTGGGGAAAGGCGTGGGTACAAAAGAAAAGGATGTAACTTCAGAAAGGGTCTTTTATCAGGGTCGGAGAAATTTTCAGACAGGTTGAGGGACACAGGAACAGGAAGTTTCTGCGACCCACCAGCCCTTCGTTGGACACTCCGTTTCTTAAGATGATTAAGCTTTACTTCACCTAGTTTTATGATTCCTGGCAAAACTACCCTTATTTTCTACCCTTTTCAAAATTTTCTTTCTTTATAATCCATAAATATGCACAGTATGAGTAAAAAGTCACCCAGGGTAGGACAGCTTCACCATAAAAATACGAGTGGCCCCATACTCCTGATTTCCCGCCAAAGCTCGAATTTCTTGGGGTTTCTTAGTTTTTTATTCTATAGTACGTGGTATGGTCGTGAAATCATACAGTATGCTACATGAGTGCTCTACTACCAAATTATGCCACAAGCTTTTAGTATTTGTTTCTTTGAAAGACAGGGTTTGACTATTTAGCCCTGGCTGACCTAATAGTCACTGTGTAGATCAGGTTAGTAAACAGAGAAAGCTTTCCAGCCAAAAGTACCTAAACTATCAGTTTCTGAGAGAATAAACCTCATTTTGTCCCTAGGACATTATTAAATACTCATTGAGTGAGCTGAATGAATTACAAATGTACCCCTCACCGCTGGGATTATGATTTATATTTAACTTCTAATCATTCTGACTGGGGAAAAATCTTGTAGAATCTGTTAAGAGCAGACCATGTCCAGTTCCCTAAAATAATAGTCAGTCACTTTGGCAATGTATCCATTTGTTTTTGAAACAGACAGGGTCTCACTCTGTAACTCAGGTTGGTCTTGAATTCATAATCACCTTGCCTCAGCCTGCCCAGTGTTGGTAATACAAGATTGTACTACCACACTCTGCCAAGGTTAATTTTTTTAAGAAAATGTCAAGCAAAAATATAAATTGGGACAATGAATTCCAAAGTACCACAGCTAACTTCAAATAATTATCAACTCAGTAGCCATTGTTGTTTCATAAACAGCTTTTACTTGTAATTCATTTGAAGAAAATAGTGGATGTCATCTTCAGTTTATAATTTAGTCATGAGTATTGCTATTAAAATATTGATGTAAACATTTGACATTGAAGTAAACAAGATCTGGGATGTAGGTCAGTGGTTGGTAAAATACTTATTTATCGTATGAAAGACTACAACATCGCCAAAACTACAAAAGTAGTGATAATAAGTTATTTATTAATTCATTTTATTTGTTTACATTTCAAATTATATCCCGCTTCCCAGTTACCCCTCTACAAACCCCCCATTCCATCCTCTCTCCCTCTCTCCTTTGCATCT
Source organism: Micromys minutus (assembly GCF_963924665.1). Classification (NCBI taxonomy): domain Eukaryota; kingdom Metazoa; phylum Chordata; class Mammalia; order Rodentia; family Muridae; genus Micromys; species Micromys minutus. Next base: position 42,846,806 of record NC_137970.1, on the reverse strand, counting down.
ATGAGGGTGCTCCTCCACCCACTCTCCACTCCTGCCTCTTTACTCTAGCGCCCCCTACACCGGGGCATCAAGCCTCCACAGGACCAAGGGCCTCCCCTCCCATTGTTGACAGATAAATCCATCCTCTGTTACATATGTATCTGGAGTCATGGACCCCTCCATGATGCAGATACTCACAGCCAACCATCAGACTGAGCATGGAGACCCCAGTGAAAGAGTTAGGGAAGGACTACAGGGGCTAAAGGGACTGCAATTTCATAGGAAGAACAATATCAACTAACCAGACCACCCAGAGATCACAGGGACTAAGCAAATTTTTTGTATAGAATGCTCTGTTTTGAATATTGAAAATGAATAAAATTTGTTTGTGATAGTGATTTTAGTAGGCCATTTAACAATGGTACAAGAAAACATAGATTTTGAAGATGATTTATACTGCAGTTGTTTAGTTAGGATAGTGGACACTATAGTACTGATTTATTTATCTATTGTATTTTATTTTTAATTGTATGTGTGTAGCCTATATGCATATGTGTGACTGTATATGTATCATGTGAGTATGGGTGCCCATGAAGTCCAAAAGAAGATTTCAAATCCTTGAAATGGGAATTACATATGATCAGGAACTGCTGGATATGGGTGGGCACTGAGAAACAAACTTGGATCCTCTGCAAAAGTGTAACTACTCTTAACTTCTGAGCCAATTCTAGCTCCAGATATTGTTTTTATAATGAATATGGGATTACAAAACAAAGAAGAATATAGCTTCTATATTTTAGCAATATTGAAATGAGATTCATTTTTAAGTTATTGTTCTACTGAGACATTCCATTGTTGTTCAGCTCACTCAAAGAATGTAACTTCAAGGTGTGTTAACATTTCACAAGTGTTACAATCATCTCCACAATTTAAGAACTTTTTATCATTCCTGAAATATTAATTTCTGTCCATTTACAATAATTCCTCAAAGTGGAGTCATATTTAAATGGATGTCACCCTTGTTTCAATAACACTTGGTTTCCCCTCCAAATCTCATTTGTTTACACAGTGTCCTTTGAGAATATTCAGTGGGTATCTTTTCCAACAAGAAACCTATTTTAGTGGTGGAGCAATTCTTATTAACTGTGCTGTGTGAGACTAATAAGGAATTGCTGCCTTTGGTGGAAGTCTTAAACTTTCCTATAAACTGTCCATATGTGGTTGTTTGAATGAGAAATGCCCCCCATAGACTTGAGGATTTGAACACTTGGTTGCCATGTGGTATAACTGTGGGTAGCAGTTTAGGAGACTCGGCATCCCTGGAGAAAGAATGCCATTAGGAATAGGTTTCAAGATTTCAAAATCTTACCCACATCCAGTTCTCATTCTCTTTGCATCATCGTGTTTGTGGTTGAGGATAAAATCTCTTTGTTTCTGCTCTGTCTTCCATACCTCCCTTTCCTGATACTTTCTTAACCTTGTGGACCAATAAGCCCCAATAAATTCATCCTTTTGTGGTTTGCTTTGGTCATGGTGTTATATCACAACTACAGAAAGAAAACACAACACAACACAACACACACACACACAATCTTTTGTTCGAGTATTATTACAGTTCATGTACATTATGAAAATATTCTCCAATTAGACAAAGCAGTGTCTCTAGCCGACAGGAATCAAAGGCCCTTTGTCTTTAATGTGTGTCCAGTGAAATTAACTATTGTCCTCCCAGTTTATTTTTCTTATCTGAAAACATAAAATCAATTTTATCCATCATTGTTAAGTCATATGTCTCAGTTAGTTATTAAATTACTAGGCAAGGTGACATATTTTAATTGAGCCCAAAGTTCTTCAGTAGTATCAGACTTAAAGATCAGCAGAAGGTTTGTTTGCCAAGCTTCACTTAGATCATTTTTAGAAAACCAGAATTTCCCTTGATTCTGTAGAGTATGTTTAATAAGGTACTTTTTGTTAGAAATCTCCTGATTTTCTCCACCTCTTTAGGTAATCAATTATTATGGATGGTTTACTTTTTTGCAGTTGCTATCGTACACAATTCTGATCACACAATGGAAATATTTTCTAATTTTTCCAATGCTAGGAATCAAACTTAGGACCTTGTGCTGCTGAACAGACCACTGCCACTGAGCTAATCTCCAGACATCTTAATGTATAGCGATATTGTTCTTAAACTTGTGATCCTCCTGCTTCTGCCTCCCGAGTGCTAGATTACATATCTTATAACACTCCCAGCTAATTATCTGTGTTTTATATTTGAAATAATTTTTTTAATTTTTTTTGTATCCCCACAAAGAGTTGATAAAGAAATAGAATAATCTCATATTTTATAGATATTTTCTGACATTCTTTCATAATCTCTGAAGTCCAGTCAGTTCTGCGAAAAGTGAAACTGGTGTAGATTCTGGCTGTATATTAAGTTGGATTATAAATAGTCAAGAGCAGCAAAGCCAACTAAAGATAACCCCATTTTTCTAAAATGCTCAGATTCCCTATTAGAATAACTCAGGGGTCCCACTAATGACTACAATAGAGAAAAGTGCTAATCTCCTATGAGGGCTTAAGATCAGGTGTCCAGGTAAAAACTGGTGTGTGTGTGTGTGTGTGTGTGTGTGTGTGTGTGTGTGTGTGTGTGTGTTTGTGTGTGTGCGTAGGTAGGTAGGTAGGTAGGTCTGTAGGTACACAGATTACCTGCCTAGTACAATTAAGTAAATGACCCGGTCTCAAGAAAATAAGGTAGAGAAATAGAGCAAGACACTTAAGGCCCTCCTGTGGATTCCAGAAGCACAGGCACAGGCACCTGGGCACATCATATACATATACCCCACACAGACACACAAACACACAGTCTTGATGGTATAGGGGACTATAATGAGCCATGATAGCTCTAATGAACTAAATAGAGCCCTATGTGTAACTAATAGATGAGCAGGACTTTATTTTTTTTAGTCCTAGTTGAAGTAAGGAATCAAGTTTTAAAAACATGACATTTAAATTAATTCTTTTATAACTTAATTTAAATTTATAATTTAAGAGAATAAACAGCATATAAAATATTGTATTTTTATGCTTATTTTAAAATAAATTTTGTTACAGTCTACATTTTAAAATGTAAGTAAAGTTTTACGGCAGCCAACAGATTGGGAAAAGATCTTTACCAACCCTACATCAGATAGAGGCCTAATATCCAACGAACTCAAGAAGGTAGACACCAGAGAATCAAACAACCCTATTAAAAATGGGGTACAGAGCTAAACAAAAAGTTCTCAATTGAGGAATATTGAATATTCTTAGTTCTCAATTGAGGAATATTGAATATCCTTAGTCATCAGGGAAATGCAAATCAAAACAACCCTGAGATTCCACCTCACACCAGTCAGAATGGCTAAGATCAAAAACGCAGGTGACAGCAGATGCTGGCAAGGATTCAGAGAAAGAGGAACACTTCTCCACTATTGGTGGGGTTGTAGACTGGTACAACCACTCTGGAAATCAGTCTGCTGGTTCCTCAGAAAATTGGACATAGTACTCCCAGTTATTCCACTTCTGGGCATATACCCCAGAGAAGCTCCAACATACAACAAAGACACATGCCCCACAATGTTCATAGCAGCTCTATTTATAATAGCCAGAAGCTGGAAAGAACCCAGATGTCCTTCAGTAGATGAATGGATACAAAAATTGTGGTATATTTACACAATGGAGTACTACTCAGCTACCAGAAACAATGACTTTATGAAATTCCTAAGAAAATGGATGCATCTAGAGAATATCATCCTGAGTGAGATAACCCATTCACAAAAGAACAGACATTATATGCAGTCACTGATAATTGGATACTATCCCCAGAAAGCTCTGAATACCCCAGAAACAACTCACAGACCATATGAAGTTCAAGAAAAAACAAAGGCCAAAGAAAAAAGAAAAACCATTATGCTTAATATTTGCACCAAGAAGACTTTGACTAATTCCAGGTTGCATCCTGTTTTACATGTACTTTATGCTCATTGTAACTAGTAAGATTTTAATGCACACTAACAAACCTTTAAAAAAAATCAAGTACTGACAAAATGTATTTGTATACTTTTATGCAAAAATGCTTAAAATCTGTACATTTATCTTTTTTTTAAATAAAATTGTTCAATTTAAAAAAAATAAAGATCTCCTCTTTCCTCTGTAAAAAAAAAAAAAAATGTAAGTAAAGTATTTACAGTGTCATCCACTGATAGTGTTATCAGTTTACATAATATTGTTCTGTGTATGTGAATATCTTTTGTGGGGAGCCCGGGATGTTAGGGATTAAATCTAGGAAGTCGGTCTTTTATCTATAGTATTATCTCCTATATATGTCATTTACTAAGTGATTCATGTTATGCCTTTTGAAATTTTGTCTTTCTCATTAAAAATATATTATGAATATTTCCTTTCACTAAATCTTGTTATATAGCTTAATTTCATCATTGAATAATATTTATTTGTATAGATTTAATTATTAATTAGAATTATGGTAGTTTCTAGTTTTTGAACTCTATATACAAATCGTATGTAACTGTTACACTAGGTCTTAGCACGTATCAGTAATTATTCTCTATACAATCTGGAATTAGAATTTCTTAGCTAAACCTGAGTATTTGGGGACTTTGAATATTTACTGTTAGTAATATTAAGACCATTTCAATTCTGACTGTATGAATTCCTGTTTATCTGAACACTATTATTAGTTTACAAACAGTGGAGATTGATATCTTATTTAGTCTTTGTCAATTTGAAAGATGAAAAATTATATCTCATTGAAGTCATTTATAATCTAAACACTTTTCTTAAAAACATAATTGGTATCTTAGTTTTCTGTTGGTGTGATGAAATGTCTTAAAACAGGTGACTTATGGTGAGGATGTTTATATCAGTGTATAGTTCTAGGTCACAGTCCATCATGATGAAGAAAGTCTCAGTGGCAGGAGCTTCAACCAGCTGGTCACGTAGCATCCATAATAAACAGAGTAATGTGTGAATGCATACATGTTTCTCTGCTTCTTCCCTCCCTTTGTATGGCCCAAAATCTTTGGCTCAGAGAATGCTCCTACCTGCGAATAAGAGGGATCTTCTCCCATTATTTAACACAGGATAATCACCCATAGAAATGTTCAGAGGTCCATCTCCCAGGTTAACAACTAACATTAAACATTACATTTGACTGCTTTTTTAAAGTTACTACTTCATGCATTTTTTTTTTTTTTTTTTTTTTTTGGCCAAAGTTTGTAAAAAAGAAGTTTCCTTGGTCTTGGCAGACTTAAAATTCTCGGTCTTCTTGCTTTTGCTTTCTAAGTGCTGGGATTATAGATATGTTCTAACATGTATGCTTTTGCCTGTTTACATTTAATTTCTGAGGGTTTTTGGACATATGCTTTCATGATCAATCCATTACATTTTCCTCTATGTTATTTCTTTTGCTCATTGCTCATATTCTGTGTCTTTATGATATATTTTTCCCCATAATAAAGGGTTGAAAGCAGAGCCTCACATACTCAGTTATACTTCCAGTGTGAAGAATTTTATAGTTTGGGCTTTAATTTTTCACAAGTTTGAGGTTCATGAATTATTATTTTGATTTGTTGCTTTGGTGAAACCTTACTTTTTCCCAGTAAATAAACTACTTTTTGGTTTTTCTTTATTACAAGGATGGTCATAGCTTTCAGATTGTGAATGAAGAAATCTTTGCCAAAGAAATACTACCAAAATACTTCAAACATAACAGAATTGCAAGCTTTGTTCGACAACTCAACATGTGTAAGTATGATTTAATTGTATATGTATTTCTATTTGTCACAAAATAACCATTTTATCTTCAATGAATAAATACAAATGCACATGGAGTGGAAGCTTTTACTGTAGTATATTGGTTAAACCCTGTTTTGCTTTTCTTGTTCATTGAAGATTTGTCTTAGTTATTTTTCTATTGATGTTACAAAGCAACTTATTTTTTTTAAAAAACATTTGAATATTTTCAGAGTTACCATCCATGATCATCATGACAGGGATCATGGCAACAGGCAGGCAAACATGGCACAGAACAGTAGCTGAGAGCACACAGCTTGAAACACAATCACAAGGTGAAGAAAGATAACTGGGAAGAGTAGGATTTGAAACCTTAAATCCTACCCCCAGCGGCACACCTCCTCCAAAGAGGCCACGTTTCCTAATCCTTCCCAAACTAGGGAACAAATATTCAAATCTATGTTGGGCATTCTCCTTAGAACCACTATAGATCTCAACCACAAACACACACACACACACACACACACACACACATACACACACACACATACACACACACACACACACATATATACACACATACACACACACATACACACACACACACACACACACATACACACACACACACACACACACACACACACACACACACATACACATACACACATCCTCTCTGGAAAGATATGATTTAAATTTTTGAGCGATAGAGCACATACACCTGAATGGGACGAAAGATTTAGCCAGCTTAATCTTACTGTGCTATAAAGAACTGGAAGTAAAGAGATTTTTATCCCCATGATACAGCTAGGCAACTTACTGTCTTTATGAAATATATTTTAGTTTGCCTATCTCTAGTCTTTAAAGTTGTGAAAGCCTTATTTAGCACAAATGTGAATTACACTGTTCCATAGGCCTAATTTTTCAATATAATTTTATGTTAATAGTATGGAAACACTATAAACACAAAAGACACAAGCAGATACTGTATATATTTGAAAATAATGAATAAAATTCGTGTCTTTAATTTTTTAATCTAATGTACTTTGGTTTTTGACCTCAGTCTCTGCCTTCTGCTGGTTAGTGTCCTTACTGTATCTGCATTTCTGCATCCTCATCTGTATTGGTTAGACTCTGGCAGAGAGCCTCTCAAAGAACAGCTATATTATATTGTATTATATTATATTATTATGTATATATCATATATTTATATATTATATACTACTTAAATAAGTATATAATATACAATTATATACAATATACATATATATAATATAGATATATAATAACATATTTATTATGTATCACAAATATTACTTATATTTATAATATTTAATTTATGAATGAATATGAGTATAAATATTAATAAATATATAATATTAATATGTTGTTATATATTTACAAATATTCTATATAAATATTTATGTACAGCTATATATGTGTAATAGTGCAATAGACATGGAAATATAAATGTTCTTTTTTTATTATTTTATTGGATAATCTCTGTATTTCCATTTCAAATGTTATCCCCTTCACACTCCTATCCCATTCCTATTCCCCCTTCCCCTCAACTTGTTTCCACGAAGGTGCACACTCTCCCAATCACCTTCTCCACCTCAGTGCCTTGGCATTACCCTACACAAACATAATTCTACCTCTCACAACAAAAACAACAGGCTTGGTTTCATTTTAGACAATTTTTAAAAAGTTGTTTTTATTTTTATTTTTCTTAAAATTTTTATAAGGAAAATTTATTATTTTTTGTATTTTTTTACATTTTTATTGGATATTTTATGTATTTACATTTCAAATGTTATTCCCCCTTCCCCCATCTCCCATGACCCCTCCTCATGCCCTAGCATCTGTATTGATGCTGCCTCTCCCACCTCACCACCCTGGCATTCCCCTACACTGGGGAAATCTAGCCTTAACAGGACCAAGGGCTTCTCCTATTGATACCAAAAATGTCATCCTCTGCTATATATGCAGCTAGAGCCATGGGTACTTCCATGTGTACTCACTGGTTGGTATTTTAGTCCCTGGGAGCTCGCGGGGGGGGGGGGGGAGCAGGGGGTGTTGGCTGTTTGATATTGTTGTTTTTTTCTATGGGGTTGCAGACCCTTTCAACTCCTTCAGTCCAGTCTCTAGCTCCTCCATTGGGGTCCCTGTGCTCAGTCCAATGGTTAGCTGCAAGCATCCTCCTCTGTATCAGTAAGCTTCTGGGAGAGCCTCTCAGGAGACATCCCAAGTAACAACACTGAAGAAACTGACACCTACATCCCCACTACTCCTGAGTAGTCAGTCCTTCAGTAACATGGTGGGTATTCATGATGATATGGTGATGCAAGTCTTATTCAGTTAAGCACAGCTGTAGTGAGTTTGTGAGTGTAATGGCCATGTTCTGACCAGAAGACTGTGAGCCAAAAGTATTGAGAAATGTGAGAACAGGAGAAGAGAATATATATATATATATATATATATATATATATATATATATATATATAAAGAGAATTTATATATATATATATATATATATATATATATAAAGCAAGGATGGGTATATTGGACCATTTGGGAAGAGGAATGGGAAAAGGGAAATTATGTAATTATAATCTTAAAATATTAAAAATAATTTAAAAGAAATAAAATGTCTAAGAAACACCTTTAAAATAATTTAGTATTCTTAGTTATCAGGGAAATTAAGATTAAAATGGCTTTATGATTCTCTGTGATCAGATGGCCAACATCAGCAATACTGTTGACAACAAATGATCATGTGGATGTGGAAGGAGAACTACTTATACACTGTTGGTGGGAGTATAGTGTACTGCAGCCACTTTAAGAACTGGGATTGTGGTTTATCAAAAAGTTAGGAGCTCACAGAGTCTGAAGTGACAATCACAGAGCCTGCATGGGTCTGCACTTATCCCTCTGCATATGTTATGGCTGTTTTACACACACACACACACACACACACACACACACACACACACAGCACAATATGTCAAAAAAGGGGGAATGGTAATATTCTAAGAGCTGGAGGTATATGAATACATTTTTGTCAGTGCTTGGCTTTTTTTTTTTAAGGTTTGAAAGTGTGCATTAAGGTCTTACTAGTTACAATGAGCATAAAGTACATGTAAAACAGGATGTAACCTGGAATTAGTCAAAGTTTTCTTGGTGCATAAGGATTGAGCATAATGGTTTTTTCTTTTCTTTTTTTTTTTCTTAAACTTCATACAGTCTGTGAGTTGTTTCTGGGGTGTTCAGAGCTTTCTAGGGTTAGTATCCCATTATCAATGACTGCATATTCTTATACTTTTATGCAAAAATGCTTAAAATTTGTTCATTTATCTTTGTTTTTTAAAATAAAGTTGTTCAAAAAAAGAAAATGGATACATCTAGAGAATATCATCCTGAGTGAGATAACCCAGTCACAAAAGAACAGACATAATATGCAGTCATTGATAATTGGATACCAACCCCAGAAAGCTCTGAACACCCCAGAAACAACTCACAGACCATATGAAGTTCAAGAAAAAACAAAGGCCAAAGAAAAAAGAAAAAGAAAAACCATTATGCTTAATATTTGCACACCAAGAAAACTTTGACTAATTCCGGGTTACATCTTGTTTTACGTGTACTTTATGCTCATTGTAACTAGTAAGAACTTAATGCACACTATCAAACCTTAAAAAAAAGCCAAGCAATGACAAAAATGTATTTGTATACTTTTATGCAAAAATGCTTAAAATTTGTACATTTATTTTTGTTTTTTAAAATAAAGTTCTTCAATAAAAAACAAAAGAGCTGGAGGGCCAGGAAGTCCTGCTGCAACAGTGTGTCTCCCAGAAATAATAGGGAAGTTTCACCTAGATACCTCAACAGTATGGCATCCTAATCAAGACCTGAACAAAGACAGCACCAATAGACATACTAATGTGAAAACCAGAAATCTCACAAGACTCAAGCCCTAGACAATATAGGCAACTAATGACTACTGAGAATAGAAGAATTAATCTTCCCCATGGATGATCCCCTTAATTGATTAAACAATACCAAGTGATCACCCAGAACCTGGAAATCTCGTAATACAAGCAACAGTAAATAGACTCAACAAGTTGTATTTATAATTAATGTGTGTGTGTGTGTGTGTGTGTGTGTGTGTGTGTGTGTGTGTGTGTAACAACATTAATTAAAGAAAATGAAGCCATAAATTTTAGGAGGAAGAAAAAGGTAAATGTGGAAGGGGCTTATGGGATGAAAGTAAGGGCAGAAATGATTTCATAGAGATTCCCACCATACCCCGACATACAGCAGCTACAGACTTTCATTTATTTTCCTGGTCCTCTGGCTCTATCTCCTGTCCTGTCTCACGCCTGATCCTGAACCAACCCATTTTTCTCCTCATCCTCTCTCCCAAACAATTCTCTTCTTCCTTCTGCTTGTTATGGCTATTTATCCCTGCCTCTAAGTGAGATTCAAACATCCTTGCTTTGGCCTTCATTCCTGTTTACCTTCTTTGGGTCCATGCAGACAGGAGCCCAGCATAATGGTCCTCTGAGAGGCCCTACCTAGCAGTTGACTGAAACAGAGGCAGATGCCCACAGCCAAACATTGGTCAGGGACTCTTATGGGAGAATAAGGAGAAGGATTGCAGGGCCCTAATAGGGATAGGAACTCCACAGGAAGACCAACAAAGTCAGTAAACCTGGACCCTTCGGAGTTCTCAGAGACAGCCACCAACCAAACAGCAATACCAAGGCTGGACTGAAACTCCCAACACATATGTAGCAGATGTGCAGCTCAGTCCCCATGTGTGTCCCACAACAGCTAGAGCAGACTGTTCCTAAAGCTGTTGTCTGTCTGTGGAATATTTTCCCCAACATGGCTGCCTTCTCTGGCCTTGGTGGGAGAGGATACACCTAACCCTGCAGAAACTTGATCTGCCATAGTAGGGGGAAACCCAGTGGCCCTACCCTCTCAGAGGAGAAGAGAAGGGGAGATGAGGGGAGGAACTGTGTAAGGGGGGAGTGGGAGGGGCAGCAATTAGGATGTAAAAAAAATAAAAATAAAAAAATAAATGTTAAAAAATGATAAATCTTTACAAAAACGGAGAGAATAAAGGAAGGAGGAAAATGGAAGAAGAGAGAGGGGAAAGGAACAAAGGAAAGAAAAACAAAATGGAGAAAGAATGGGAAGGAAGGGAGGTTAGGGAAAGAGAGAGGAGGACAGAGCATTGCTAGTTCACAAAATTGCAGTTACATTTTAAATTAGTATAAAAGTGAAGGCAGGCCCAGAGAAATGTATCAGTGCATAAAAGGATTTGTCCCTAAGCCTGATGACCTGAGTTCAGTTCCTGGAACCCATAAGGTGGAGTTAGAGAACTCCTGCTATCTATATTCTGACCTTTACATGTATTCTATGGAGTGCATGTACATGCATAAGAATGAAAGGAAAGGAGGGGGGATGGAGGGAGAGAGGGTGGGTAGGGAAAGATCATTGGTGGAATAACACATATCTCTATGTAGTCACTCGCTTGACTACAACATCTGTGTATGTGTGACCATTAGTGTCTGCTCAGGTCAAGTGTCTTCTGTATGTTCATACTTGCATGGATGCAGATGCAGAACTTTTCTCTATGTTCTCCCTTTTCCGGAAAAACATTCAAATTCTCTCTATGCAGATAGTTGCATATTCACATATATAGAGTCTGAAACATATAGTCACTAATGTAGGTTCATTTTTTAATTCTGTCTGCATTCATTCATGCATGAGTATTTTTGTTCTTGTTATTAATTAATTTCCAAGACATGTAACCCTGGCTATCTACATTTTGTGAGTTTTATTATAAACACACTCGAAATATGACCATCTAAACATAATGAATTTTTACCTCTTATATGTTCCCAAGTTCATGTTATAATTGTGAATGTATTTGTATTTCCTGCTTTGTTATCGTATTACAAACAAAAAAAATCAACTTATTGACTTATAAATGCTCCACAGAACTGGGCACAGTAGTTATAGTTGAATAAATGGTGTTTGGTAAAGGTAGATTAAATGGTGTTAGTGCTCGTAAAATGTGGGGTGCCTCTAGAAGGCCAAGCATGGCAAGCATGGCTCTGGCAGCTCTTACCCTTTCACCATTTCTTCTGCCTGCTAGATTGTCAGATTTTATTTCTAAAGATAGTCACAAAAGTTTATTTCCTTATCTGGCTACTTCCTGCTCTTGAGACTGACCACCAAGGCCGAGCTATGAAAATCCTGAAACAGTGAAACTCTGCCTTTTGACTACCCTAATTAGCTCAATCAAACTAAACTAATTCATCCTAGCAAGCAGTTTCCCTTTTTCTCTTTACAGCCACCATTTGCTTATAGACTGTATCTGTCTTCTTACCATCCAGAGGCAGTCCTTTGTCTCTCCAGGGCAAATTGCACCCATATCTCCCTTGTTTATTTCCCATTCTCCCTTGTCCTATGCCTCCTGTTTATGTCTCTTATTATTCTCTGACTTTTGACCCTCTGTGGTAAATGACTCTTCTTCCTGCTGAAACCATGGTGTTGGAGTTTCTTGTGCCAATGCCAGTCTTTTCCATTTGGATAATTGATAAGAAAACTTAAAGTTATAGATTCAGGTGGCCAGAGAAAGTGCTAACTAGTTCATTTGTAAGTGTGCCCTACACTGTCAAGAAAACAAAACGGCAGCCAACAGTTTGGGAAAAGATCTTTACCAACCCCACATCAGATAGAGGCCTAATATTCAAGGTATACAAAGAACTCAAGAAATTAGACACCAGAGAATCAAACAACTCTATTAAAAATGGGGTACAGAGCTAAGCAAAAGTTCTCAATTGAGGAATATCGAATGGCTGAGAAGCATCTAAGGAATTGCTCAACATCCTTAGTCATCAGGGAAATGCAAATCAAAACAACCCTAAGATTCCACCTCACACCAGTCAGATTGGCCAAGATCCAAAACTCAGATGACAGCAGATGCTGGCGAGGTTGTGGAGCAAGAGGAACACTTCTCCACTGTTGGTGGGGTTGTAAACTGATAAGACCGCTCTGGAAATCAGTCTGGCAATTCCTCAGAAAATTGGACATAGTACTACCTGAAGACCCAGTTATTCCACTTCTGGGCATATACCCCAGAGACACTCCAATGTACAACAAAGATACATGCACCACAATGTTCATTGCAGCTCTATTTTAATAGCCAGAAGCTGTAAAGAACCCAGATGTCCTTCAGTAGATGAATAGATACAAAAATTGTGGTATATTTACACAGTGGAGTACTACTCAGCTATCAGAAACAATGACATTATGAAATTCTTAAGAAAATGGTTGCATCTAGAGAATATCATCCTGAGTGAGATAACACAGTCACAAAAGAACAGACATAATATGCAGTCACTGATAATTGAATACTAACCCCAGAAAGCTTTGAACACCCCAGAACCAACTCACAGACTATATGAAGCTCAAGATAAAAAGCCCCCCCACAAAAAATGATGAAAGCCTCATTCCTTCTTAGAAAACAAATAAATGTATAGCAGCCTCTCTGAGTGTGGTACACCTCAACCTCAAATAATTAATAATCCAAGAGCTAAGATAATAGCCTTGTGGCAATTTTTGGTATTCACAGATCATTAGGCTTAACCTAAACCCAACAAGAAATCTGTTTCCATGTTATGTTCTGTCCTACATGTACTTCATGCTTATGGTAACTGGTGGGATTTCTATGCATGCTATCAAACCCCTAAAAGAATTAAGTACTGACAAAATTATTTATATAATGTTATGCCAAAATGCCTTTAAAAAACTGTAAATGTATCTCTTTTTTTAATAAAGTGGTAAGAAAAAATAAATGAATAAAAATAAAAACAATAAGTGTGTCCTAAATGGAAACGAATTGTATTTGTCATGTAAAAATATGTTTTTATGAGAAAAATAGGAACCCTTATGTGATTAGTATTTATCTGATTTAATAAAGGATGCAAAGATTTGAAATAAAAATTAAACTTCCCACAAAATAATAGAAAAATAATCCTTTAGAGAGTAAAACTTGAAATTAGTGTTCCCTTTTAGATCATATTTGGGCAATTCTCTGCTATTAATTAAGCACAGATAAGTACATTAACCTGTGTTTAACCTCATTACTTCACAAGCACTGAGGCCATGCTCTTGAAATGTATTCTATTACCCTCCTCACCCCCTTTTATTTTTATTAGATATTTTCTTTACTTAGATTTTAAATGTTATCTCCTCTTTCCCAGTTTTCTCTCTAGAAACCCCCTATTTCAACCCCCTTGTCTCTATGAGAGTATTCCCCCACCCACTCACCCATTCCCTCCCACCTTCCCATCCTGGCATTTCCCTACACTGGGACATTTAGCCTTACAGAACCAAGGGTTTATCCTCCCATTGATGCCCAATAAGGCCATCCTCTGCTACATGTGTGACTGTAGCAATGGATCCCTCCATGTGCACTGTTTGTTTGGTGGTTTAGTCCCTGGGAGCTCTGGGGGCTCTGGCTGGTTGATATTGTTGTTCTTCCTATGGGGTTACAAAGCCTTTCTGCTCCCCCAGTCCTTTTTCTAACTCCTCCACTGGGGACCTTATTCTCACCAATGGTTGGTTAAGGTCCTCTGACTCTGCATTTGTCGGGTGCTGGCAGAGCCTCTACAGGAGACAGCTATATCAGGCTCCTGTCAGCAAGCACTTCTGGGCATCCACATGGATTAGAACAACCCATAGAATGAAAATGGTTATTGTACCAAATACAATTTATAGAATGAAACCCCTATCAAAATTCTAATATCATTCTTCATGGAAGTAGAAAAAGTTCTTAAAATTTATTTTAGTATATATAATACTTCAGATACACAAACAACACTAAGCAAAAGAGTGATAAAGAGGGTACTGACATACCTAATTACCTAATTTTAAGTAATATTGTAGAGAATCAGCAGGAAAAAAGCAGTGCTGGATCACCCACACAAATAAATAAATCAATGGGAAATGATAGAGGATCCAGATAGAAACTCACACAGTGACAGACACATGGTTAGACAACACTGTTAACAAAAAGCATTCACAGACGAAAGCAAGCTTATTTTAAAATGTTGCTGGGAAAACTATATAAGTGCATACAAGCAAATGAATTTAGCATATTATCTTTCAACTTGAACAAAAAAAAAATATCAACTCCCAATCGATCAAAGACTTCAATGTAAAAACACGAAAATCTGAAATGGCTAGAGGAAAAATTAGAGAAAACACTGTAAATAATAAAAACAGATAAAGACTTTCTGAATATGATTGCAGTGACTCACAATATGTGGGAGGTAATCAACAAATGAAACATAGTGAAATGATAAAGCTTCTGTACAGCAAAGAAACAGTTCTTTAAGTGAAGCTACATCCTTTAGCATGAGAGAAAAATTTTATCAATGGTATGTTTAAAAGTATTGCTACATAGAATCTACAGATGATATTAAAAATCAAAACAACAAGAAAACAAACAAACAATCCAAAAAAGCACGCAAGGAACTGAACAGAGAGTTCTGAAAGATGTTCAAATGCCCAATGAATTTTTAAGTGTTCATTAGCTGACAGGACTATGACAATTAAAGCTATTAAAACTATCTTTAACCATATTCTGAATATTTATCATCAAGAAAACATATTACAACAAATGCTGGTGAGGATGTAAGGAAGGAAAAAACTTATTCACCATTAGTAGGATGTAAACTGCCATAGTCACTATGGAAATCAGTGTGGAGTTTTTTCAGGAAAACTAAAAGCATAACTACATATATATAGTTGGATGACTCTTCGGGATATATGCAAAGGACACTATCTTACCAGAAAGATTACTGGATATCTATGTTCATAACTGCTCTATTTACAAAAGGAAGGAAAGGGAATCAGCATAAAAGTTCACCAACTGTTTAATAGACACAGAAAATGTAGTATACAAATAAAATGAAGTTTTGTCAATCCAAAACAGAAATGAAAATTTAAAACTTTAATATAAATGGACAGAAAAATATTATATGAAAGCTGATAACTGAAGCTGAGAAGACAAACAATACTTTTTTGGTCATGAAGACCCTAGCTTCTACTTTTTGTTTTGGTGTATTTATATGGGAGTCAGTATCTATAGAAAAAAGGAAAATGTAAAGGTTCATGAAAGGAGAAATAATATCTAAGAAAATAAGTGAGAATTCTACCACTTTACCACCCGTGCAACAAAAGGGCAGCCAACAGACTGGGAAAAGATCTTTACCAATCCTACATCTGATAGAGGGCTCCTATCCAGTATATACAAAGAACTCAAGAAGCTAGACTCCAGAGAATCAAATAATCTTACTAAAAATGGGGTACAGATCAAAACAAAGAATTCTCAACTGAAGAATACTGAATGGCTGCGAAACACCTGAAGAAATGCTCAACATCCTTAGTCATCAGGGAAATAAAAATCATAAGGACCCTAAGATTCCACCTCACACCAGTCTGAATGGCTAAGATAAAAAATTCAGGTGACTGCAGATGCTGGTGAAGACGTGGAAAAAGAATACTCCTCCATTGTTGGTGGGATTGTAAGTTGGTACAACCACTCTGGAAATCAGTCTGGCGGTTCCTCAGAAAATTGGACCTGAGGACCCAGTTATACCAGTCCTAGGCATATACACCAAAGATGCCCCAACATATAACAAGGACACATGTTCTACCATGTTCATAGCAGCCTTATTTATAATAGCCAAAAACTGGAAAGAATCCAGATGCCCTTCAAAAGAGGAATGGATGCAGAAAATTGGGTACAATTACACAATGGAGTGCTTAGCAAATGGATGGAACTAGAAAATATCATCCTGGGTGAGGTAACTGAATCACAAAAGAACACACATGGTATGCACTCACTGATAAGTGGATATTAGCCCAAAAGCTCAGATTACCTAAGATAAAATCCACAGACCACATGAAGCTCAGGAAGTCGGAAGACCAAAGTATGGATGCTTCAGTCCTTAACAGAAGGAACAAAATACTCAAGGGAGGAAATAAGGAGAAAAGTGTGGAGCAGGGACTGAAAGAACATCCAGAGACTGCCCCATCTGGGGATCCATCCCATATGCAGCCACCAAACCCAGTCACTATTGATAATGCCAATAAATGCTTGTGGACAGGAACCTGAAATAGCTGTCTCCTTAAAGGCTGTGCCAGAGGCTTACTGATACAAAGGAAGCTGCTATCAGCCAACCATTGAACTAAGAACAAAGTCCCAAGTGGAGGAGTTAGAGGAAGGACTGAAGGAACTGAAGGGGTTTGCAACACCATAGGAGCAACAACAATATCATCCAACCAAACACCCCAGAGCTCCCAGGGACTAAACCATCAACCAAAGAGTGCACATGAAGGGACCCATGGCTCCAGCCGCATATGTAGCAGAGGAGGGTCTTATTGGATATCAGTGGGAGGAGAGGCCCTTGGTACTATGAAGGCCTGATGCCCCAGTGTAGGGTAATGCCAGGGTGGGGGAGGTGGGAGGGAGTGGGGGGCACCTCATAAAAGCAGGGTAAAGGGAGATGGTATAGGGGATTTCCAGAGGGGAAACTGGGAAAGGGGATAACATTTGAAACATAAAAAATAAAGAAAATATAAAATAAAATATATAATAAAGAAAATATATAATAAAAGAAAAGACAAAAAAAAAAGAGGTATGTAATGCCAAATCCAGAGTTTTTTATTGCGGGCTACATGAATAAAACATCATGAAACCTAGTGACATAAGAAATGCACTATAAACTGTATGAGCTTAACAGTAGCAAAAAGACTGTAGGGTTTTACACACACACACACACACACACACACACACACACACACACACTGTTGGTCCCCAGAAATCTGTGGCTCTGGATTTGGATTGAGTTTAGCAGTGCTATTCTTGCCCACAGGACAACAGATAAAAGTTTTCACTTGGCTGCATTAGGTTCAAAGCTGGTTGTCTGATTGTTATTAGTATGTCACATCACCTGCAGCACTTGGGACTCCTCCCAACATGGTGCTCTTGGGATACTAAATCTTCTGACATGGTGACTGGCTTCCAAGAAAAAAAAATTCACAAACGATCCATCATTGTCTTAAATTTCTTAACAAGTCCCTTGTTTTTTCCTAGCATTATACTGGACAAAATGAGTCACATCCCAAGTTCAGAACCACAAGTGGAAGACTATTAGAGCATACCATTTGATATAAGACCTGTAACTCTGAATCTTTAATTTTGAGACAGAAGTATAAACTGTGAGTGTGGTTGACTATTAAACATTCAGGTATTTACAGAGATAATTGTATCCGCACTGGCTATTTCAGTTCAGGAACAGAAAGGCTCTGGTCTGCAGGTCACATCTGTCCACCTGCTTATCTATAGCCCACAAACTAATTATGGTCCTAAACTATGCAGATGCTTAATAAGATGTAGAGTAGAAAAATGCATGTGAAATTACAAATTCAAATTTCAATGCTCATTAAATTCTTCAAAATATGATCACGTTGAATGTATATCATGTTCATTAAAATACTGAGTGATAAAATTAATATGAAAAAATTAAAATATCGAATCCTGGAGCTGGGGAGACAGCTCAGTTGGTAAGGTCCTTGTGCAAGTGTAAGGAAGTGGGTTCAGACTCCCTGCACCAACATAAAAGTCAGACTGCACATATCATATCTCATCACTCTGGAGTAGATGCTGTACCCAAGAGGCTTACATAGCCAGCCAGTTTAGACAGAAAAGCAAACTGAGTTCAGTGAGAAATGATTCCTCAAAAACAGGGCAACATAAGGTAAAGGGGGGTATTGAAGAAGACATCATGGCATCAACCCCAGACTCTAAAGCTCTCACACAGAAGACCACACCAGCTCATCTGCCTGCATACACATATTATGCCACAGACATAAAGAACAGTAAGAAGAAGTAATCCTACCCAAGTTTGAAATTAAGCTATTAGAGTGTGCCAATATTTTCTGACATCAAACGTTTTGAATTTTACTTACTTATTCTGACCCTTACAAATTTCCTATTAGAATCTCTTCTATGGCATTTTCTTACTGTTAATTTTGATTTTTTCCCCTTATAATAGATGGTTTCCGAAAGGTGATTGCACTGCAGAGTGAAAAGATTAACCAGGAGAGTAAAATAACTACTGAATTTCAGCATCCACTTTTCAAAAGGGGAGAAGCCTATCTTCTTGCAAACATTAAGCGAAAGGTAGGAAGAACATGGTCATATATTTTTCTGCAGTATTTATGATGGCATTCAGTCCTTACATAATCTAAACCTTGTATGATTTTTCTTAAGTCTCAGCATAAAACTGCTAAAATCAGGAACTGGCTTGCTAGGTACTTTTTCAGTTGCTTTGAACATGACCTTTAAGTATTAGTTCATCTAAATATTTAATATCTTTGTTGTGTTTTATTTCATTTTCTTGTGTTCATTTTATCATGTAGATGGTGATATAACATCTTAGAAAAAAAGCAGAGGAGACTTAGGATACATTTTGAAAGAGTAACTTAAATATTGAATTTTGAAAAAAAAATATAGACCCTGTCTGAATAAATTGGATCTGATGACAAGTCAAAGAATTAACATAGTTTTTCACTTGTAAGATGACTGCGTGTATTGGAAATTCGTGTGAAACTTATCAGTATACTGGAAGTTCAAGACCAAAAACAAATACAGAAAGGACATTTAGACTTCCACTAAGAATAGTGGTTCTCAATATGTATTTTGAATGATTTCTAGGAGCCCTAAGACATTTTTAGAGCAAAATGGGATAAAGCTATTTTCATTAAAAAAAACTAAAAAATAATTTTTTCATCTTTATTCTCTTATGATCCCAGTTCAATATTCTTAGGAATACATGATATATGATATTCATATACATATATATATACATACAAACATATAATATTCATATACATATATACATACACACATAAATATGCATATATCTTGTGACATTGATTTTTTATATTAATTGATCTTTAAAATTTTTGTTTAACCTTTTTTTCTTACACTCCAGATTTTATCCCCCTCCCAGTCCACCCTCTGACTAGTCTACATCTCCTACCTCCTCCCCCAGCTCTTCTCTGTGAGGATGTCCCCACCTCCCATCTCCCAACTCCTACCCCATCAGACCTCTCTACTCTAGTCTCTTGAAGGTTAGGTGCATGTTCTCTGACTGAACCCAGGCCCAGCAGTCCTCTGCTGTATATGTGTTAGGGACCTCATATCACGTGGTGTATGCTGCCTGGTTGGTGATCCAGGGTCTGAGAGATCTCAGGGGTCCAGGTTAATTGAGACTGCTGGTCACCTTTCACCTCAGCTTCTTCCAGCTATTTCCTAATTCTACCACAGGGGTCAGCAACTTCTGTGTATTAGTTAGGTGTAAATATCTATATATGACTCAGCTGCTTGTTCGGTCTTTCAGAGGGCAGCCATGATAAGTCCCTTTTTTGTGAGCACTTCATAGCCCAGTAATGGTGTCAGGCCTTAGGGCCCCCCCTTGAGCTGGATCCCACTTCGGACCTGTCACTTGAACTCCTTGTCCTCAGGCTCTTCTCCATTTTTCTCCCTACATTTCTTTCAGACAGAAACAATGATGGGTCAGAGATTTTGAGTGTGGATTGGCAACCCCATCCCTCACTTGATGCCCTGTCTTTCTGCTGGAGGTGGGCTCTACAAGTTCCCTCTCCCAATTGTAGGGCATTTCATCTAAGGTCCCTCCCTTTGAGTCCTGAGAGCCTCTCCTTTCCCAGGTCTCTGGTACAGTCTGGAGGCTCTCCCCACTTTCTACCTCCCAAGGTCACCTGTTTCCATTCTTTCTGTTGGCCCTCAGGGCTTCAGTCATTTTCCCGCACCCAATACCTGATCATATTTTTCTCTTCCGCTCCCTGTTCCCTTTCCCACCCCGGTCCCTCCCTTTATGCCCCCTCATGTAATTACTTCCTTCTCCCTCCCAAATGGGATTGAGGTGTCCTCAATTGGGGTCTTTGCTTGCCAATCTTTTTGGGGTTCTGTGAACTGTATCCTGGGTATCCTGTACATGTTTTGGCTAATATCAACTTATCACTGAGTACATACCATAGTGGGGGGTTTTTTGTTTGTTTGTTTGTTTGTTTGTTTGTCTTGTGGCTGGGTTTCCTCACTCAGGATATTTTCTAGTTCCATCCATTTGCCTAAGAATTTCATGAAGTCATTGTTTTTAATAGCTGAGTAGTATTCCATTGTGTAAATGTACCATATTTTCTGTATCCATTCCTCTGTTGAAGGACATTTGGATTCTTTCCAGCTTCAAGCTATTAGAAACAAAGCTGCTATTAACATAGTGGAGCATGTGTCCTTGCTATATGTTGGAACATCTTTTGGGTATATGTCCAGGAGTGGCATAACTGGGTCCTCAGGTAGTACTAAGTCCAATTATTTGAGGAACCGCTAGACTGATTTCCAGAGTGGTTGTACCAGCTTGCAATCCCACCAACAGTAGAGGGATGTTCCTCTTTCTCTGCATCCTTGCCAGCATCTGTTGTCACCTGAGTTTTTAATTTTAGCCATTCTGACTGGTGTGAGGTGGAGTCTCAGGATCATTATGATTTTTATTTCCCTGATGACTAAGGATGTTGAACATTTTTAAGATCTTCTCAGCCATGCCAGATTCCTCAGTTGAGAATTCTCTGTTTAGCTCTGTATCCCATTTTTTAATTGGGTTACTGGGTTTTCTGGAGTCTAACTTCTTGAGTTTTCTGTATATATTGGATATTAGCCCTCTATCATCAGATGTAGGATTGGTAAAGATCTTTTCCCAATCTGTTGGTTGCCAGTTTGTTTTTTTTTGACAGTCTCCATGGCCTTACAGAAGCTTTTCAGTTTTATGAGGTTCCATTTGTCGATGCTTGATCTTAATGTATAGGCCATTGGTGTCCTGTTCAGGAAATTTATTCTTTTTGTGCATGTGTTCGAAAATGATGCTTTCTTAAGTGTTGGTCAGCATGTAGAAGAATGCAAATAGTCCCATTCTTATCTCCTTGTACAAAGCTCAAGTCCAAGTGGATCAAGGACCTACACATAGGGCCTAGAGAAAAGGTTCATCATTTAAGAGCACTGACTGCTATTCCAAAGGTCTTGAGTTCAAGTCACAATTATGTATGAATGTATAATTATGTAATATGCATTAAAATATTTTTTAAAAAGGACCTACTCATAAAACCAGATATACTTTCATGTATTTTCATGAAGCTTTTTTATTTCTATCTTGACTTCTTCTTTTACCCAGTTATGATTTAGTAACGAATTGTTTAATCTCCATGAATTTGTGTATTTACTAGAGGTTTTTTTTGTTATATTGTTGTTCATTAGGATACTAGGAGTTATTTCTATCTTCTTTTAATTTGTAAAGATTTATTTTGTGTCCCAACATGTGGTTGGTCTATGTCCTAATATGTACTACTGAGTGGAATATGTATCCTTTGGTGTTGGGCTGAATATGCTGTAATTATCTCTTGAGTCCGTTTGACATATGATGTTATTTATTTCTGAGGTTTATGTCCAGATGACCTGTTTACTGGAAGAAGAGGGGTATTTAAATCACCTAAATATTACCTAGTTCCCATTTTTAAATTTAAAGTGGATTTCATTTCTTTAAAAAAAAACATCAAAAATGGATTTTAATAATTTCAACTAGTTAAAGGTGCCATATTAGAAAATGCATTTAATACTGTTGTGTATCCTTCCTACCCCCCCCCACTGGATATGATACACACACACATCTATTCACCTCAGTTAGGGAACCCAAAGTAAACAACTCAATATAATTTTAGGAAGTTCCTGAAACTGAACAGATTTATTGGGACCCTTCCTTATTGTAAAAGCTTACCAATAAAAGTAAAAAATAAAACTGCAAAGACATATCCCACAAAAGCTAAACTGCAAAGATTTTGAGACCAGACAAGCTGCCTAGATGAAGCAAAAACTATCAGAACTGTCTGAATGAGTTTCATTTCTTAATCCATTCAGTGATCCCATGCCTTTTGGTCTAATTAATAATAACATATGTCCTGAGGAGTACTTGAGATTAAACTTCTACATGGAGAACAATGATTCTCAAATCTCATGAATTAGTTAAAAGTAATAATATATAAAAGAGATACCATATTTTTATTTTAATTTCTTATGGCTAAAAACAAAGACATAATTTTATGTAGCAATGGCTTTTATTCCATTAGTTTTGTATATATTTTAGAAGGGACACATACTATCTGAAGACAAGATGCCTATCTATCCAGGTAGTAGGCAATTTGTTTTCATCAACAGAATCAAAAGAGAGACGTGGCTCATTGCAAATGTAATTGTTTCCTCTGAATCCTGCTAAAATATAACATTATCTGCACTGCCCATTTGTGGTTTACTAATACTGCTTTTCATGGCCAAAGTTTTTAATGTTGAAATGTACAGTTTCTCTCTGGTCTGTCAATTATATAGCATTGTTTCACAGATCAGCATATTCTTCAAACACATCTACAGCAGGTAAAACAAGATACAAGTTTCTTTTACATTTCGAAGTTTTACTCTGGGGGAATAGAACTCTCTAGTTCCTATTCACAGATGTAGTATGATATAAAGCTTCAACATAGAATAATTGATGTCTTATTTGTTTAAAATGTTTTTGTTTCTTCTCTCATTTGCATTAAAATAATAAATTTTTATTATGCCCATGCTGTGAGATTTTGAATGAAAGAGACTTTTCAAAGTTGCGTTAACTATGTGGATAATGCATCCTATAGAACATTGAAAACAATACACATCCAACTCATTAAAGCTGTTCCAATCACTACCTGCAAAATTAATTTTCACATTATTATGTCCATTAGTATGCATTAAGTTGTAGAAACATAGTATCTATGATGTTTCATTTAATAAAAACACATAGTTTAATAATCTTACATCTCAGCAGGCCTGAAATGATTCTGTAGTTTATTATGAGTGATTTCTGAGACTTAACCACAGTGCAGATTACTCATGAGATATACTCACTCCCAATTATGCTCATAACCACACCATACAGGAAAATGGAGGGAAAGGTTTACATTTGAATTCTGAAGAGAATGAGATGTGTGTATAACAGAACATTTCTAAATTAATATACTCTTTGTCAAAGTCCCATATAATGCTATGTAATATGTTTGGTTATGTTACAGTACTTACTAGAAATTTTATCCCTGTAAGGTGTTGTCATTTTATTAGTGATAGAAAATCTTCTGTACTTAATTAGAGTTTTTTTGGGGGGGTGAAATGAGGCATTTTGGGCTTCAAATGTAGGATCTTCTTTCTTTAGCCTCCTGTGTGTATGTGTGTGTATCACACATATATGTTATGTTTTATTATATATATATATATATATATAGTGTTGTGTGATACAAATAGTACATATGTCTGTAAGTTATTTGTAAATTATTGTTCTTAAAATCAAGAGGAAGTATATCTGAACTATATTTTGTCATTTAATATTATATGTGTGGGCGTTTTGCCTACATACTTGCCTATACACTGTGCACATGTAGTTCTTTCACAGTCCAGAAGAGGGAATCATATTCCCTAAGAGTTGAATTACAGAATAATCTGTGTCCCGTGGAAGAGTCACCAGGACTAATGAGTTCCCAGGAATTACATGTCTAATCTTCCAGGAGCTTTCATGTTAGCGGAAGCATAATCACGTGTGTAATAACTATAATATGAAGCACACATAGCATTATACTATAATGATCAAGGGACTTTACAGAATGCAATGTTCTGTTTTCAATTAGTCGTGCTTTTTTACCTTTCTCATTAATATTCATAATTGATTGTTAATGGCATGCCAAAATTTGAACCAGCCTAACTATAATGTTCTCACTTTAGGTGCCAACAATAAAAATTGAAGAAGCCAGCCTCTACTCTGATGAGTTTCAGAAAATTGTGACTGAAGTGCAAGAGTTTAAAGGCATGCAGAAGACCATGGATGACAGATATGAACAAATGAAACAGTGCGTGTTAGTCTGAATGTTCTAACATCTCTTGCCAGCCAAGCTTTTAAGTTTGATTACTTCAGAGTTGTGAAACTCCACTCTTATTTGGCATGGTACTTTTGGTGTGACTTCTTTTAAGTTAAAACAGAGCACTGTTTCAAATGCTTTAAATCTTGAATTACAAGTAATGAGTCAGTAGCTCAAACATTGCTATGGTGGCTGAGCATACCACTGTACAAATTAGAAGTAAAATTAGTGGGATATAAGACAACAACAGAAATACTAAAGTAAAAAGAAATTTCCATATTAACCAAGAAAGAAAACTAGTTCTGTATCTAAGTACTTGGGAGTACATAACTAATGTACTTTCTGAGTCTTCCTTCAGTCTGTTCTTTCTAATTTCTGTTTGGCCTATAAAATAAATTTTTAGAAATATCCTTCAGTGTTTTATAAAGAATTAATGAACATAACACACTATGAGATGTCTCTGACAGTAAGGTTTTTATCTAGATAGTAATATTATAAGACAAATTTTAACCAGCTAAAATATGCACAGTAATAACTTTGAGAAATTACTGTAACCTATCATTTACTTTAGACAAGATATGTGTGGATAAGTTTTAGCAAATATTCATCAGCGTTCATATTAAAATTGAGATTTTTCTGAAAATCTTCCACAGAACTGTAAATGAACCTTTAATTTGATGAGTCTATCATTTTGTATTTGACTTAGTAAATTAAGCTTTTCTTATACGGCAACAGAGAAAGAGAGAAGGGATGTAGAAGACAGAAGTATTTTTCATCAACATAGAAAAAAACTTTGACTATTTCCAGGTTGCATCTTGTTTTACATGTACTTTATGCTCATTGTTACTGGTGGAATCTTTATCACACTATCAAACCTTTAAAAAAAACAAAAAAAAAAACAAGTACTGACAAAAATGTATTGTATAATTTTATGCAAAAATGCTTAAAATCTGTACATTGATCTTTTTTTTGTAAAATAAAGTTGTTAAAAAATTTTTTTTAAAAAAGAAAAGAAACCAAGATTTTCCTTGGAACTGAACATGAGCCAGTGCTTCATTTAGATATCAGCCTGGTGTTGATAAATATGTTCCAGTGGGTTCTACCTGGTACTATGTTCAAACAAGTTTAAACACTACTGCTAAATAGTGAACAAAGTAGCCTTCTGAGCTTCCTTCTAAGCAAATGTTTGTGATACTTTCCTACTGAGAAATTTTCTCTTTTTTTAAAGCTATTTATTTATTTGTTTATTTTTAAATTGAACAACTTTATTTTAAAAAACAAAGATAAATGTACAGATTTTAAGCATTTTTGCATAAAAGTATATGAATACATTTTTGTCAGTACTTGATTTTTTAAAGGTTTGATAATATGCATAAAATCTTACTAGTTACAATGAGCATAAATTACGTGTCTTATATCATATTTAGAACTAATTCTTAGAAGAATATTTAGGTGCCCACAATAAAAACTGAAAATCTCAGAATTGATCTGCTGACTTAGATAAAAGATGAGTACAGAAAAAAAAGATAATTCTTGGAAGCAGAACTGGAAATATTAATCTTTTCTTCTAATTAGTGTAACTATTTGATTTTTATCTTGTGATTATAATTTAATTACTTTTCTCCAAATCCTCCCACATATTCCTCCCTATTATTTTTCAAATTCTTGGTCTCTTTTCCCACTAATTGTTATTATATGCATATATGTAAATGCATGTGCATATACATACTTAAATATAACATGTTCAGTCTGTATATTGCTGATCACATTTGGGCAATCATGTTAGTGAGACTTTATGAGTATAGCCTCTGATGTTACTAGGAGAAACAATCTCACAATCTCACAGCAAGCTCCCTAATAGACTGGCTTTCCAAGTCAGAATGCCAAAGATCAACAGACCAACCTACTATAAATGCCAAAGGTTATACAGACAGTGTAAAGAAAGGGTGTAAAGATTGTAAAGACCAGAGGATCGAGAAATTTGCCATGAAACTCTGTTTTATATTAACTGTAGAAGCTATACAGGTAAAGTTTCACCAACATGACCACCTTGAGCTGAGCAAGGAGGATAGCAATGAACATAGTAATTTGCATAGGAAAAGACACACAAGGCCTTATTCTTACACAGAGTATAGGCAACTGAGTAAAGCTGGAAGCAGAAGTGGTCCTCCCCAGTGCCAAGTAGGCAGCCCTGAAAAATATATACAAGTAATAGTATATCGACTCAACAGATTATAAATACATATATTCATACAATAAAAAATTAATAAAAAGCAAGAAGCCATAAATTTAAAGAAGAGGAGGGAGAGATACATGGGAAGATTTGGAGGGAGAAAAGGAAAAGAGAAATTTGTACTTAAATTACTGTCTCAAAAATTAAAAAAATGAGTTCACTCTATAATTTGGGGTTGAAGGAAAAAATTGTCACATAAATCTTAGGTGTTGTTGCCTATTTAGAGGCTTATCAAAGGCATCTTAATTTTTAATCATATGAAAAGATGATGGTAAACTAGTCTATCATAAATTTAAGTTTAATATATTTTATGCAATTCTAAACGTATTTTAGACTCACCACTCTTTCCTAGTATATAAACATATGGGTTTTCATAAATTGCTGATATATAAAAAAGGAGGAATGTCATAATTTGAGTATCTCATAAGAGTAAAATTATTAAGTATTAAAATCACAATTAACATGGGATTCTATATGCAGAAAGTCAAGATGTAAATTTACCTTAAGGGTTTTTATGAAGCCAACTTTATTTTGCTGACATAAAACCAGAAAATAATTCTCTCTTTCCAAAGCAACAGGCTTTCTTACAAAATATTGTTTTACTACTAGCAACATTTGAAAAGGAAATTTGGTTAAGAGGATAAGATTTTATATTTTATCAAAATGATGGCTTTTGTTGTCTGTTCAATTTGTCAGTCACTTGATTACTTAAGAAACTAGGATTTAACAAATGAGGATTTACTTTGTTATATTCCTGTTAGTCTGTTAAATGCCTACTTTATAAGACGTTATTTTCTCAGGCAACTTTTGTTCTTTTATCACCCTCTGCATATAGAAATGCATAGATCTGGGTATCTGAACTTTATCTAAGTGCTGTATATGTCTTTGCAGAGTTAAAAACGTGTACATTTCCAATATTCAAAGCAACTAACAAGTTCTCTCTTTAAAACAATATACATTTACATCAGGACTTTCAACACAGAAATGTCATCCAAATGATCATATTGCCATTTGGGTATTCTTCCTATTTAAAACCTGACCATCCTCAAGGTAGATGTTATCAAGATAAGCTGTCACTAGTATAAATAAGTAGCAGAGTAAGAAATTCTCAACACATATATATGATCATGTATATGAGATATAGCTTGACTAACTGCACCACACGCTATACGTCGGTCTAACAAACTACTTTTAATGTATATATTCATTATTCTACCATTTACATTTCCTGAGGGAATACTGACTAATACACTCCCCCATTACAGTTAAAGTCCTTTAATTTTTCTTTGTTTGCCCCTTGATAGTGCCTATGTCTTGCTGGTCCCCTCTCGAGAGTTTTTATTTTTCCTCCTTTGTCTCTTTTGGCTTTCCTTGTTTTCGTGGTCACTTCGCACTGCACACTTGCATCTCAAGAATCAAAGCTCAGAAAAGCAAATAAGAGAGACTATGTAATGCCTGTCTTTGTGCATCTGGCTAACTTCATTCACTATCATAATTTCTAATTTCATCCATTTACATGTGAAGCTGAATTTATAACTAATTGTTGTGGGCTCCTTTGTATGTTATGTGTACTTACATTCCAAAGTATGTATTTCAGCTAAATGTCAAACCTTAGAAAGTACATTGTGAACTGCTAACCTGAAGATTTATTTGTTCTCATATATTTCTATGAAATCTGCGATTAAAGGAATAATAAGAAATTTGTGACCTTATATTCTCAGATATTAAGGTAGGATGTGCAAGCAATCTAAGTATAATGTATGTCATTCCATTGATCACTGAAGTTCAAAAATACCAAGTTTTTTCAAGCCTATAAGTGTATGGGATTGGGCATGCAGCTTAGGCAGAATGATTTCTCTGTATGTACAATGTACTAACTAGGTTATTATCTGCGCCACTGAAAACTCATAGCTCTGAAATCTATGTGAACCAATTAACTAAAAAAGGCAGTGATTCTCAATTAAGAGGCAGTGATATTCCACTAGGACAATAAGAGTATAATTTTGTGAAGAGAACAGTGGGTACTATTAACCCAAACCATTCAATATTATTTTAGGTATTTAATTTTCAAAAACTTATGGAACACTAATATATCTTTGTCTACTCAAGTAATCTATTTATGTTTCAGGGACTATTCAAATCTATGTCTTGAAATTTCAAGCCTAAGAAAGAAGTACTGTGAGCAGCAACAACTGTTAACACAGGTATAAATTGTTCTTTAAAGGATTTTTTGTTTTGGTTTTCTGGGAATTATTGCTTTCTGGTGCTCTGTGCTTAAAAATAAAATATTCACAATAACAAGTCATGTGAAAACCAAATTGTAATTATACAAAGTCACAGTTGTATTTTCTGGAACCTCTCAAAAGTTTTCTGTTTGTTTGTTTGTTTGTTTGTTTGTTTGTTTGTTTGTTTATTATTCCCTAAATACTGAAAATAGTGTCATAGATTTAAAAAATCATCTCTGCTATTTTCAGGTACTCCATTTTATCTTAGATTTGATGAGTGAAAACCATACAGTACTAAAAAAGAGGAAGAGGTGAGTTTTCTGGGAGAGGCCCCTTTATTCTCTTGGCTAAAACATTTTCTTATACTGAAGCCCTATTTTTTTAGGTTTGAATATATCTTAAGGCATGCAATAAGTATGTATCACCACAGGAAAAAAAGAGCCTACTAAGAAAATCAAAGCACACAATAAAATAGAATACCTTTTGATTACAAAACACTCAACCCTCTTTCCTTAGGAATGAATAATTTTGGGAAGTAAACGGACAAATAGCACTCTAGAAATTGATATATTCGTTATTGAAATATGAATAAAAATAAAAGCAAGCAAGAAATCATACTGAGACCAGTGGTTAGTATTAGGTTGTTATGTAGGAAAAACAGAGTGGAGGACATACAGAAAGGGAGATGAAAAAAGCAAGAAAGAAAGAAAAGGAGAGGATGTAAGAGTTTTGTTAAAGATAGGTGAAAGAAGACTATAAATATGCACACAAATAATGTATAAGAGTCTCATTTCCAAGGAGGTAGATCCCCTAAAACTGTGCAAACCAAGCTAGGCTATGTTCTTGGAAGAGGTAAATGAAGGAGGCAAGTTTCAGAGAAATGGATGGAGATGAGGAAGCACAGAATATGAGCAGTAGGGGACCAGGCTGGCTGCTATATGTCCTGAATGTTATTTAAATACAGAAGAATGAGGACGGAGCGAAGATCTGTAGCAAGTGTGAAAGTCCAAACTTACTCTCTCACTTCAATGGATAGCTGCGAGTGGGGCAGAAGTCTCTAACTGAAGATTTCTAATTAAATTTTATAATACTGTGTATGGTGAGGGCTTTCTAATTACATCTTCTTTTTAGTTTGCATTCTACATGAGAAATATTTCCATTTTTCTAATTATATTCAGCTAATGATTTCAGAATAGAATCATATATTCATAACTTACTTGAAGGATTTTAATCCTTACTAAAATAGATCCATTCATAAGTATATCCAGACATCATTATTGTTAATATTTACTTTCAACATAGTAAAACACCACAAGCTTTATCTGTCTTCTGTCTGCTCTAGAATCAGGCATAATTCAAAGAATCTTTACTGTTTGCTTTAGTTTTAGATTACAAGATGTACTAAAAATTTTAAACCTTTTTGGGAGGTGGTTAACATCCAGGGATATAATTCCGAATAACTGGCTCTTTTAAGTGAACTTTACCCTTGATTCTGGAACCTAAAGCAATAATTTCTAATGGGAATCATGAAAACAAAGGATAAATAAAACTCAGGTTCTGTACAACAGAGCTGGTTGACCATTAAAACACTAATAGAGTTTCTGATAAGTTTGTGTGTCTCAT
This sequence comes from Micromys minutus, assembly GCF_963924665.1. Taxonomy (NCBI): domain Eukaryota; kingdom Metazoa; phylum Chordata; class Mammalia; order Rodentia; family Muridae; genus Micromys; species Micromys minutus. Next base: position 42,815,864 of record NC_137970.1, on the reverse strand, counting down.
TACAGGTCAATATCATTCATGTCTGAAGCTTCAGATTCAGAATGGGATCATCAGTATTTCCGAATTCCAGACGACAAGAAGAAAGAAGCTGTAAGATTTTGAAGCAAAACACTGTTGGAGGATGGTTTCAAAACAAATATTTGTTGTCAATGAAATTTCCACCCTTAGTTCCTATTATATTTATATAATTGTTAAGTAGTATCACTGAGAATTTAAACAACCGTGATCCACAAAATATTAGATATATACACAGAAGTATAGCCAACTCTCGTTTTCTCTAAACTTTTTATTTAGATGGAGATATTAAAAGATGGTTATGAACTTGTTGAAGACAAATATAAAAGTCTCCTTGATAGAGTCTTACCAATGTTGAAAGAATCCAAAAGTTTAGTTTCACCTACAGACCAACCAAATGAAGATGATGGGTAAGCAAGTTTTGTGAGCAATATATTGGTAATGAAACAGACTACTGGTGATATGTTAACAATATATTATTCATTGGTATATATTTATTAAATAGTAGACTTGAATCCATTTAAATTATTACTCCCTTTCTTTTTTTGTTTTGTTTATTTAAACAACTTTATTTTTTAAAAACAGAGATAAATGTACAGATTTTTAAAAGCATTTTTGCATAAAAGTATGTGAACACACTTTTGTCAGTACTTAATTTTTTTAAAGGTTTATAGTATGCATTGAAATTTTACTAGTTACAATGAGCATAAAGTACATGTAAAACAAAACATAACATGGAAATTATTACTCTCTTTCATAAACAAAAAAAAAACTACCTGCAAAGCAGTTTGACCTGAATTTTTTACTACAGAAAGTACTTCTTATATCACAACAGGATATATATATATATATATATATATATATATATATATATATATATATATATATATATATATATATAATCTGCATGTTGATGATAACCAGTTGAAATTCTTGTAGAAAAAAAGTGACACTTAGAAAAACAGAAATGAGTTAAAGGGCTTGAGATAAAGTTCATTAGTAAAATAATTGCCTAGCACATAGAATTCCCTGGGTTGAATGACTCAACTTTACAAAAAATAAATTGGTACACATTTTATATTTAATAAATGTAGCAAGTACATATTTGGATGGAAAAAAGCCAACAAAATTGGGATTTTCAGGGATTGGAGATATGGCTAGTAAGTAAAGTGCTTGCTGTGAGAGCCTGAGGAAGTCAGTCTGGACCCCAGCGTCCACAGAAAAGCTGTGCATAGTGACGAAACTCCATAACCCCGGCATTGAAGAAGGAACCAGCCATATCTTACAGACTCACTGACCAGCCAGAATAGTTTAAATAGCAAGCTCCACATTCAGTGGAGAGACTCTAACCCAAAGAAGAAGTTAGAAAGACATTTGATATTGATCTTTGTTCTCCACAAATAAATACATAGGCCAGCATACAAGCATATACATATATACATGCACACACCACATACCTACCAAATAGTTATTAGAGTTTTTATACATATTAAATATTATAATTGCATAATTTCTCCCTCTCCTTGCTTCCTGCTAACCCCTTCCAAATTTCCATTCTCACTCTCACAATCCTGGTTTTGTTTCCTTTAATTGTTTTATATTCATATATGCATTAACATATAAATACAGCTTGCTGAGACTGTTTAGTGTTGTTTGGATGTATATGGTTTCAGGTCTGACAACTTGGTGTTGGATAATTAATTAAGGAGTTCATACTTGGGGAAAACTGATTTTCCCTCTTTCAAAAGCCATTAGGTGTCTGTAGTTCTCATCTAGGATATGGCCCATGAGATGTCGCCCTTTTTGTTAGCAAGTCTGTTATGGTCTTGCTTAGGTCTTATTTAGTCAGCCGTTATTTGTTAAGGTATCATGAGTATAGCTTTACTGTCATTTCTAGGAGATACAATCTCACATAACATTTCTTGGTCCTCTGGCTCTTATTATCTTTTGGCCCCTTCTTTCACAATGTTCCCTGAGCCTTAGGTGCAGGCATTGTGTTACAAATGTATCCTTTGAGGATGAATACCCCACAATCAGCTCTCTGCATTTTGAAGAAGCGCTGTGGGGGTCTTTGCAATTATTTCCTTCTGTTTCAAAGAGAAGCTTCTTTGATGAGCTGTTAGAGTTATAAATATTGTGGTATTAGGTATTGAATATAGTTAGAAATTATGCTGGCACAGTCAGCATAATTGGTTCTCCTTTATGATTCATGGTAGTAGGGTAGGTTTATAATACCAGGCATGATTTCTTTCCTGTAAAACAGGCGTTAAATCCAATCAGACACATTTTAGTTATCACCAAAGTGTGGATGCCATTATTTAACCTTTAGGGATATCTATTCATTTCAAATACAGAACTTGGATCATATTTATTACATGAATTCCTTTCTATGATTTATTTCTAAATGTAACATTTTAACCAATATTTAATAAGATTATTTGTGTATGCTGTTTTAAGTATGTTTTATTGATGGGAGACAACTAGATATTAAGGTTTATTTGTTTAAATATTTAAAACATTAAACATTTAGACATTTGTTAAGACTGTTGTTTGTTTGTTTGTTTGTTTGTTTGTTTTTAAGATAGGTCCTCACCATGTAACTATGTCTGTCTTGAAATTCACTATGTTTATCAGGCTGGCCTAGAACTCATAGAAATATTTCTCTTTCTCCCGCCCAAGTACTGAGATTAAAGGCATGTTCTACCTTACCTGGCCTTGTTTAGACATTATAAAACGTATTTGTATACGTAGAAGTCCAGATGGAGTATGATAAGTCTAGTATAGAAGAAAGGAGTTTTCATAAGGAATGTCTAGTGAAGGGACTATGGAAAAGCATTCTCATTACCATTGCAGAGGCATGTATTTATAAAAATAATGTACAGCAATATCAAAAGGAAACCCAGGAGGTAGAATATTTTGGTAGGAGTGAAATATTTGAGGGAGAGGTCATTATAACAGTGAGCATGACTGTACCATACTTAGGAATACAAAGGAGATTAACAAGCTGCTAAATCATTTAAGTCTAAGAAATGTGTTTTCTTAGAGCAAAATAATGAGCTCATATTTTAAGAACAAATATGGAACAATAGTTCCTGAATTATTTTTTGTATGGATATTGGATTGATGATAGACAGATGGACAGATATATATGATATCTTAAAGCCAACAGTATGAAAGCCATCTGGGTAGTGTCATGTCTGCCAAGTGGATAGGAGTAAATATTCCTAACAGTAGGCACATTTCAAAATCAGAATATACTGAAAAGCATTACTAAAGAAAAAAGTAAGTATATCTCAAACTTTATGGCTTCTAATAGCCACAAATTTAAAATCATTCAAATATCTATAACTATACAAATTTACCTGAAAGTTAACTTGATAATTGGTCTTCTTAGATCCAATGTGTAGGTATTTAAATATTTGAGACACTTATAATTTTCAATTCAGAAAAATATAAAAAATAAGATTACTAATCAAATTTCATTATTCTATATGAGTTTTTTTTTTAAAAAAAAGAAGATTGATTTATGTGGGTGTTTGCCAAAATGTACGCCTGTGCACCAGTTGTGTGCCTGGTGCTCATAAAAACCAGAAGAAGGCCTTGGATCTCCTAGAACTGGAGTTACAGACAGTTGTGAATCAACATATATTGGTGCTGAGAATTGAACCCACCACTTCTGGAAGAGCAGCTGATGCAGTTGACCAGTGATTCATCTCTCTACCCCCTGATTATTCTGCTGGAAAGAAATCATTAATGCCATGTTGAGATTAACCTCTTCTGTATATTAATCAGTGGAAATTTTAGGTTGCATTGTAGCTTTTATATCTTTTTCTTGATATAAGCCTCAATAGCTTGCTACATAATATAACAATCAAAGAACTATATTATTTTACCTTTAGATATCTTCTTTTAAATGAGAAAATAGTTTCTATATGTTTTTCTCAATTAAGATTAAGGTGATATAGTTTAGTGCCAGTATTTATTCATAAGTGATATTTAGTTATATGTATACATATATACATTTTACTTATCTTGTCATTGGTTAATTTATCATCCCCATTTATGAGACTTATTTTGTCTCTAAAATTTAAATTTGACTGTTCTTCACACTTTGTATCAATAGAATTATTTCAGTGATCTTTTGTGTTTGGTATATTTCTCTTAGAATTTATTCAGTGTTCATTTATGCTTCATCAAGGACTAATAGTTTATTTTGCATTGCTAAATAATCACTTGGTCTCTAAAGTATGTTAGAGCATTATGCTATATATTATATACAGGAAGTTAAAGGAGAGCATATTAGCACAATATAGGTTTTTGATCTGAGTATTGCAAATCTGCTTATACAGTATAAATAGATATACTATAGGCCAAGTGATTTGAATTCTTACAACATGTTGGGTTAATAGTTCTTTGCACTATTTTTCAGAGAACACCCTACAGAGTCAGTTCAGGATAAACCTATGAATGAAGAGTCACTGACCGTTCAGTTGGATTTAACCATACCAGTTTCACCAGAACAAATAACTGAAGAATCCATTGAACAAGAACCTGAGGATATATCTTTGGAATTAGATATTTCTTCTCAGGATTCAATTTTGATGAAAGACAAACCAGACAATCAATATAACAATATAATTAACAGGTATTCAGTGTTCTCCACCTTTAATCTAAGTACTCATTTATATGGTTTTGAAAACATATTCAATGGTATGCCAAGAGAAACATGATTAACTGCGATTAAAGAAGCATTTCCCTTAGGCACCTCAATTCTTGACATCATCATTGCTTCTCATGTATTACAGATATGCTGATAATATATTGACTGTTCCTCCTCTGGTTTTAAATGAGATCCCAGCATTGTCAGTATAAAATACTCCATCTTATACCCGTTATTATCTCTAATATTAGAGTGCAACTTCCTGCTTGGAACAGAACTATAAGAAAGAAGAAATGTCATTTCCTGAACTTGAAGATTGTGTATGCTTCAGCAAAATTCCTACTAAATTGGAGCCACAAAGGCTCCATTGTCAGCACAACTCTGTCCTGGGGATATGTGCCTAAGTTTCACCTTCATCAGCAGTACTTACAATTGTCTGAGTGCTTTATCATCTGATATTCGTACAAGTCATTACTGGTTCTCATTTATTGCCTAACCTCAGAGGGACAAAGTTCACATCTAGTTCCTGAAAGACATGATATAAATATCCTCTTAACAAACACACCCAAAAAAGCTTCCTCAGCTTGACCCCAAACCAAACTGTAGACTCTTAGACATATGCATAAAGTAACAACTCTAGACACTAAAATAATTTTTTAATGTACTGAATTTTACCAGATCCATAACAAACCATGACAATGACAGTATTGATTAGGATGATTATTTTAAGCTGATAGATTCGGCCATTAAATCTGAGTCCGAGATCTACAAAATTAAGAAAGATATAAGAAGAAACAGAGGGTTCATCTGCTATTGGCAAACAGGAATTTAATAGCTTCTTGAAGTCAAGTTGAGTATTGATATTGAGTATAATAATTGATATAAATATAAATGTTTCTCAGAATGCTGGCTTTCCTAATGAATGACAAAATGCAGTCAAGAGCCTCAGAAGGAAAGTAAAAAATATGTACACTTTGCTTACTGACAACTAATATGTGTGCCTCACTCACCCAAGCATGTGACTCCCATCTTGTGATGAGATTCGGACTGGATGTTCTTCATAGAGAGGAATCAAGTCATTTGTAAACATAAATTTGAATATTTACAATATCATAAATATAAAGATAGTCTAGGCATTTGGGCTCTGCTCATAATATTGTTTTGGTGTCTTGGATCTTAGTTTTCTGAAACAGTGATTTATCATCTTTATTTTGTATAAAATTATCAAAACATACAGTTCTGTGGCTATTGACAGCTTTGTTGGGTTGAAAAGTACTTCCTATTTAGAAATGGACTAATGTAATTATTTCCTTCCATCCTTTTCTGTAATTTGCCAGATTGAAAACTCTGGAATTTCCCTGAGAAGTGTGCTATAATTGCTGTATCCATTCTGAAATATCACAGCAGTAGCATTTATAGTATAGAAATGAGATGTCTATAACTGAAAAGTGCCCAAAGTAGAATATTGTTCTATGGTTTCTTAGTTAATAATCTGGCATAATCTTTTCAATTTATTGTCTGTTGTATTTTTCTGAATAATTGTTTCTTAGAAATAATACCATGGTTTGCACCTACCTTCAATCCCCATCTCTGTGTTTTTCATTGAAGGGATAAAATGAATATGCATCATGCTGAAGGAAATTTGTTAGAGCTAAATTCATTATTATCTAAGAAGACAGTGGATTGTGACTCTGATCATTTAAGTGAGGTAAGCTCATCAACTCAAGTTTGTGAGTTTCTTGCCTTTATATTGATTGTGCAAAAAGTAGAATGATATGTAGAAATTAGCACTGAAAATACCAAGCCTTGAATGTAAGAATACTTGTGCCTTTACCTTGGCTTTTTTAATTCAGTATATTTCATGTTTGCATAGTTCAGACAACAATGTTTCTCTTCCTTATAGAAATATCACAGTTTGTCTTTACATGATAGTTTTACTTTTTCTCATAACTTAAAATAGTAAATATTAACATATTTCATGATAAAAGGTTATAATGCTCTGTTTATAGTGATTTTATTATTCCAAAGTTTTTATTTTCACAGTATGTACCAGTGATGTACAAAACTTCTTATGATATCTGGATGTCATCTTGTTTAGAGGATCTTTCTTGTAATTTGTTTTCATTTCAGCCTGTATGTTATGAACTTCCTACTTTATTTAAAAAATATGAAACTTTACTCAAGATAGATATTATGGCAGAAATAAATATCAGATCTATATTTCTTCTCTTTATTACTCTCTATGCACTATCCATTCATACATTACACGTGAATATTGACATGGTAAATTATTAGCAGAAAATCTTTTCAATTAACTGAATAATATAAGAATAAGGTACACTGTATTATCTCATTGACCTATTTGCATTTTCCTTGGGTATCTTAATACTGATCAATTACAAAACTTGTCCAATATATTGTATTTGCAAGATGTTAATAGTTTAAGGTACTTATACATTAGAAACCCATATAATCCAGTATAAATCCTTTGTTCACACAGTTACAGAGTAAGTACATGTGATTAATAATCCCCAAACTTTATACGGTGTCACAATTATTTACAGTACAGACATATATTGTCCCAGCTAATTAGGATGCTGGTGCAAGAGAATCACTTGAGTCCAGGAGATCAGGGCCAGCGACTTCAAGGCCAGCCTAGACCATACAGTGAGTTCTCGGACAGGCAGGACTGTATAGAGAAACTCTGTCTCAAAACAAACAAAACAGTCTTCCTTGCTGAGTGAGGGTGGGCACATGGAATGAGTTAAAGGGATGGATCGAACTTGGGAGGGGCCAGAGGGAGGTAAGTCATGTAATTATATATTACATATAATAATAAAATAATAATATAATGAAATATATAAAATGAAGTGAAAGAAAGTCCTCATTTGCGTACAAATAATAAGGAAACGCAATTCCTCCTAGACAACAGTCTTTAAAAGTATCCTTACAGGCCTTTTTCTAAATTTAGTAAAATCTTTTTATTGATGCTCTTTTAAGAGAAAAAAATAAAACTCTATTCTCTCAGAATTATTTATTCAACTAAGGAAGCTGTATAAATAGGACCATTATTTTTCATTATTAGCCAATGATAGGGCTAGACTCTGAGGAAATTCATTCTTGTTATCTTGTTTAGACAGCAATGACTTGAAATACATATTGTTTCCTTTTTGCCAAGCATAGTAGTCGGTTTTTGGTGAGTCTCATTACTCAGGTTAAAACATGCATTTTCATATACAGGACATACTGTGTTTCCTTCTGTTTTGCCTAATAAATATTGGTGGGCATTAGTTGTAGTTAAGTGAAAAATAAACCTATACGGTAGAGTTGGCTGTAGCTGTACTTTGTATTGTGATTTTTTTCCTTTCTGCTTAAACAGCAGTTAGAAATAAAAGCCAACTTTTAGAAAACAAGATAAACAGTAATACCTTTTCTTAACTGTGTTAATCTCTCAAGAAATATGCTTTGGGTGCAGAGAATTGAAAATGGGACCTCATATTGCAGAACACACCATACTCTCAGATCCTCAAGGGAAATATTTTCTCTCAGTTACTTAACTTTCCTAAAAATGATATGCTGATAAGGATTCTAGTGTTTTCTCTTTTTTTACCCAGAGTCCAAGTCTAATGAAAAACGAAGAAAAGAAAAGTCTGCTTGATTCCAATGGGGGAGAAGGTACAAAAGAATATTTATAGAATGATCAGAAAATATACATCTCAGTCCCAAACTTACAAATGATTATCCATATGATCCTTTGCAAGCCATTTACCATTTGAAATCTTCAGTCAATTCATGTATAAACTACTTTTTTCATTTTATAAGTTATTTTAAATAAGATTGTATATATTAAAGAGCCCTAATGTTTACTATATAAACTTAAGAGAGAAAAAGTTGCAGTGTGGTTGATTTTAAAAGCCATGACAAACATCAAAAGGATACAGTGTAAGTTTTTTTTTACATGATATTAAAAGTTCTTTTTCAGAAAATAAGTCATTTAGTGTTTATTAATCGCAGACAGATATTCATGGTTAGCCTTATATTTTATGGATAGTGTAGTCTACCAAATTTATGTTCTATTGGTTAGTACATCCTTAATTCTAAACATGTATTTGGATGTAATTAGATCTTTTTTCATATGGAGAAGTATTAAAAATTGATAGCCTATGTAAAGGCTAAAGTAATTTCTAAGAATAATAGTATATTCTTCCTGGGTAAGATAAACAATTTGAAGAGTGTTTAACTCAAAATATTAGAAGAATAACAATTTCTCCCATGAAGTTTTTAACAGTGTGAGACTGTGAATTATACTTTGTTTTACATTTCCCCCCTATATTGCATGTAACAAAGCACTGTCTCTCCACAGACAAACATATGATACAATTTATGGAAAACCCCGAGCTTTGCCTTTTGGATGGGACACTAATATGTGATTTTGGAGAAAATTTTCAAGATTGTAACATACCTTTGGATGATCTGAAGAATCCACCAAATGTCATATCAGCTTTATGTGACCATAATTATGTAATCCCCAATATTTCTACTCCACAAGAAGATACTGTTGAAAATATGGAAGCCAGTGGAGAATCCAGTGTGTTCCCTTTTCCCTTTCTCAACCCAGTTACTAATATTTTTTGAAAAACATATTGAAATCAATCTTCTGTTACAATTTATTTTAAGTCTCAATGAATCTCGTTTCCTCTGGAGAAACAGATATTCCATGGTTACTGGCTAGTGTATGCATCTTCATTAGGAAAATTCTGTAACTTAAAAATTCTGGACAAGTTTTGACAACTAGGATGAAATTCAGACCACAAAATAACATAAGAAGTATATCCAATTTTTAATGTAATAAGTTAGTTTTTAAAAATTTTTAAACTAATAATATTCTAATACCTTATTTGTTCCAAGAACAGAGATAGTTGTTACTGCATTTCTAAGTAGTTAGAAATTTTCTGTAGGTAGACTTTGTTTATAGTAAAAAAACAATTGTCACAAGATTTAAAAGCAAGGTTTAGAGTTAATGAAAATGTTACCCCTAGATTTTACAGATACATTTATTCTATAGATTTCCACTTTATTTCAGTTTAACATGGTTTTTAATTCCTAAAGAAAGTTAAATTTTCAGCAGAATAGTATTTTTTCTGTATAATGGCCATCTCACATACAAAGTTAACATATTGACTGTCATCTAAAATTTTCAACAGGAACTCCAAGAATCAAACTCTAGCAAATTAAAAACATGCAGAAACTCAAGAACAAATGGTTTATTTGAAATTATGGTTTAACATTCACAGTCAACCATTTCTCAACTTTATCATTTCCACGTAATCTATATCTGTATCACTATTCTTTGACAGATATGCAATTATTTGATAGAATATTATCTTTCAAAATTAGTGTGGTTTTACCTAAAGCTGGAGCAGTTTTCATACAAACTATTCCAACACCAACATTCATACAGGGCTAAACATTGAGCAACACAGCACTTAGAATCTAAGGTTATCTGTTCAGTTTAAGGAACACTTTAGAATATGTTGAAAGTTTTATGTTAGTAAGCTGAATACTAAAACAGCAAGCTTCTAAAGGACTCAATCTGTAACACTTTATTCCACCTGTTAAATGGTCTACAAATTCAGTTGGTTTTTACCCCTTTTATTTTTTAAAGTTTAACATGTTTTTCCAATAGGCTCACTAATGAAGTCGCTTTAATAGGAAGGAGAAATTGGTCATTATTTTCAGTGTCTATTTTTTAAATGCATATTTAAATAAAATGGTTTGTATAATTTGGAGAAATCTTAATGAAAGTCTAGATCTCATTTAGTGATGGCTGAGATTTTGATATGCAGGAGTGAACTAGAGTATTTCAAAAACTGAAAAACATCTTGTCACTGTAATGTTATATAAGTCAATAAAGAGTTGAGCATACTTTTCATGGTATCATATCCTTTGTTGTAAACCAGGTCTGCGGCAATAAGTAATGAAACATCTAGGCTGCGTGTACATATATTAAGGAGAATGGGTTACATACACACTTTGATTTGTGTGTGTGTGTGTGTGTGTGTGTGTGTGTGTGAGTGAGTGAGTGTGCACTATTTCTTTTCACTTCAAATAACTTATAAGTCATAAGAAAGAAACTTGTACTTGACACTGTGACTTTTTTACTTCATAACCCACGTCTTCTGGAGGAACATTTTGTCCTCTCCATGCATATTACATCCCCTCCAACTCCATTTTAATTAAAATTTGGAAGTAGCTTACTAACTAAGGAATTTCCAGAAGGCTTTTCCGTGCATCCTTAGTATTGGTTTAGCCACTCACTACCATTTTTCCTGACAATCACTGGGCCCCCATCTCTTTAATTCTCCTCTTTTTGTTAATTTATTTATTTACTCACTTTATATCCCAATTCCATCCCACCTTCTTCCAGTCACCCCTCATCTTGACCCCTTCCTTTTCTGATTATGTGAAACCCTGGATGCCAACCCACTCAGACACATCAAGTCACTGCAGGACTAAGTACTTCTCTCCCACTGAGGCAAGACAAAACAGCCCAGTTAGGGGAACATGATCCAGAGACAGGCAACAAAGCGAGGAATAGCCCTACTCCAGTTGTTTGGGGAACCACATGAAGACCAAACTGCACATCTGCTATGTGTGTTCAGGGAGTGGGGTAGAGGGGCTAGGTCCAGTTTATGCATGCTCTTTGGTTGGTGGTTCAGACTCTGGGAGCCCCCAAGGGTTCAAATTAATTGACTCTGTTAGTCTTGTGGAGTTCCCATCCCCTCCTGCTTCCTCAATCCTTCCTTCAACTCTTCCACAAGACTCCCTGATCACTGTCTAATGTTTAGCTGTGGGCATCTGCACATATTTCAGTCAGCTGCTAGGTGGAGCCTCTCAGAATGCAGTTATGCTAGGCTCCTATCTGTAAGCATAACAGAATATCATTAATAGTTTTAGGAATTAGTACTTGCCCATGAAATGGATCTCATGTTGGACCAGTCATTGGTTGGTCGTTCCCTCAATCTGTGCTCCATTTTTGTCCCTGCTGTTCTTGTAGGCATGAAATATTTTGGGTCTAAGAATTGTCTTTCTCAACTGAAGGACCTGAAACACCATGGGAAGAACAACATTATCAACCAATCAAACCTTCCAGAGCTCCCAGGGACTAAAACACCAACCAATGTGTATACATGGAGAAACCCGTGGTTCTAGGTGGAGAGACCCATGACTCCAGTTGCATATGTAGCAGAGGACAGCATTCTCTGGTGTCAGTGTGGAGGAGAGGTCTTTTGTCCAGTGAAGGCTCATTTTCCCAGTGTAGGGGAATGCCATGGTGCTGAGGTAAGAGAGGGAGCACCTTCATGGAAGCAAGGGGAGAGGGATGGAATTGGGGTGGAAGGAGATAACATTTGAAATGTAAATAAAGAGAATATGCAAGAAAAAAAGAAAAAAATAATAAGATTAATTGTCCTTCTTCCTGGCTACAGGAAGTGACTACTTCGGGTCCATCTCCTCACTCCCAGGAGTCTCAGCTAGTCACAGACTCCCCGGAGCCTCTCCATTCCATGTCTCTGACACCATCATAAAAATGGCCCCTTACCTGCCTGCCTACTTCCAATTTCCAATCACTCTTCTGGTTCTTTTTCTCTGGCTTCTCTCTATACCTGCTTCCCAACCCACACGTTTCCCTTCCCAAACCCTTTCCCATCCAGTTTCCTTCTTCCATCCACCCTGATGACTATTTTATTTTCCCTTTTGAGTGGGACTCAAGCATTCTCTCTCCTTTCATATTTCCTAATTCTCCTCATACTTCAGTGCCTCTAGAGGGTTAAGCCTTCACACCTAGAGAAATCCACTTCTCTCTTTTTGTCCTTAAGCGCCAGTTGTTTTTCTGTGTCTGGGTTAACGTAACTAATGTTGTATTTTATTTTATTGAATAATCTTTGTATTTACAGTTCATATTTATTCCCTTCTCCCAATCCCACCACCCTCCCCTGCCCATTGCCTCCATGAAGGTGCTCCTTCTCCAAACAACCCTCTCCCAACTCACCACCTTGGCATTCACCTACATTTGGAAAATGAGCCTTCACTACACCAAAGGCCTCTCCTCACATTGATGCCAGAAAATGCCATCCACTGCTGCATATGTACCTGGGGCCATGGGTCTCTCCATGTGACCTCATTGGTTGGTGTTTAAATCCCTGGGAGCTGTGGTGGGTTTGGTTAGTAAATCATTTTCTTCTTCTGATGGGGTTGCAGACCCTTTCAGCTCCTTAAGTCCTTTCTCTACCTCCTTCATTGGAGTCCTCATATTCAGTCTGATGGTTAGCTGCAAGCATCCTCATCTGTATCAGTATGCATCTGGCAGAGCCTCTGAGGAGTCATCCATATCAGGTTTCTGCAAATAAGCACCACTTGGCTTCAACAATAGTGTTTGGTTTGATAGCTGCTTATGGGGTGGATCCCCTGGTGAGAATCTTTTCTCCAATATCTACTCCTTTATTTGTCCCTTTATTTCCTTGCATGAGCATGTTGTTCTCTCTTCTAATAAGGACTGAGGTATCCACCTTCTGACCTTCCTTCTCTTTGAGCTTCATAAGATCTGTGAATTAATTGTTTCATGGGTATTCTGAGCTTTTTGGGCTAGTATCCGCTTATAAGTGAGTACGTACCATAAGTGTACTTTTGTGACTAAATTACCTCACTCAGAATGATAGCTTCAAGTTTCATTATTTTACTAGGAATTTCATAAAGTCATTAATTTTAATAGCTGAGTAGTACTTCATTGTATATATGTAGCACAATTTCTGTATCTGCTGAAGGCCATCTGTGTTGTTTCCAGCTTCTGGCTATTATAAATAAGGCTGCTATGAAAATGTGTCCTTGTTAGATGTTGGAGCTTCTTTTGAGCATATTCCCAGGAGTGGTATAGCTGGGTCCTCAGGTAAGTACTACATCAGTTTTCTGAGGAACATCCAGACTGATTTTCAGAGTGGTTGTACCAGTTTACAGTCCCAACAAGAGTGGAATAGTGTTCCTCTTTCACCACTTCCTTGCCAGCATCTGCTGTCACCTGAGTTTTTGATCTCAGACATTCTGACTGGTATGAAGTAGAATCTCAGGCTTGTTTTGGCTTGCATTTCCCTGATGACTAGGGATATTGAGCATTTTAGGTGCTTCTCAGCCATTCAATATTCCTCAGTTGAGAATTTTTTAACTCTATTTTTGAATAGGATTATTTGATTCTCTAGAGTCTAACTTCTTGAGTTCTTTGTACATATTGGATATTAGGCCCTCTATTAGATGTAAGATTGATAAAGATATTTCCCCAATCTGGTGGTTGCCATTTTTTTCCTTTTGACAGTGTCCTTTCCCTTCAAGAACCTTTGCAATTTCATGAGGTCCCATTTATCGATTCTTGATCTTAGAGCATAAGCCATTGGTGTTCTGTTCAGAAAATTTTCCCCTGTACCTATGTGTTCTAAGCTCTTACCCAATTTCCATTCTACTTCAGAGTACCTGGTTTTAGGTGGAAGTTTTTGATCTACTTGTACTTCAGCTTTGTACAAGGAGATAAGAAAGGGTTGATTTGCATTCTTCTGCATGCTGACTGCCAGTTGAACCAGCACCATTTGTTGAAGAGGCTGTCCTTTATCCACTGAATAATTTTAGCTACTTTGTCAGAGATAATAGGTGTGGGGGTTCATTTCTAGGTCTTCAGTTCTGTTCCATTGATCTACCTGCCTATCTCTGTACCAATACCATGCAGTTTTTAATCACAATTGATCTGTAATACAGCTTGAGGTCAGGGATGGTGATTTCCCTGGAACTTCTTTTATTGTTAAAAATAGTTTTCTCTATCCTAAGTTTTTTGTTATTCCAAATAAAATTGCAGATTGCTTTTTCTAACTTTACAAATGATTGAGTGCAATTTTTGATGGGGATTGCATTGAATCTGTAGATTGCTTTCAGGAAGGTGGCAGTTTTTACAATGTTGGTTCTTTCAACCAATGAGCATGGGAGATCTTTCCATCTTCTGAGGTCTTCTTAAATATCCTTCTTCAAAGACTTGAAGTTCTTGTCATACAGATACTTCACTTCCTTGGTTAGGGTCACACCAAGGTCTTTTATATTTTTTATAACTATTATGAAGGGTGTTGATTCTCTAATTTCTTTCTCAGCATGTTTGTCCTTCAAGTAGAGGAAGGCTACTGATTTGTTTGAGTTAGTTTTATATCCAGACACTTGCTGAAGATGTTTATCAGCTATAAAAGTTCTCTGGTGGAATTTTTGGGGTCATTTTAGTATATTATCATATCATCTGCAAATAGTGATATTTTGACTCCGTCCTTTCTAATTTGTATGCCTTGAACCTCTTTTTGCTCTCTGATTGCTCTGGTTAGTACTTCCAGTACTGTATTGAATAGGTAAGGATAGAGTGGGCAGCCTTGTCTAGTCCCTGATTTTAGTGGGATTGCTTCAAGTTTCTCACCATTTAGTTTAATGTTAGATACTGGTTTGCTATATATTGCTTTTACTATGTTTAGGTATGGGACATGGATTCCTTATCTTTCCAAGGCTTTTAACATGAAGGGGTGTTGAATTTTGTCAAATGCGTTCTCATCATCTAGAGAGATGATCGTATGTTTTTTTTTTTCTTTAAGTTTTTTATACAGTAGATTACATTGATGAATTTCCATATATTGAAACATCTCTGCATCCCTGAAATGAAGCTTACTTGATCATGGTTAATGATCATTTTGATGTGTTCTTGGATTCAGTTTGCAAGTATTTTACTGAGTGCTTTTTTTATCAATGTTCCTAATGGAAATTGGTCTTAAGTTCTCTTTCTTTGTAGGGTCTTTGTGTGGTTTAGGAATGAGTGTAATTGTGGTTTCAAAGACTGAGTTGGGTAGTGTTCCCCCTGTTTCTATTTTGTAGAATAGCTTGGAGAGTATTGGTATTAGGTCTTCTATGAATGTCTGATAGAATTCTGCACTGAAACCATCTGGTCCTTGGCTATTTTGGTTGTGAGGCTTTTGATGACTGCTTCTTTTTCTTTAGGGGTTATGGGGCAGTTTAGATGGTTTATCTGATTCTGATTTAACTTTGGTATCTGACTAGAAAATTGTCTACTTCCTCTAGATTTTCCAGGTTTTTTTTTTTTTTTTTTTTTTTTTTTTTTTTTTTTTTTTGAGTATAGGTTTTTGTGGTAGGATCTGATGATTTCTTGAATTTCCCCAGTTTCTGTTGTTATGTGTCCCCTTTGATTTCGGATATTGTTAATTTGGATACTCTCTGTGTGCCCTCTAGTTAGTTTGGCTAAGGGTTTCCCAATCTCGTTGATTTTCTCAAAGAACAAGCTTCTGATTTTGTTGATTCTTTGTATAATTCATTTAGTTTCTATTTGGTTGGTTTCAGCTCTGAGTTTGATTATTTCTTGCCATCTACACCTCTTGGGTACATCTGCTTCTTTTTGTTCTAGAGCTTTCGGGTGTGTTTTCTCTTCCTTTGTTGTTAATTTGCTTTTTTCACGTGCCCTGTCTGAAGCCCAGTTTTCATTCTCTTGCTATACTTGTATTATTGCTTCTTTTTGCTTTTTTTTAATTGGATAGTCTCTGTATTTACATTTCAAATGTTATCGTCTTTCCGCCAATCCCACCCCCTCCCCCTCTCATGCCTCCATGAATGTGCTCCCTCTCCCAACCTCCATCTCCCACCTCAGTGCCTTGACATTCCCCTACACTGGGAAAAATAACCATTCTCTGGATGAAAGTCCTCTTCTCCCATTGATTCCAAAGAGCAATAATCTATGCTGCATATGCACCTGGAGCCATGGGTCTCTCCATAAGAACTCATTGGGTGGTGTTTTTATCACTGGGAGCTGTGGTATGTTTGATTCGTTAATAATTTTGTTGTACCCATGGAGATGCAGACACATTCAGCTCCTTAAGTCTGTTTTCTACCACCTTCTTTGGGGTCCCCATATTCAGTCAAATAGTTAGCTGCAAGCATCCTCCTCTGTATCAATATGGCTCTGGCAGAGCTTCTGAGGAGGCATCCATATCAGATTCCTGCCAATAAGCACTACTTGATATCAGTAATTGTGCCTGGGTTTACTGGCTGCATATGGGATGGATCTCCTGGTGAGGCAGTCTCTAAATGAATCTCTAAATCCCTGCTCCTCTATTTGTCCCATTATTTCCTCCAATGAGTGTTTTGTTCTCCCTTCTGAGAAGGACTGAGCCATGTGTGCTCTTTTGTGACTGAGTTACTTCACTCAGGATGATAGCTTCAATTTCTATTGTTTGCCTTAGAATTTTTTAAATAGCTGACTAGTACTCCATTGTGTATATGTACCACAATTTCCCATTCCCCTGTTGTGGGACTTCTGGGTTGTTTCCAGCTTGTAGCTATTGTAAACAAGGCTACACTGAACATGGTAGAGCATGTGTCTTTGTTAGATGTTGGAGCTTCATTGGGTATGTGCCCAGGAGTAGAATAGCTGGGTCCTCAGGTAGTACTACTTCCAATTTTCTGAGGAACCACCAGACTGATTTCCCGAGTGGTTGTACCAGCTTACAACTCCACAAACAATGGAGGACTGTTCTTTCTCCACATCCTCAGCAGCATCTGCTGTCATCTGTGTTTTTGATCTTGGCCATTCTGACTGATGTGAGGTGGAATCTCAGGGTTGTTTTGATCTGCATTTCCATGATGACTAGGGATATTGAGCATTTCCTTAGATGCTGCTCAGCCATTCCATATTCCTCAATTGAGAATTTTTTGTTAAGCACTGTACCCAAATTTTTTACTTCTTTATTGTTTCATTTTTCATAGGAGTGCCGTTCTGACTTTGCTATTATGTCAAGGAGACCATTTTTTCCACTTAGTCAGCTGTATACTATCTGGTTGTGCTTGCATTTCCCAAAAACCCCTGTCATGAGCTTCACAGTCATATCTCACTAGAATACAGTGATTAACAAGAAAATCAATTAGCTACTCTAAAGTAAATGGAACCAGGAGACTGTTATTTGTGAAGTAATGCGAATAGTACTATAGTTTTGTGAGTAAAACAGAAAAAAAACTTTGAGGAAATAAAAGTGCCCTGTTAATCTGTAAAGCTTGGAAATTAGGCCAATGACACCTAAACTATCCTTTGTTAAGATTTTATGCTGCCAAATACACATCATTTGTCTGATCCCTTTCCATTTTGTCCCTCCTTTCCTCATTCCCACCCTCTCTCCCTGCTTCCCATACTTATCCCTGCTCTTTTGTTTCTAATGAAGTCTTCTGACATGGCCCATATTGGCTTAAATTTCCAATGTAGCTCAGATCTAAAACTCATGATCTTCCTGCCTCAGCTTCTCACATGGCAATGTTACAGTCATGAAATACAGTGTCAGATTCACATTTCTCTTTTTATAGCAGAATTCTAAATAATCTATCTCCTTTTTACTTCTGGATTAATTAGTATATATTACAAATTTCCCTGATGGCTAATGATGCTGAGCACTTCCTAAGATGCTTCTCAGCCATTCGATATTCCTCAATTGAGAACGTTTTGTTTATCTCAGTACCCCATTTTTTAATAGAGTTGTTTGATTCTCTGGTGTCTAGCTTCTTGAGTTCTTTGTATACCTTGGATATTAGGCCTCTATCTGATGTGGAGTTGGTAAAGATCTTTTCCCACTCTGTTGGCTGCCATTTTGTTTTCTTGACAGTGTCCTTAGCCTTACAGAAACTTTTCAATCTCATAAAGTCCCATTTCTCGATATTTGACCTTAGAGCATGAGCCATTGGTGTTCTCTTCAGGAAATTTTCTCCTGTGCCTATGTGTTCTAAGGTTTTCCCTACTTTCTCTTCCAATAATTTCAGGGTACCTGGTTTAATGTGCAGATCTTTGATCCACTTACACTTGAGCTTTGTACAAGGAGATAAGAAAGGGTCTATTTTTATTCTTCTGAATGCTGAGTGCCAGTTGGACCAACACCATTTGTTGAATAGGCTGTCCTTTTTCCATTGAATGTTTACAGCTCCTTTGTCAAAAATCAAGTGACCATATATGTGAGGGCTCATTTCTGGATCTTCTATTCTATATTCTATTCCATTGATCCACGTGCCTATTTCTGTACTAGTACCATGCAGTTTTTAGCACAATTTCCTTGTAATATAGCTTGAGGTCAGGGATGGTGATTCCTGCAGAAGTTTTCTTGTTGTTGAGGATGGATTTAGCTATTCTAGGTCTTTTGTTATTCCATATGAAATTGAACATTGATCTTTCCAACTCAATGAAGAACTGGGTTGGAATTTTGATGGGGATTGCATTGAATCTGTAGATTGCTTTTGGTAGGATGGCCATTTTTAAAATGTTGATCCTTCCAATCCATGAGCATGGGAGATCTTTCCATTTTCTGAGATCATCTTCAATTTCCTTCTTTAGAGGTTTGAAGTTCTTGTCATACAGGTCCTTCACTTGCTTAGTTAGAGTCATACCAAAGTATTTCATATTTTTGTGACTACTGTGAAGGGTATCTTTTCATGGTGAGTTGCTACATAAATTTTCTCTAACAACAAAGAAGAGGCAAAAACTGGTATGTATCTCAGTATAGTGATGTGTGCCGAGCAAGTGCAAGGCCCTAGTTTCAGTGCCCTGCACCACAAATAAAAAACATTCACAGTGTCTTTAAGTCAACAGAATTCAGGAAAATGTGTTTTGGCAGTATGACTGTTGTTGTTCTGGTGCATGACTACGATGCTAATATTTTGGGCTATCTCCATGGCCAGTTATCAGTCATCCTCAGGCCAGCTGATCTGTGCTGCCTATGGGTGTGTCTTATAAAATTTAGCTCATCTAAGAGGATGCAAATCATAGGAAGTGTTTCTCTTAAGGTCTGCTATGAATTAAGTAGGTCAATGCTGAAAAATACAAATTTTGTTTATATAATGTACCTAGCTGATTGATTTGACATTTATCCATCTTATGAAAAAATACTCTAGTGCACTCTACTGCTGTGTATCAATGTGAAATCTATTAAAATTTTCAACCTAATAAAGCATATCCCTATTAAGTCTAGCAAACTACCAATTGGGCTTATTTTTCTCTTTAAATAAATAAAATATTTATCTCTTTTTAAAAAACATCATGTGGAGTACTAATTAAAACTAATAAATTCTTGTCATCAGAGTTGGGGCAACTGGCAAAAGTCAGTCAACAAACGTTCCCACTGCAAGATATGGGACACCCTTCTATAGCAACTGTATCCCTAGGCTTGACATTTAATAAAATTTTCTGTGTACAAAGTCTTGCAGTGCTATGAAGCATTCAGTTACCCCAACTCACACACTGTCAATTTGTATTGAGGGCTGCGGGGTTAATGGTACAACTGATGGAAAATGCATATGCAGGAACAAATGATTTCCCTAGATGGACCAGAAAGGAAAACATTCCTGTAAGGTAAGTTTTGAGCAGGCTCAAAAATCTGTGACATTAAAGACCAGAGAGCACCATTGGTCCCAGAGGATATAGCAAGTCCTAGCAGACTGAGGAACAGTTCCACTCATCCTTAAATCTCTAACCTTAGGCAGGGTGAAAGGAAAGAACTCTGTGTGACTGTTCTGAAATACGGAAGGCAGGGGAGTGTGTGATGAAATTATAATTCTGAAAAAAAAAATAGAGAATATAAATGCAGAAACTGGCAGCCACCATAATTTCCAGGCTCATCGGCAGCAGGAGGGTTGAAGGAGGAATAGAAGTGGCTTCGCATAGGATGGAGATCTCAATCTCATCAAGCTTGCTGTTCCTGGGCCACCTAATAGTACTCACCTATGGTAAGGCAGCACACTGATACCTGACTACCTCTTCTCCCTCTGGCAGAAAATGTAAGTGTTGACATTGTTTATCAAGAAAACCTGGTTCTCATGGGCAGACAGCATTACCTGCAATTCTGCAGGCTTTCTGAATGTTGGGCAGGAGGGACGTTATTAAAGTCTGGTAAAAGTTTCAGAAGCTGCCTTGGGTAGAAATTGAAAATATTCTTCTCTTGGGAAGTATATACTTGACTTTCCAATACTTCAGGGATGTCAGAGGACCCCGATGTCATCCAAACCTCCCATATTCTCCTTTTCCCTTGAAATTTTATAATTATGACTAACCTCCCATTTCCAAATTTTGATTCTTGCTACAATATACATCACCCAATGAATACATGCTGTTGAATAAACAGATATGACCTTAGAAGTAACCTGTAGCCAGGGATGGTGGGACACATCTTTAATCATAACTGTTGGGAGGTAGAGGCACTCCTATCTCTGTGAGCTCAAAGACACTTTCATCTATATTTTAAGTTCCAGGACATGTAGGTCTACATGATGAGACTCACTTTATAAATAAATAGGTAAAAGTAACCTGTACCTCTGATTAGAATCATTTACAAGTGCTCAGCACTTGCTATTCATATACTTTTAGAACACAGTCATTTACTGATATCCATCCTACTCTAGGACTTCTCACAATCAACCCAAAACATATATTATTTCTTTTTCCATGTCATCACTTCAAACATCTGAAGAATGGAAGAAGCATCCCCTTAACTCACTTATCTAAGCTAAAATCTCTAGCTTCTTCAACTAAAGGATGTGGTATATTATTAGCTGCTGTGATAACCCACTTCCCTAAGGAAATAGTAGCCCAGTTGTAGGATCTTTTTGCAGAAATCTAATTCTAGATACATAGTCCAGCAGAGTCTAGCTTTATTTCTGTGACTCTTCCTACACACTATTTTACTAGTCAAGGAAATGAAATGCCTTTTTAGGAAACAAAGTAGAAGTGATAACTACATAAGACTCAGTATAGGGTAAAGGGAGTTCTTGCTGAATTTCTGCTTGCTTCGTTTTCCTACGGGGTGACATTGGCTCAAACATAATTTAAAGTACTTAGCAATGATGGGCTATGTTTATTTGCTCATTTTTACTGAAGTTGACCTTTCTAATGGTTAAAATATGCCATGAATGTTCCAAGAGTTCCTGGTGAAGCAAAGACCATAGATTCAACTTCAGTGTCCTCATTAGTAGACACTCTAGTACTTAGCAGTGTATCCTGGCACATGGAAGACATAACCTCACTCCATGCATAAGGCATCATACTCTACCTGCTTCACTGAAATATGTGCTAAATAATAAAAAAAAAAGATTTAGGCAGTGATACCTTTCATTTTGAAACTATATCTACCAGGAAAGACATTGCCTAATATAACCCCTGGCCTGAGTTGAATAAAATACATAATCATCAGAATATGAGCTAACATATGAAAAATTCTAATGCAGTGGGGCCCCATCTCTTTTTGCTTCTGGGCTCCCTGCAACTCCTTAGACTATCAAGAAAACTTTTTTTTTTTTTTTTTTTTTTTTTGGTTTTTATCACACAATAACTAGCACAAGCAGCACTAGAGGGTTACTCATGTTCTTTTCTTTTTCAGACCGAGCATGGATGAAATCTATTCCCCCTCAAGATACCATTTTCTAACGTCTTTTTTATAAGAACTGCAGGAAATGAAAAAAGCAAAGAGAAAAGAGAAATAATTTCAAAAACCAGCTAGACTTGCTTGTCAAGTACATGTTTCAAATCTAATAGCTGATGGTTGAGTTAAATAGGAATATACATCTGGGATTTTTGCTTCACCCTATGTTTCACCTTCAGAGTCTTCTGTTGCTCATCTCTTACCCTGCCAGAAAAGAACTTGATTTTATATCCCATTCACTGAGCCTTTCTCTTGAGTGAGTCTGTTTCAAGCAGCAAGCTTCACAAAATAAAGTGCTTCATTTTCCACTATTCATCATTTTTCTTGCTACATTTTATATTTCATTTGAAAATAGTGAAAGAAAATATTATATATAAAATTATTATAATATTATAATATAATATAATATAATATAGTATAATATAATATAATATAATATAATATATATACATTACTAAAGATTAGTGTATCCTAACTCTCCACATAACATTTGGGGGAAAATGGATCCTTCATGGTGAAAGTGATTTACTGAGAGTCGCCTCCTAGCTAGGGAGTGACATAAAAGGAACTTGAAAGCACTAGAGATAAAGTCTTTGTCCTAGGGACTGACTCATGTTAATGGGAAAGTTAACAGACCAGAACAGAACAGGGACGAAGAGAGTGTGATTGAAGGAAGGGAGTTTCTCAGAAACCTATTGAGCCTGTCACTAACCCTCCCTCCAGTGAACAACATGTGTGTGTTTACTTCTTTGATTTTGTTCCCTGCCTTTAGGCTATCCCACCCTAAACACACCAGTGAGTGTGATAGGGGCCTGGAAAGGAGATGTGAACCTTCAGTGCACCTATGATCCCCTGAGAGGCTACAGGCAAGTTTTGGTGAAATGGCTAGTACAGCACGGCTCTGACCCTGTCACCATCTTCCTACGTGACTCCACTGGAGACCATATCCAGCGGGCAAAATACAGAGGTCGCCTGAAAGTGAACAACAAAGTTCCAGGGGATGTGTCCCTCCTACTGAATACCCTACAGATGGATGATAGGAATCACTACACATGTGAGGTCACCTGGCTGACTCCTGATGGAAACCGAGTAATAAGACATAAGATGATTGAGCTCCGTGTTCAGAAAAGTAAGTAAATGTGAGAGTAGAAATGGCATGCAAAGACGGCAGAGGTTGAGTGCCTTTGGTTTCTATGTCCATAGGTTCTCTGAAATTCTATTTGCTAATCACAGACACATTAGATTAGGGGGTCACCACCTCATTAGAAATTTAAAAAGTGTTGGAAAATACAATTCTGTTGCTTTTTTAAATGCCACCCCATTTCTCTTAAATTCACTAAAGTCTTTCTGAGGGACGTAGTACTGCACTTCCCAATTTACCACAAAAGTTTGCAAAAAAAATTATCATAAAAAGCCTAAACTCTATTCATTTACACCCAGCTATATAAAATTTTCTGCAGCTGCTGACTGTGCTGCCCATTTCTTTCTCCTTCTTTTAGGCACTCTTACATGGCTTTCCTACAGTTGGTTTGCATGACTATGCCTAGAATACTTTGTAATCCCAGTGTTTATGTTACTGCTGTAGTACATCTAGAGTAGAGAACTTTGTTCACTTCACCCAGATTGAATATTTTCATTTCTAATCTTCCAGCCTACCGGTTGTCTCTCTCTTCTCTCTCCAATTATTTCTTTTCCAATACATATTTTTTTTTAGTTGGATGTAATGCCAATAAAAATTTAATGTTTTTTTTTTCTGTGTGGTTTTGAGGTTGTTGCCAAAAAAAAAATCATTGCCTCACTCATATATCAAAACATTCCCCTATGCTTGTTTATAATAGATTCAGAGTTCCCAATCTCACATTGAAATTTGTAATTTACTTTGGTTGATTTTTACATGGGGTAATAGAGATCAGGTTTGAATATTAGTAATATCCACTTTCCAAAACAGTATTTATTGAAAGGCCTGTTGTTTGTCTGGTGTGATTTTGTACATTTACAAGTAATTATCTGGTTTCACACATATTAGTTTATTTCCAGGACTCTGTTTTGATGACCTGTGTCTTTGTATAGCAGTATTGTGCTGGTTTTGCTTATTATACTTCTGTGATATGTTCCAAAATCAGATACTGTAATGACTTCAGCCTTCTGTGATAACTGCACATCTAAATTCTTTAGACATTTCAAAATTATATTTGTCTAATCAATCTTGAGTTGTGAATATAAATTATTTGTTTGGAATACTATAGTTTTAAGAAATACATTATTTGTAAGAATTTCTCCATTTTTATATTGTCCTTTTGCCATTGTTTAGACTTATTTATATGTGAGTGTTTTGCATGCAGGTATGCCCATGCATCCTCTGTATGTCTGGTGCCTAAAGAGGTCTCAAGAGGGATAAAATACTCTGCATCTAAAGTTACAGATGTTTGTAAGCTATCATGTGGGCATTGAGAACCAAACCCTGGTTCTCTGCAAGAGCAGCCATTGCTCTTAGCTATTAAGCCATAGCCCCAGCCCAACAATATTGTCTTTTTATTTTCATGATAGTACACTTTAAGGTCCCAAAGTTTCTAATATTGTTGAAGTCTAGCCTATTTTTTGTCTTAATACTTGTGTTTTGTAGCATGCCCCGCCACATGTTCCTTAACATGCATGAAGTCCGGCAGAACTGAGTAGTGAAGACACTTGGGCTTGATCTTTTCTTTCTTAATAGTTGTTTTATTAGCAATTCAAATATTTTCTATTAAACTATATAATTTTAGTTCCTGGTTCATCATTAAAATTAGCGTTTCTGTTTCTAAAGATTTATTGAATATTGTATACGTATAAGTGTTTTACTTGTATGTATGTGTATCTCAGTTATTTTTTACTGCTGTGATAAAAATACTTTTTTATGACAAACTTATGAAGTAGTTTAAGCTTACAATTTCCTTTTTAAACTAATTTCTTAATTATTATTTTTTAATTTATTTATTTACATCCTAAATGTTGCCCCCCCCCCGTTTCCCCTTCCAGTGTTCTTTACCCCAGCCTCCCTTCCCTTTGCCTCAGAGAGATGTATCCTCTTCCCTGGGTTAGAATCTATGACACCAAAGGAAAGGCATGGCTACAGAAACAGCTAAAACTTTACATCTTAGACTGAAAGCAGGAGTCTTTGAGAAAGGGGACACAAGGAATGGCACAAATATTTTGAAACTTCAACCCCCCCAGAGACATATTTCCTCCAACAAGTCCAAACACCCTAATCCTTCCCAAGCTGTTGAACCAACTATCAACCAAGTTTTCAAATATATGAGCCATTGGAGCCATTTCTATTCAAACCACCATGATATGCAGGTACCAAGCCCCTACCTGGTGCCTGTGGAGGTTAGAAGATGACATAGGTTCCTTGGAACTTGATCTGTATATGATAATGTGTGGTAATGTTAGTGCTAGAAGCCAGAACCAAGTATTGGTATTAGGTCTTCTATGAAGTTCTGATAGAATTCTGCACTGAAACCATTTGGTCCTGGCCTTTTTTTTTTAGGGGGGGGTGGCTTTTGATGACTCCTTTTTCTTTAGGTGTTATGGGACTGTTTATCTGGTCCTGATTTAACTTTGGTAACTGGTATCTGTTTAGAAAATTGTCCATTTCCACTAGGTTTTCCAGTTTTGTTGAGTTTAAGCTTTTGTAGTAGGATCTGATGATTTCTTGAATTTCCTCAGTTTCTGTTGTTATGTCTCCCTTTTATTTCTGATTTTGTTAATTTGGATACTCTCTCTGTGCCCTCTAGTTAGTCTGGCTTAGGGTTTATCGATCTTGTTGATTTTCTCCAGAAAACCAGCTCCTGGTATTGTTGATTCTTTGTATAGTTCTTTTTGTTTCTATTTGGTTGATTTCTGCTCTGAGTTTGAATATTTCCTGCCATCTACTCCTCTTGGTGTATCTGCTTCTTTTTGTTCTAGATCTTTCAGGTGTGCAGTCAAACTGCTAGTGTATGCTCTCTCCAGTTCCTTTTTGGAGGCACTCAGAACTATGAGCTTTCCTCTTAGTACTGCTTTCATTGCATCCCATAGTTTTGGGTATGTTGTGCTTTCATTTTCATTAAATTCTAAAAAATCCTTAATTTCTTTCTTTATTTCTTCCTTGACCATTGTAAAGTGTTTTTTAAGTCAAGTTACAAAAGTGTGTTTTGACTCAATACTTAACTGTATAGTTATCTCCACTGGTGTCTTTTTTATTTCTTAGTATTAGTTTTTGAATATTATTCACTGCCCCTTTATTTTAGCTTCAAGAAGGTCTTTTGACATTTCTTATGGGTTTAATTTACTAGAGATTATTCCCATGCACATTATCTACTTAGGAAATGTATTGATTTTTTTGTTCATTTTCATCTGGGGTTCTTCTATGCTTCCCAAAATGAATATATACTTGTATTTAAAACTACAAGTACATGTTTTTCTTACCTATTTTTGTTTGTTTGATTGATTAGTCAGTTGATTGATTGATTCTTTAGGACTTAGTGATTTTTAAAAACGAAAGTCATATATTCTTTTGTATTCATTATCATGAGTAGCCACTGAACTCATTATTTGATTAAAATAGAGGTCAGTTAATGATTTCCTTAATTTCAAAGATCAAATAAATCCTGTATTATTTACTGGAGAACAATGTTGCTTGTTTAGCTAAGATATCAGTGTACAGCCATTTTACAGTTATGGCACCTTGTTTTACTTTCTGCTAATATGAAACCTAAGGCTAACCATAAGTGTGTCCTATGCCTTTCCTATATTTTTCTGAATATGCAAATGACTTTATAAAAGGGTATGTCACACTTTACTTTTGGATGTCTTCAGACATTTCAAATTTCCTGGGGAATATCTATATATGAGGGTCTCCTTTAAAAATTTTTGGTTAGTATTTTCTTTCCACAAACTGATATCCATTGTCTTAGGTATCTATGTAATAAGTATTCTTTTACCCATAGGGAAAGACTTTTTATTAAATATACTAAATAAAACAAACCTTTGAATTCATGAGGTTATTTTCAGAAAATTGTTAAATAGGTCAAATAAAGGTAGTATTTTTGGTATAAACTGCTTATTCGTGTATCTGGAATAGGATATTAATTTTTATTAACTCTGAGGTATGTTGAAATACCACAAAGCGTCATGTTATTACAAAACTACCTGTTTATCTTTCATAAATACACCATAAATTCCTATAAACCAATTTCCAAAATTCTTGGGAAAATGACAAAATTAAAATATTTCAGTTATGTCTTTATTTCTGTGAGGAGGTAAATTTTTTTTAAGTCATTGCTTCACCATCTTCATTGAAGTCACCCACTAACACCTCCTTTATTATACTTCTGAAGTTTATCAATAATAAATTATTATATTTTAGTTAAAAGTCAGTGAAAAATAAGATACATTTCCTCTGCCAAATTTTCATACCCTCTCCACTCTAGATGCTGGTTCATTGAAAGTCTATGGACCTTGGCTTATGAACCCAGGCTTGGAGTGATGTACAATGAATAATGAACAGACAATAGCACTTAACAGCATCACGAAGGGAAAGTTGAGAGGTCCATCCATGTATCTGATTATGTTTACCCAAAATTCTAATTTTTTCTAGTATCTTCAACTGTTCATGTAAGGTTACTAGATACCTTAACCAGTCTTCTTTTTCTCCTTACAGACTCCTATAATCCACCTATAATCAATACTGAAGCACTTACAACCATGCAATCCTCTTTGGGAGGTAACTTATACCCAAGATTCTATTTTTTTTTTCTAGTATCTTCAACTGTTCATGTAAGGTTACTAGATACCTTAACCAGTCCCCTTTTTTTCCTTACAGACTCCTATAATCTACCTATAATCAATACTGAAGCACTTACAACCATGCAATCCTCTTTGGGAGGTAAGTTATACCCAAAATTCTAATTTTTTCCAGTATCTTCAACTGTTCATGTAAGCTTACTAGTTACCTTAACCAGTCCCCTTTTTCCTTACAGACTCCTATAATCCACCTATAACCAATACTGAAGCACTTACAACCTTGCAATCCTCTTTGGGAGGTAAGTTATACCAGGGCTTCGTTACAGCAGTGCTTTAAAATGATGTATGAAAACCAAGGATATGAAATTCCACTGAATTTGAGAAAAGCGATTACTTTCTTACTTAGGGAGAACATGGCAGTTAAGGAATACAACAAGGAGAGTGAAGAAGTAGAATCGTGAAGCAAAAATAAAGCATCATGACTGTGTGACTATAGACATATTACTTCTTTGTATATCTGTTTTTCACTGACCACCCTTATAGTAAGAAAGTGAAATGTTTCACCTCATAGCACAGTATATAGATCAATGATATAGCTAGATAGCCTGAAAGCCCAGAAGAGGTCTACAGCAAAGACATAAAGCCTTTTCTGTCATCACCTACCCTCACAGTCCTTCAGTGCAAGAGAGGTCTCTGACCTTGATTCTCTGTTTTCATAGCAACAACTATACTGAGTTCAACCTCTAACTTTTCCACTAATGGGACTGAAAAATCTGACAGGACCAATGTTGGGCCAGGTAAGAAGAACATTTAGAGATTCTATCGTTCTAATTTGACTCTGAACATTGTGACTCATAAACTCTATGTGGAATTCAGCTTCACAAACTATCAATGAAGAGCCCAGGAGCTGAATTAGGTAGGTAGGATAGAAAAGAGAAGATAAAGATAAAAAAATTTTTAAAAGTCAGATTGTGGTTAAAGAA
Organism: Micromys minutus; assembly: GCF_963924665.1. NCBI lineage: Eukaryota > Metazoa > Chordata > Mammalia > Rodentia > Muridae > Micromys > Micromys minutus. Next base: position 42,786,924 of record NC_137970.1, on the reverse strand, counting down.
AGAGATAAATGTATTCTTAACTTGTTTCCTATTGCCATAGCAAAATAATTCTCAAAGACTGAAAAACAATAGAACCAGGTTCATGAACTCAGCAAGTTCTCCTAAGGAGACAGGTAAAGGAATAGAAAAGCAATCTCATGCTCCTACTACTTTAACTCTTGACTAAAGGCTTTTGCAGTTGCTCACAGCTAATTTTTATTCCTCAAAAGTCCCAAATATTCCCAAGTCAAGAACTCAGGTATTAAAATCCCAGAGGAAATATTGTGTACCTCATCAAAAACAGATAGTCAGCTAATTTGTAATGACATGCCTAAATGGATTCTTAAAATAACGAACTTCTTTCATAGTCTTATAGCCAATTGTTAGTTCTGGATAGACTACAAAACATCTATGATTCCAGGTACCCATCAAGGATCTATTTTGATTATCCAGTGTGAAATAGTTTGATAACTATAACTCATTTTTTCATGCTCTGTCTTTGTATCATTGAAGGTCTACTTCTTTTTGTGATACTGGGTATTGAACCAGTGATCTCAAACATGCTAGGCAAATGCTCTATTAATGAATAAAATAAAAGGGCCAACATAAAGCATCAAAAACAGATAAGACAAGACAGAAGAATGAATTTCAAGGATGGATGACAAGGTAAAGAAAATAATACATAATAATATACATAAAGGAAATATTAATGAATATGATTAAAATATTTCAGAAGTCATAGATACATTCAGGAGACAGAACCTAATAGTCCATATGGTAAAATAAGGATCAGAAATAAGTCAAAAGTTTCAGAAAGAATAAAAATGCTTAGATACTATATTCAATGAAATTATAGTCAAGAATTTTACAAAGCTAGAGAAACACACATCCAAATAATGTACTAACTAAAAGATGTACATGTAAAGTATGATCTCACAGACCTCAGTTTGAAGCACTGAGGTATAAATGTCAAGCATAACATTAGATCATTCATCATCAATACTAAAATCCAGAGAACACAGAATGATATATTTTGGGCTCTGAAAATAATCACTGCCAACTGAGATAGGTGTTGTCAGCAAAGTGATATCTTAGACTTGATTGAAAATAAAAGCCCCTGAAACCAGGAAATGGGTTGGCAGAGCAGTCCATGCATGAACAGCCTAAATGGGCAGCATGCCTCCAAATGTACATTGTCTAATGCTATAGAAGTGAAGTCTAAGCTGGTTACACTGTATCCATTGTTACATTCAGTATACTGTTACATGTACTGAAGAAACAGAGTAACAAATGCTTCTTAGTACTCAAGATCTCTTTCTCCATTTTATAAGAGTCCAAAATCCTACCCATAGACAAGATAGGTCTTCCCATAGCAATTAATCCACTCAAGGAAATGCCCCACAGGTATGTCCAGAGACTCCTGAAAGAAGTAAAGCCTAAATGGTATTGGATACCCCAAGATGCTGGTGATTGAAATATGAAGCATGAAAGCCATGAAGCATCTGCTAAGGAGAACAGCAGATAAGGAGTAGTAACAGCCAAAGAATGAAATGCCTGTTGTAGGCAACAAAGCAGCAGTTGTAGGCAACACAGCCAACCCCTGTGGCAGCAGAAAGAAAGCTACTTGATTTGATGTTTGCACAGCTATGTTTTAGACTTTGGTCCATTATTTTCTCATTATGCCCCAAGTCCTCCCATTTGGAATGGTAATGGGTATTCTGTGCCATTTTATGTTAGAAGTATGTGATATTATTTGATTTTACATGAAGCTACAGTTAAGAATTTTTTCTTGAGTCTGACAAGACACTTTTAAATAGTTTCGAGACTGTCACAGATTGTGAAGGCTCTTGAAGTTTGACTAAGCAAATTTTATACTATGATGTGCCTTTAAACATATCAGGGTCAGAGAGTAGAATGTGGTGGCTTGAATGTCAATGGCCCCCATAGGTTTATTATTTGAGGTTTTGGTTCCCAGTTGATGGCACTATTTAGAGAAATGGTGTGGCCTTTCTGGAGGAAGTATACCACATTTAGAGTTTATAGCCTCAACCCAGTCTAGATTTCTTTCTCAACATTGTTCTTGGTGTTGAAGGATGTGATCTTACAGCTTCCTGCTCCTGCTGCCACGCCCATGCTTGTTGCCATGCTCCCTGCTGTGACAGTCTCTTATCTGTCTGGAACCATAAGCCACCTTAAACTCATGATTCTGAGAATTTCCTTTGGTCATGGTGTTTTACCACAGCAACAGAAAAGTTACTATTAAAATAAGTCATATGTGTCTGGAAACTAATTGATTTTTTTAAGTTTTTCAGTTTTTCTTATATCATTTAATGATCCTTCTGATCATTCAAGTCTCTTTTAATCTTTAATTTTATTAATTTGAAACCTTTCTCTTTCTTTTGGTTTGCTTAGCCTAGGAGTTTATTAATCTCAATCTATCTTAAAAACCAATGCTTTGGTTAATGCTATGTATTGTTCTTCCATTTTTGTTTCATTTATTCCTCGTTATATACTTGGTTTGGGTTCAACCTCTTGTTTCCCTAGATCCTTGATTTGTGTATTAGTTTTCTATTAAAATAATGAAACATCATGCCCAAGCTATCTTACAGAAAGAAGGGTTCAGTTTGAGATTACAGTTTTAATGGGTTAGAGTGGATGATAGTGGAGTAGAACCAGTAGCACATAGCAGGCATTTGAGAGCACATCAGTCTAGCCACAAACCGCAAAGCCCACCCCCAGTGGCATACTTTCTCTAACAGGACTACTCCTTCTAATATTCCGCAAACAGTACCCAACTGGGGAATAAGTATTCCTGTTTCCAAGACTCACGGGAAACACCTCACTCAAGCCACCACGTTCTACTCCATAGCTTTAATAGTCTGTTGGCCACATCCTAAAGCAAAATTTATTTATTACAACTTCCAAAGTCCCCATAGCCTTGAACAGTCAGAACACTATTTAAAAGTTCAAAGTGTCTTCTGAGACTTAAGGCATTCTCTTAATTATAATGCCCTATAAAATCAAAAGGCAATGATATCTAATACACATAAGCACACAATGTAGATTGCCATTATAAAAATGTGAGATGGAACAGAGTAAGAACATACTACAGGAAAGAAAGGCTAAAACACAGAAAGACAAACTCCAAAATTCTGTAACTCCATAGCTGTGTCTAATGTCAGAGGACTTACATGGTTCTACCAACACATGTGTGTCTTTAGCAAAAAAAATAGCAAGGCAGAGCAAACCAAACCAAAGCTCAAGCTCAAGCTCCCACTGTCTGTGTGGTCATATTTAAATTCCTTCATTTTATGTCTGTTCATGTATCTGCTATAGCAAAACATCCTTTCACCTGTGCATGCTTCAGAAAAACATTCTTTCATATGTCTACTTAAGCAAAACATCCTTTCATGAATATGCCCTAGCAAATTATTTGACATAACTGACCATTCAAAGAAACCAGAAGTTTCTACTTCAGAGGCTAATAAGACAAAAAAGCAGGTGTGTGTGTGTGTGTGTGTGTGTGTGTGTGTGTGTGTAGTGTAGTGTTTGCATACATGTGTTTAGTCTAATATGCACATGTTTGCCTGTATATGCTCATATGGAGACAAAAGGTCTTCTTTAGATGCACCTTCTATTGTTCTCTACCTTATTTTTTGAAACACAGTCTTTTATTGGCCTGGAGTTCACCATCTTGGCTAGACTGGCTGGCCAACAAGACCAGAGGATTCATGTGTCACTGTCCCTGAACACTGGTTAAAGATTCTCCTGACTATGTAATTTTTATGTGGGTGATAGGGATGTGAACTCTAGTGTTGCTTAAATGCTAAGTATATTCACCACTAAGCCATCTCCCTAACCTCCACCTTAAAAAAAGAAAAAAAAATTAGTTTAAGGAAGGAGGTAAGGAGGAAGTACAAAACATGTGACATGAAATGGGAACTAGTAGAAGGAGGAAGATACAAGTGGCAAGAAGGCAGCAGGCAGTGATGGAAAAAAATCAATTGAAACAAAATATGATGAATCTGTTATTTTGAATGATGATGATAACTAAATTAAAGCAAAAACAAACAAACTATATTGGATATCATTCAATGTGTCATTTAAGTTATGAGGAAACTAAATTCTAGTGACACTTAATGATTTGACTAAATGTGCTGTATTAACTTTCCTGGGACTGATGTTAAAGCCTTACCTCAAATTTTGTACATAAAAGTGACAGAAATATGCTATCATGTACATATGGTAGTCAAAAGTCTGACATAATTATTAGTGAGATAAAATCAGGTGCCGAGAGTACAATATTACTTCTGGAAGCTTTGGGAAAGGATCTATTCCCTGATACTCTCCACTGTGCATGAGCTACCCACATTCCTTGGTTCACAACCTCTTTTATCTATTTTCAAAATTAGCAATATAATGGGTTCAAATCTCCCTCTGATGCATATTTTCTCTCATATCTCCTACCTCCACTCTTAAATTGATCCTTATAATTACATTGAGCCCACCATAAACATTATTAATATTCCCCCATTTTTAACTGCAGATAGCCATCAACCTTAATTCTGCCTTTAACCATAATTATTCTTCAGATTACATACAATTCTAGAAATTGGAGTGCAAACTCATTTGAAGGAAGGACCATTACCTTGTCTATATGATTATAGAGGAAGTAAAAAAGACTTAGAACTGGAATCTTTATACTGTATATTCCTCCCATCTCCTTCTGTACCTGAATTTGTTACTTACCTCATTTCCATATCAAAAGACTTGATGAAAGCTGCTTAAGGAAGGAAAGGTTTTTCTGGGCTCATAGCTCAAAGGTTCAGTCTATCATGGCAAGAAGTCATGACAGATTATCACATCAGATCCGTAACCAAACAGCAGAGAATGCTGGTGTTCAGCTTGCTTGCCCTTGTTTATTCAGTTCATTATACTAGGCTCTGGAGGAATGATGCCCACAGTTATGATAATGCCAAGAGTATTGTCTTCTCCATGCATCCAATCCTTTCAGATCGACAGTATTAACTCTCAAGGTGCCCTAGATTTCTAAGAGGAAATATTTTTTAGAAAAGAGGAAGCTGGGAATTGGGCTGAGGAGTACTCTCAAGAAAAGTCTTTACGATGTAAATCCAGAATCACATTAATATAGCAAACACAGAGAGAGAGAGAGAGAGAGAGAGAGTGAGAGAGAGAGAGAGAGAGAGAGAGAGAGAGAGAGAGAGAGAGAGCGCGAGAGAGAGAGAGAGAGAGAGAGAGAGAGAGAGAGAGAGAGAGAGAGAGAGAGAGGAAGAGAGAGGGAGAGAGAGATGGAGAGAGAGAAGGGGTATAAAAGAAATTGTTCTGACATTGTATTTCTAATTATGTATCTATATTTTATTTTTTAAACTTTATTAATTATTTTATTTATTTGCACCTCTGCCATGGACCCCCTCCCAGTCCCTCTCCCACAGTTCTTTATCCTGTTCCCCCTTGACTCCCAAAGTGTGCTACCCTCCCTCCACTGGGAATTCCTATTCCCTGGAGCCTCAAGTCTCTCAAGAAATAGGGGCATCTTCCCCCACTGAGGCTAGATGAAGCAGTCCTCTGCTATGTATATGCCAGAGGCCTAGGACCAGCCTGTGTGTGCTGCCTAGTTGGTAGCACAGTCTCTGAGAACTCCTAAGAGTCCAGGTTAGTTGATGCTACTGATCTTCCTATAGGGTCTTCCTACCCTCCTTCTCAGTTTTTTCAATCCTTCCCCTAATTAAACCCTAGAGAATTATATATATATATATATCTTACTTAAGGGCTCCTATTATCTTCATAGGATCAGATTTTAGGTCAGAATCTTTTTCAGGTATGTTAGGGTATCAGGACTTGTTATGTTGGGAGAACTGAGTTCTGATGGTGTCGACTTGCATTAGCTCCTGTCACTTATGTTCTTGTGCTTGTTTTTCATAATCTGGTTATCTCAGATGTTAGCTGGCTTAGATGTCTATGACTAGAACTGGCCTCCTTGGAAGCAGGTAGAACTCTGTTACCTGGGTTGGATCTGGCCTCCTGTGAGGTAGACAGTGTTCTTTCTGGTTGCAGAGGGGAGAGGTGCTCCTGTATCCCTGATTAGGGTAAACTGCCTGGGAAGCAGGCAGGCTATGTTCCTGGTTACTGCTCACCTCCTGGGAGACAGGCAGGCTGTGTGGTATGGGAGGGGAGCAGGCCCACCTAACTGACTGGGTTAAGGAAGACTAGAAGAAAAATGGAGCTTTGGAAGAGGAGGTACGTTTGAGTCAGCTGGCCTCTGTGGGTTTTCCAGCTGGTATGGTATTTGGGCAGGACCCTCAACTGTGTCCCTGTTTACAGCAGACCTCCTGAGAGACAGGAAGACTGTGGGGTGTGAGAGGGTTTAGGCCTGCTGATCTCTTATTTAGATTTTCTTGAGAGTGTGAAATTTTGAACAAATATTCACTTATTGGTGAGTATTTACCATGTGTGTTTTGTTTGTTTGTTATTGGATTACCTCACTAAGGATAATATTTTCTAGTTCCATCCATTTGCCCAAAAATTTTATAAACTCATCATTTTTAATAGCTGTGCAGTACTCCATTGTGTAAATATACCACCACATTTTCTGTATCCTGTCCTCTATTGAAGAATATAAGACTTCTTTCCACATTCTGGCTATTATAAATAAGGCTGCTATAAACATGGTGGAGCATATGTCATTGTTAGATGTTGGAGCATTTTTTGGGTATATGCCCAGGAGTGGTATAGCTGGGTCTTCAGGTAGTACTGTGTCTAATTTTCTGAGGATCCCCAGACTGATTTCCAAAGTGGTAATACCAGCTTATGATCCCACCAACAATGAAGGAGTGTTTCTCTAGATCCTTGGCAATATATGCTGTCACCTGAGTTTTTGATCTTAGCCATTTTGACTGGTGTGAGGTGGAATCTCAGGGTTGTTTTGATTTGCATTTCCCTGATGGATAATGATGTTGAGCACTTCCTTAGATGGTTCTCAGCCATTAGATATTCCTCAGTTGAGAACTTTTTGTTTAGCTCTGTACCCCATTTTATAATAGGGTTGTTTGTTTCTCTGATGTCTAGCTTCTTGAGTTCTTTGTATATCTTGGATCCTTATGATTTTTATTTCTCTAATGACTAAGAATATTGAACATTTTTTAGGTGCTTCTCAGCCATTTGATATTCTTCAATTGAGAATTGTCTAGCTCTGTCCCCCATTTTTCATAGGGTTATTTGATTCTCAGGAATCTAACTTTTTGAGTTGTTGTATGTATAGATTAGTCCTCTATCAGATGTAGGATTGGTGAAGATATTTTCTCAATCTGTTGGTTGCCATTTTGTCCTACTGACAATGTCCTTTGCCTTATGCTTTGCTTTTTCTGCTGGATGGATTTTTCTCCTTTGCCAAAGATCTAGTGACCATAGGTGTGTAGGTTAATTTCTGGTGTTTCAATTCTATTCCATTAATCTACCCGCCTGTCTCTGTACCAATACCATGCAGTTTTTATCACGATTGCTCTGTAATAGAGCTTGAGATTGGGGACTGTGATTCCCTTGAAAGTTCTTTTATTGTTGAGAATAGTTATTGCTATCCTGGGTTTTTTGTTATTCCAGATTAATTTTCAAATTGCTCTTTCCAATTCTATGAAGAATTGAGTTGGGATTTTGATGGGAATTTCACTGAATCTGTAAATTGCATTTGGAAGATGGCCATTTTTATTGTATTAATTCTGCCATCTTCTGAGATCTTCAGTTTCTTTCTTCAGAGACTTGAAGTTTTTGTCATACAGATCTTGGTTTTTTTTTTTTTTTTTTGGTTAAGCAACTTTATTTTTAAAAACAAAGACAAATGTACAGATTTTAAAAGCATTTTTGCATAAAACTATATGGGCTAGTGTCCAATTATCAGTGACTGCATATTATGTCTGTTCTTTTGTGATTGGATTACCTCACTCAGGATGATATTCTCTAGATCCATCCATTTGCCTAGGCATTTTGTAAAGTCATTGTTTCTAATAGCTGAGTAGTAATAGTAACAGTACTCCATTGTGTATATATACAAAAATTTCTGTATCCATTCATCTACTGAAGGACATCTGGGTTCTTTCTAGCTTCTGGCTATTATAAATAATGATGCTATGAACATGGTGGAGCATGTGTCCTTATTGTATGTTTGTCCTTTGACTATAGGAAGGCTACTGATTTGTTTGAGTTAATTTTATATACAGCCACTTTGATGAACTTGTTTATCAAGTTTAGGAGTTCCCTGGTGGAATTTTAGGAGTCACTTAAGTATACTATCATATCATCTCAGATTACCCAAGATATAATTCCCAGATCACATGAAGTTCAAAAAGTTGGAAGGCCAAAGATGGGATGCTTCAGTCCTTCTTAAATGGGGGAATAAAATATCTACAGGAGGAAATACAGAGACAAAATTTGGAGCAGAGACTGAAGAAAGGGCCATCCAGAGACTGTGGGAATCCATCCTATATACTGTCAACAAACTCAGACAATAATGTGAATGCCAAGAATTGCATGCTGATAGATTCCTGATATAGCTGTCTCCTGAGAGGTTCTGTCAGAGCCTGAGAAATATAGAATCAGATGTTCTCAACCAACCACTGGACTGAGAATGGGGTCCCCAGTGGAGGAGTTAGAAAAAGGACAGGAGGAGCTGAGGGGGTTTGCAACTCAGTAGGAAGAATAACAGTATCAACCAACCAGACCCCCAGAGCTCCCAGAGACTAAACCACCTACCAAACAATACACATGGAGAGACCCATGTTTTCAGCAACATATGTGGCAGAGGATGGCCTTACTGGGCATCAAAGAGATGAGAGGTCCTTGGCCCTGTGAAGGCTCAATACCCTAGTGTAAGGAAATGCCAGGGCAGGGAGACAGGAGGGAGTGGGTGGGTGGGGAAACACTCTCATAGAATCATGGGGAGGGGGTGGTTTAGGGGAATTCCAGAAGGGAAACCAGAAACTGGGATAACATTTGAAATGTAAGTAAAAAAAATATCTAATTTTTAAAAAAGAATGAAAAAAAATGTTTTTCTCTTTAGCTAGCTTGGAGCCTCAGAGACTCTAGGCTGATACTTAGAGTTTCCCCAGGACTCAACTTTTATTCCTTTATTTGATGGCTTTTTTAGATTAGGAAACTTTTACTGAAACATAGTATACAAATAATATATACCTAGATTAATATTTAAAATATGAAAAATGTGCATACTTCACAAACACAATTCCTGCTGCCCAATCCTCACCAAAATATGTATTTTTCCCAATCACTGTTGCCTTGTCTTATTTTAAGCTACTTTGTACTCTTACAAAGGAATAAAATAATGCATTTTTGTACCATACTTCTATTTCTTAGGGTGTTTGTCAGAGTCAATGGTGGTTTCATGTGAATATGTACATATATATATATATATATATATATATATATATATATATATATATATATATATGATATGCAAATATATTTTCATTGCTAGATAATTGGTATATGTATGTGTGTTTAACAATACATGTATTTATTTTATTCTTGAATGTTTACTGCAAATCTCCTATTTTGGCCATTATTAATCATTCTTAAATAAACAATATTGCATTATTGAGACATTATATAGCACTAGCTATCCTGGAACCAGCTATGTAGACCACTCGGACCTCAGATCATAAAGACATGCCTGCCTCTTCCTCCCAAATGCCAAGATTAAACATGTGCACCAACATTTCCACTAAATTTTGCATTTAAAAATATTGCATAACATTCAATAGTTTTATTATAATTTCTTTATTCTTGAAAATTTCATACATGTATAAAATGAAATATGAACATATACACCTCTTCCAACTCCAACCATATACTCTACAACCTTTTTTCTTCCTAACGTCTTGTCTTCTTTTTAGATAACCTACAAAATCTGATTAGTGCATAATTTTGTGGCCAGCCAGTGGGGTATAGGAAACCTCTCAGTGGCATCACATTGAGAAAAGAATGAATGTCTCTCCTCCATAAGCTATCAATTGTCAGTAAGGGGTGTGGCTTGAAGAATATCTCTACCACCTATGCAAGACTTTTGGCTTGATATTATGTTCATCTTAGGCAGGCAATCCCAGCTACTATAAATCCACGAATAATATCCCTTTCATGTCCATAAAACAGCCTTTCACCGCACTCTTCCTCACTGCCTGATTCTTAACCTTTCTTCTTTCTCTTTCAAGGTGTTCTCTGAGTCCCCATCCCCTTGTCTCCCTTTGGGTGCTAATAAATACATACTATTTTACAATGAGCATCCAGTCTCTTCTCAGCACTTCCACCAGTTACACAAAAAAAAAAATTGATTTCTGTCCAATGAATAAGCACATAGTCTTATTTTATCTTTTAGGAAGGAAACTGCCAATCTTTGCCATAATATTCATCATCTCTGTTTGCTGCATAGTTGTTGTCACCATGGCTTATATCATTTCCCGCCACAGGACATTCCAGAAAGGTAAGTGCTAAGTAGGGAGAGTTGGGTTTTGCTTACTCATTCTTTCCAACATTATATTGGTCTACATTCCAATGATGTGCTATATCTAACATTCCACTTAGCTTGAAGACCAGTTTTAGAGTAATGATAGAGATAAAAAGAGATGATTGATCATTGGCCCTGCCAACAATGATGTAAGATTTATGTAACAGAATATAAAAGTCCAGGGTACCCAACCAATTGCAATTGTCTTTGTAAGTCACCTTCTAAGAATACAAGAGAAACTTGCCTCAAGTTGTGTGTCATTTATGTATGGATTTCCAAGTTGAAGCATAGAAGTTATCAATAATACACATAGCAGAAATAGTAATGATCCAAAATGTAAAGAAGAAAATATTGAACAAAAACTGAAGAGAAGTCAAAACCGGACTAATTAACAAAGTTTTTCAGAAGGTCTAAGTAGAACTAGTTCAAATTATATGAAGACAATATGTGAAAGGAACAGTATTCCAGGACAGGGAATACACATGTGTGTAAGTACAAAGGCCTAAATTGCAAATGAGTGTGGATCAACATCAAAACAATTCACATAGGTAAGTGATGATGAAATACAGGAGAGAATAAACATTTCCAATTTATAACAGGCTTTAAATTCTAGCCTAAAGAATTTCTTCACTGGGTTCTGCAATGTTTCTAATAATAATTTAATTGTTTTGATGAGGGAAACAGCCTGATAAAACCACTATTGTCAAAGTTATTTACTGAGTATGAAAAACAGGGTTGACAAAGACCGGAATGTTTGTTTCTAAAGGTCCCTTCTCTTTAAGAGAGATAGCTTCACTGCAGTAATTCAACTTAGTCTGTAGTTACTGAGAATAGTTTGTATTACAGATACTACGTATATCAAGACAAAAATGAATAGATGTGGTATACAGAATTTCCCAGTCAGTGGGGAAGACAAAACATGGAAATGGGGGGTGGGGTCTCATACTTTGCTTTGTTAGCTTTCTTGTAATTTAGTCCATAAATTTCCAGTTGCTACTCTGAAAGATTATAATCATCTAGAGGGCAGACTGATGTATCAAGAAATGGCTGGCTTTGGGCCAAGCTAGTCCTAGAGAATAGAGGACAGTTCTCCTCCACAGACACTAAGGGGCAATGATTATCTATAGTTTTAAGATTTTATGTAGTTATATTTTATTAATGCAGTGACACATCAATTTTCTATATATGATATATGTAATAGCTGACCCCTTTCTGAGTAATCGGTGGGCATTAGTACACTTGAAAATGGATTGAGCTATGGTCCCTGGCATGGAATTAAATTCAATGCATTTTTCCTGGGCAATCAAGTGTCCCACAGAATTTTCTGAGAATCTTTGATAAGATTACTGGGTGAAAAGCAGGTCTTGTGTTCTCTCTGTACCAACACCAAGCAACATCTTCAGCCTGGTGTTCTGAGTCAAAAATTTCAAAGGGGATGAAAGTCAAGCATGTATACCTTCGACTTCTCCAACAAATCTGTATCCACTTATTTCAGCTCATGACAAAATCCTCTCAATATTAAAAAAGATGATACTCAGATTCTCTTCTGTTTCCTCTACTCCATCTTTGGACAGGCACTCAGATTTCATGATTAACTCTTGTACACTCTCTATATAAGTTTCTGACCTGAATCTTCCTTATTTTCTAGGGTATGTCTATGAAGTGAGCAGGTAAGATACCATCTCCTTTTCTAACTTATTAATTATTACCTGCCCTCAATTCTGTTGGTCATTGGCAGAGAACTTAGAAACTAGTCCTAATAGAGTCTTTCAGGATCAGAATATATTTTACCCTCAGATAAATGTCCTCACCATGTGTCCTGGATCAGTGAACAGACAAGATGATTTAGGTATACCAACTTTCTGCTCTCACAGTCCATGTTTAGCAGGATCCTAAGACCCTGTGACTAAGAATGTAGGTAGTGGGATGCTAGAAAACCAGGATCTAAGCCCTCAGATCTTTCTCATGAGTAACTGGGTCTTGGTTCATAGGATATATTCCAGAAAGACAAGCAACTCTGAAGAAACCACGAGGGTACCTACCATTGCAAGTGAGTACTTCAATAATGAACCAGATTCCCAGGCTCTGATCAATGACTGCTCTGATGATCCTTGTCTCAGCCAGGAGTACCAAATAACCACCAGACCAACAATGACTATTCCTGCCTACTGAACACAGTTTCTAGAAATTAAGAAGTTCTTGCTACTGAAGAAAATAACACATGCTAAAATGCCCCCACTATGTCAAGATCTACTGGCATAATTGCCTGTGACTTATTCAGTTCTTGCCTTCAACCGTAGCTTTCTCTCTGGCTTCTCTTTCTAAACAACCTAATGTATCTATCTAGTATGCCAGTTCTGGGGTCACCGAGAAATCCTGGGTTTAGCTAAGAAGATACTATATGTACCTCAAGAAATTTAGCGTCTGGGTTTGATCTGGGACACTTTTCTATCTGGGGCTTTCACCACTCCTCTCCAAACACCAAAGAAATTTCCACAGCACTAGGGATTCTTTATCATGTGTCCCCAGGTATCACCAGAAAGAATAAAATCAGATGGGTCTCAGTCCTACCAACTCAGGCAAATACATATGTACAGGATTACTTCCCTTTGTCTAGGGCCAGATGACTTTTAATTAGATATTGCTACACTGTGAATCTAATGTACTTGTATTCTTTTGATGTTAATAAATGCTTAATCATGATGGCAACTTCAGTTGTGTTGGTCTTCTCTCAATACATGGTAGGACCTATCCAAAATTATTAAAATGATACTAAAATAGTAAGCACCCCTATAAATCACACATTTTTCTGCCCCACCACCACCACACACACACTCTCTCTCTTTCTCTCTCTCTCTCTCTCTCTCTCTCTCTCTCTCTCTCTCTCTCTCTCTCTCTCTCTCTCTCTCTCTCTGTGTGTGTGTGTGTGTGTGTGTGTGTGTTACAAGAAGTTTAATGCAGGGTTTAGCAAGTACTTTCCCACTGAACTGCACTATTGTACTATTGTACTCTTTTACTTTTCATCTTGATGAGATCCCCCTAACCTATCCAGGCTTACCTTTATTTCACCCTCTAAAGTAGGTAGGCTTTGAACTTGTCACCTGCCTTAGACTTCCAAGTAATTGGAATAATAGTTCTGTAACACTAAGTTAAGCTTTGGTTTTTGTTGTTGTCTGTTTGTGTCTTGGTTGGTCTTTCACCTTCCAACTCATACCATTTCACTTATACCATGGGGAGCCATATCTAAAGCAAATCATTTTTTTTTCTTTAACAGTATTCTATATAAAGTCCATTCCCTGCTCCATCTTTCTTCCAGCCCTACTTTGTGAGTCTCTCAGGGCAACAGTAAGTTTGTCAAGAAACCTCACGTTTTTCCTCAAAGCATTCTGAATGTACATATGAAGGGGTTTTTGTCTTTTCAAAGTCCGTGTACAATACCACTAAACTGTTTGGATTAGTTGCATTGGTCATTTTCTCTAACTCCTCAGTGCTTCTTACAATGTAAAGAGGAAAATTCTTAAGAAAATGGATGCATCTAGAGAATATCATACTGAGTGAGATAACCCAATCACAAAAGAAGAAACATTATATGCAGTCACTGATAATGGAATACTAACCCCAGAAAGCTCTGAACACCCCAGAAACAACTCACAGACTGTGTGAAGTTCAAGGAAAAAAAAAGAATATATTTTAATTAAAATAGAACTGTATCACAGCCCCCTTTCCTCCCTACAGCCCCTCCCAGTTTCTCTCCTATTCCCTCAAGTTAATAGCCTCTTTTCCTATATTATTGTTACATATATACATATGTGTATGTATATGTACCCACAAATACTTAATTACAACCTTAAAAATGTATTCGTATACTTTTATGCAAAAGTGCTGAAAATTTGTACATTTATCTTTGTTTTTTAAAATGAAGTTTTTCAATAATTAAAAAAAACAATAATAAATTGTTTTTTGTTGGTGGTGGTGGGTTTTTTTTTTTTTGGTTTTATTGTTGTGTTGTTAATTGAATGAATGGAGGGGAAATGAAGGAAAGGGAAGGGAACAGGACAGCAAAGGAAAGGAGATAAGGAACTCTTTATGTGCTTTGGAATGAAACTCCCTTGAAAAGAAATTGTTTGGGGCCAGGTTTGCACTGCTTCCTTTCCCCTATTGTATTAGTCAGGGTTCACTAGAGTCACAGAACTTATGAATAGTCTCTATATAGCAAGGTATTTGTTGGTGACTTACAGTCCGTAGTCCAATTCCTTAACAATGGCAGCAGCTGTGAAGTCTAGCAGTCGCTCAGTTCCACAAGTCTAGCTGGAAGGATCTAGCAGTCGCTCAGTCCCACAAGCCAAGCAGGCCAAGCCCCACAAGGCAAGCAGAGAGAGAGAGAGAGAGAGAGAGAGAGAGAGAAAGAGAGAGAGAGAGAGAGACAGACAGACAGAGAGAGAGAGAGACAGAGACAGAGACAGAGACAGAGACAGAGAGACAGACGGGGGAGGGGCTTCCTTTTTCCAATGTCCTTATATAGGTCTCCAACTGAAGGTATGTCCCAGATCAAAGGTGTGTATCACCACACCTGGATCTGGAACTTGCTTGTCCCAAATGACCTTGAGCTCAGTGATCTCCTTGCCTTAGTTTCCTAAAATTCTTAGCCTTTATGCCTCAAGATCAGGATCAAGGGTGAGCTTCCCAATTGTGGATTGCGGTTCATTCCAGATATAGTCAAGTTAACAACCAGAAATAGTCACTACACCCATGTATTTCATGTCAAATCAACTTCCTTACTTTTCATGAGAACTACCATGTTACCTGTGTATTTTGTATATGCACGGGGTCAGATCAGGTTTTAACAAGAGGTGCTCCCACTTTGAGATGACTGCAAAAGTCAAAATAGTACACAAAAGTGATTGACAGTCCTCCCTATTTCACCCCCTCGGCTGCTGCCAAATCCATGATCTAAACCTCAGAAATGTCTTGTTTGACAAATGCTAGCTACACATAATTAGTAATAGAGACCACTTCTTCTTCTCCATCTCAGTTACAAGCCTCCACAACATGGGTCCCACCCTGTAGAAACCTCAGCTTCCTTCATGAAACAGTTCTGAGTCCAGCCCTGCAGAGCATGAGGACAGATTGTTTATTAAAATTGCCCTAGTAAATGAATCACAAATTCAGGGGACCTCCTACACAGGAACCACCAGGAATGTCTCCTATTCTTGCATGCGAAAATGCTTACAGATTACTCATCTGAAAATTCACATACCACAAATCGGAAAATGAAGCCCAGAGAGAAGTGATGGCTTGTCAAAAATATCATATATCAGGTTAATGGCAGAACAAAGACTGGACCCGTGTATTTTTAGCAGTGTGAATACTTTGCTGCAGACATCTTCTGAAGATGGTCTTTGCCCCTAAAGTATGATGTTTTTTCACGCAGGGTAAGCCAGTAAGTCATTTCTATATATAGATGCACCCCTCTAACAATTTTGAGCAAAAATGGGTGACAATATGGGTTTTGTTATTTAGGTCACAAGTTGGTGAGGGAAAAGTTAAAGAATGAAAGTAGGTATCTCCAGAACTGAGGGAGAGTACGGAATTTCTGTAGAGAAGCTTGCCAAAATATTTGTAGTGAAATATTAGACTCTACAGAGAGATATTGTGGATGCTTCATTCTATAGTTTTGTATTAGAAGTTCATCCCAGTGGAGCATTAGATAATGTTTAATATTTAAATATAAATATTAATTTAAATATTTAATATTTAAAGGCTCAGAAAATTCTGTTTTAAAAGACCTGTGTTTAAAAAAAAGATTTCAAATTGTATTTCTCTCTGAGTCTATTCTTTTTCTTTTTGCCCTTCTGTCCCAGACCTAAACCTTATTATATACAGAGAAAAAAACCCTTTGGTTACCACCTTGCATACACCATAGCCCTGGAATAACCACAGTTTGATTTATTTTTTCACAAGATTCTGATTGGTATTTGACATATATAGCCAAAGGTAATAGACTAGTAAAACATAAATTAATTGATAAACATTTATTAAATAATTAAAATGTTGAACAAAAGTAGTAGAAGCAGCAATCAAGCAAGCTTTATACTCTTACAATACAGTAGGGAATGGAAGAACATACCCTGGAAAAATTCACTGACAACTTCATAGGATATATTGCGTGGTAGGACGTTTAAGAGAATATACTAGTGTGTGTTTAGCCAAAGGAGTATAGGTTAACTTTCAGTATTGCCCAGAGCAATTGGAATTTGGTAGGGTCTGAAAGTCCAGGTAAGAGAAATAAGGAGGATAAAAGCAAAGTGGAAAAAAAGAAAATGTAGGTAAAGTTAAGATATGCTCCTAAGGCCAGACAGTGGCTATTTATTTCCTACTGTCTCATAGAATTCACGATGCTTATATGAAAATTCTACTGTCCTGGCTGCAAGAAGAGAAATGTAAAAGAAGACATTAATAATAAATCAAATGATACTCTCATTTCTGGTATTCCTTATGTATTCTCAAGACAATTGTGAAGTCCATGGCATTTTCACAATGTACACAGATTTAGAGGCCCAAGCACTGCTTTGTTCCTACTCTGATGTCCTCTGAGAAATTGCTATAGTTCCCTCAAAGCCATAGAATAACTCCAGAGAACTTCATGTTTTGTAAGTATTCATATATCACCAGCAGGCTATTTGCTCTGTCCTGGACCTAGAGCTGATAGGCACGAGCCACACTTGGGGTATTTGACAAACTGACACTCTACCACACAGAGTGTCCAACTCAGCTTGTCAAATACACGGAGCGTGACACTGCGGAAGGCCAGGTCAGGAGCCTCCACTGGGCAACAGGAACGTGCTGGCAGATGTACACCTGGAAAGAGAAAAAAAAAAAAGGGTGATTATGTCTTACTCTGAGTGTGAGGCAGACGGCCTACACTAACATGACTGGCTAAGACACCAAAAGAGGGAAGTGAATAAAATAGATTAAGGCTCCAAACCAAAACAGGGATCCCAAGTGTTTGTCTGGATTTTCTGGTGGCCTAAGCCTCAATTAACTCTTCTATTCAGCTGAAACAGGACAATTTTGTCATTATTCTGCCTCCGTGATGTGAAATACCTCAGAGACTATATCTGTGTTCCTTCCTCCTATGTACTTCTTTTATGCTATTCATCCTGGTTATGGACCTAGATGATGATTTTTAAAACTAGACTTGAATTCTAGCTCTACAATTAACTAGCTGATCACCTTAAATAAATGAGTTTATGCTCCTGAAACTTAGTTTTTTATAGCCACAATAGTATGCATGATGTCACGGTAAAAATATGTGATGATGAATATAAAGACATTAATTTAGTATTTGTTACCTAACAAATGCTCAAAACTTATGGCTATAGCCAGGTGTGACAGTACATGTATAAATACAAGCTTTCATTGACAGAAGTAGGAGGACCTCAGGTTGAAAGCCAATCTGGGCTATGTAGTATAACCCTTTCTCAAACAAAAAAGAAAAAAATCAATGTCTAGGGATAAAACTCAGTGGTAGAACACTTACCTAACATGTACAGAATTATGTATTTGATACCCTGTGCATAAAGACAAGTGACTAAAATGTGTTTTAAAATTAAAATAAACAGATAAAATAGATACTAACAGAAAAAAAATGATAGTTATTTAACAGAATTGAAACAGTAATTTCTTGTAGCCTTCACCAGCTTTGTCTAACTTGGTTGCCCTTTCTCATAAATAGTAAAGAATGAATACTATTAAAATGCCCTTATAAGTCATCTAGCTTTACCCATTCAAATTATAAATGAGAAAACGATATCTAATGAATGTTTAGGGTAAATTTTGCAAAATGTCATAAAGTAAGTTGTTTACAGTTTGAGAGTTACATCATCCATAAGCTCATTGTGTTCCTTGGCTGTCCACCCTACCACTTTTTCTTGTCTGCTTTTTATATTCTCCCTCAAAAAGAGAGAAGAATGGGAACCAAAAGCAAAACATGCAGTGGATTTTGCAGGGCAGCATTAAGATGCTTGAATTTGTAGCTACCAGGGCAGTAAAGGAGCCAGAAGAACCAAGCCATCTCAATTTATTTGATATCTTGTTTAACATCATGATCCTGTTATTGAAAATGTTTAACAGTATAAAATTCTGTCCTACCCAGGTCTAAATGTAGATTTAAAAATAGATGGGCTATATTGAAGACTGATACCAAAAGTTAGAGAGATCCCAAAATTAATAGGAAAGGAAATGATTCACTGAACAAGTATATTAGGAAGAATATGCTGTTTGAATTTTTTTCCTAAACTGTTTGTTTAATGTAAATAACACATAACTCCAATTTGATATTATGGAGTAACATAAAAAATAAAGATAAAATTTTATTTTCTATTCCCTGTCTCTCAATTCAGCCTACATCTTCCAGAAGTGTGGCTTTTTTCCAAAGCAGCTATCATGGCTACACCACGTAATCCAGAGGAAAGAATCAGACAAAATTGGTTACTAAAACCTGCCTAGCCACTAGCAGCTGGAATAAGGTTTTTAGGCTTCAATTTTCTTCTCTAAAAGTGGAGACAGAAGTCTTACATCTCAGGGTGCTTGGATATTGTTGGAGCTAGGGATAGCCAAGGAAAGTGATTAAAAGAGAAAGGAGTAATGGAATATTGGTTTGGGTTTTCCTGTCACCATCTCTGCTTATCACTGCTGTAAGAAGAGCTGGACCCTTTAGAGGTATCCATAGCCTCTCAGTTATCCTATCTGACCCCATATACCCCAGGATGACTGGAAAAGAGCCATGAAAGTGGCTAGAGAGTCCTAATGCACTGACTTAAAAGATTAGTATAAATACTGTTCTCCACGATTGATGGATGAGTCAGTCCTTAAGCTGGATATGGGCCTGTTTCATTTTCATTCTTGATGTTCCAGTTCTCACCTATTCAGAGGAATATATAGAAGAAAAGCAAGTTCATTAGTCAGACCTATAGAATGAAGACATAGATGTCTATATGAGATGATAATTGGAAGACTCCAAACTCATTTATATGATTTGAAATAGTATCATTTGTTCCCATGAGAGTGCAAAGTCTTTCATTAGTTAGCTCCACAAAGCTGATCCTAATGAAAACCAGAGTAGTCAGTCTTCCTGAAGGAAATTGAAAGTCGTAAGCTTAGGAAATGAGTATAAGAGTTTACCAAAATCTATAAATTTCCAGAATAAGCTACACATCAGAAAAGACATTGGTGATAAATAAGTACTCAGGACCATGTCCACATATCCAGATTTCTTCCAACATAAAGAGAGTCACCTGCCTCAGTTGCAAGATACCCATTATTTCTTGGTATCTCAGTCCTCCTAAAGCAGAAGAGAAAAACAGTGGCCTGGGATTAGAATCAGCTGTGTGTGCTGTAAGTTTTCTGTGTGGTCTTGGGCAACTACCTTTTCTTCTCTCTGAACTTCTATTCCTCACATATATAGTTGTTCTTTTTCTACTTCCAAACTTTATTCTATGTGACTTTAAAATTTTTAAATTGGAGTAGTGACTTATAAGACTAGAAAAGAAAGAACCTTTCACCTTTCAGTCATACCTTCCAGATCACCAGCAGTTTTCTAAGGGATGTTCAGCTCTGCCTAGAGGTATTCATTCAAGCAGCAGTCTCATCTCCTTCCCCAATGAAAGGCTAGTAATCTTCAAAATAAGAGACATCGAGGCAAAGGCAATAGACAGTCTCGTCTTCTCTGCAAAAAAAAAAAAAAAAAACTTAAACACTGAGTGCTTGACTGTACAAATAATTCACCCAAAGAAAAGCAACAGATATAGGACAAAATTAAAAATGCTATTCAGAACTCCTAACTCCTGGCTCTGATAAGCATTCATCTTCTATTTGATTATCTTCTAAAAGTCATCATTTGTTAGGAATTATTGTGTCCCTTCTCTCTAGCACATGCTCTAGAATAGAAAGCTTCATCAGTCTTAGCTTTGAACCTTTATCAATAACTAGGATCTGAGAGTCAGTTAGACATATCTAGAACACTGTTAGCTATTGTGGGCACTGTTTCAGCATGGGAATCTAAGAGAACAAGTAGATACTATACCTGCCATTGGAGTGGTGCCTTTGTCTTGGATACGGTATAGGTACTGAGCTGAACTATAGAGGCCACAGAAAGCTGAGTTTTATGTTGTGAGCAGGAAGGTCACATGTTCTGAAGGACTCTTGGTGTCATGAAGAGGAAACAGAAATGAGGAAGATAAAGTTGAGGCTAACCAACGGAAATCTGGGTACAACATGACAAA
This sequence comes from Micromys minutus, assembly GCF_963924665.1. NCBI lineage: Eukaryota > Metazoa > Chordata > Mammalia > Rodentia > Muridae > Micromys > Micromys minutus. The sequence goes on along the minus strand of NC_137970.1, from coordinate 42,766,134 downwards.
ACAGAGCTATTGTGAAAGGAGTAGTTGCTAATGCAGCAATAGCCCCTACTGCTCTGTCTCCACCCATTCTCAACCAACCTCCAAAAACACTGACTTCCCATGCTACAGAGTGGGAAAGCAGGAAGTTACAAGTTGTCTTTGGGTTCTGCCCATGAAGCAAGGAAATTTCCCTAGAGCAATTAGGAGAATCTTCAAATATTGGAGCTATGATATTATCGAATGAAAATCTATTGCTAAAATGTAAAAATTGAAGCAAATTTGTAGCAAATCCGAAATTTGATACTGCTACATTTCCTTCAAACCTGTGTTAGTTTTATTCTGTGAACATGCCTCCTGGTTCTGAAATAACACTTTTACTTCTCTCCTGACATACAGAACCAGCTACATAAATGCCAAGGTCTAGCATAAACTAATTGTAAAACATTCACTTCCACCACTTTTTAAAGACAAGTTAGTTCTCTTTGGGGTATGACTCTTCTTCCCATGATTCTAGAGTCCCTACTATAGAAATATTTTAAAAGATTAACAAATAGAGAATGTAAACGCTTTTAGTTCTTTATCTCCAGAAATGGGAGCTCCAGCAGCAGCAGCAGCAGCACCTTTGTGGAATGAAATACAAGGCCATAGCCAGAACTTCTTGGGCCATCTTGAAGATCATCTAATTTAGAATGTATCCACTGTGGACGTAAATGAACTCTCAATATCAGGGTTGAAGCTCTCAACCTGGAATGTCTTCCCAGTGTGCAGCTTGATCTGAACATGTTTTGAAGCATGCGTTGAGGTATTCAGAAATGTTGGTCATATATTGTTCCCTTCATATGAGGCTCAGAGAGTCTACATCCTCATTCTGAATACCATACTACAAGGGGGACAAGCTATATTTTAACCTAGTTGCTGCAGTGAGTATGCTGGTAAGTCTCGGACATGCACTGTAACTAAAACTGCTTGTCTAAGCAAACAACACCAGGAACTAATGGTGAAGACAAATTTCATTCAATTATTGCTCTAAATATTAGGATGATTTAAATTTTATTTTATTAACCACAAAGAACAAGAAAAGATAACTCAAATAAATGAATAAAAGATAACTATACATCCTTAAATTAACATGACCTTCAGGATGAGAAAGGGAACTAAAGAATTTGGAAAGACAACGAAGACAGTTGTATGCTAAAGCTCTGTGTTCACAATTCCTGGAAGTCTTCATTCACAACCAGAAAGATGATGGATTCTTATTTATATCCTCAAACCTTGAATTTCTAAAAATCTTCTTTCTATTGATGTATTTACATTTCAAATGTTATCCTCCTCCCTCTTGTATCCCCTTGCTTCCATGAAGATGCTCCCAGTCCCACCCACCCACTCCCACCTAATTGTCCTGGCATTCTCCTACACTGGGGAAACGAGCTTTCACAGGACTAAAAGCTTCTCCTGTTGATGCCAAACAAGACCATCCTCTGCTACATATTTGGCTGGAGCCATGGGTCCCTCCATGTCTACTCTTTGGGTGGTGGTTTAGTCCCTGGGAGCTCTTGGGGTGGTGCTCTGGTTGGTTGAAGATGTTGTTCTTCCTAAGAGGTTGCAAACCCCTTCAGCTCTTTCAGTTTTTCCCCTAACTCCTCCACTCGGGTCCCCAAGCTCAGTCTGATAGTTACCTGTGAGCATCCTCATCTGTTCTAAGTACACAGGGGATAAACAATGGTAGTGGTTCCTGTGATGTTCTACTTGAAATAAGTTGAAATATTTGCAGTACTTGAATTATAACCTTCAACCTAAACTAGTGGAAATAAGGCCCTGGGTAATATTCAACTTTTTGTAAATAATCTGTTCATGCCATCTAAAGTTTGTAAATTGGGGCTTAAGCAAAAATGGGTCCATCCTAAGAGTTGGGAGTATGAGGATTTAGTCTCAACTCTGTCTTTTTCTCTAAACAGCAAAGATAGGTCATTGTTCTCAGCCTCTCCAACTCACACATTCCATGGTTCCTTTATTAGTGACTGTATCCCTGATCTTCTTTATTTATTGTGTGCTCTTTTGAGATTACAGTTCCTAAGGTTATGAGGCTAGCCTACAATAAGGGTCTATTCACATTAACATTATTTTAAAAATAACTTTCTTCCATCAAAATAATTTATTAGCTTAGGCCCTGAGACTAATGTCTCCAGCTTTAGATTCTAGAATGATTTGACTCCAGTTTCTTTGGGGTTTCTGACTAAAGCTTGAAGTAGAAGGAAAGCAATAAAGCAGTTTTCTAAGAAGGGTCTATGTTCTCTCAACTAACTCTGGAAAATAAAGTTCAGCAACTCATTCCTATGTTCTCAGATAAAGTATTCTAGTGGCTCTTCTATATTTTTTGTAGTGTTGGGGATTAATGCCCTGGATTCTCACATGCTAAAAAAAATGCTCAAACTGTTTAAGCTACATTTCCAGCCATCTCCATTGACTTTTATACAAGAATCGTCTGAAGACAATGGCTCTACTAAAGCAATAATTAATAGTGTCCATTTTCAGCACGATAGATGGTCCAGGAAACATACTACTACAGGACAGATAGGTTAAAAACTAAAAGCCATCTGTGACAAGAATATAAATTAGGACAAAGGGTACTGAAGTCCTGAAAGTTCCTCTTATTCCACAAGCACAAAACACGTTGATAAGAGCCAAACTTGCAGCAACAGCACAAAGGGGATGTTTAATTTATTTTTATTTTTTGAGACAAAATTAAGGCTTAAGGCTTTTAAGTCATAGGCTTTCAGAACCTTTCTCAAACTAACCTTATATTCAAATAGCAGCAATCTCCTGCCTCAGCTACACAAATGCTAGGATTACTTGTATGTGTCACCACACCCAGTGAAGGTGTCCTCGTTTGTTATGCCTGTTGTCCACATTTTTCAGAGCAGTGAACAGTCTAACATATTCCTATTTGAGATTCTGTCCTCTGGGGCTGTGTTTGGAAAAAAGGGAAGATAAGGAAAAAAGAAAGGAGAATAAGAAGGGAAATTTAAATTCTGTGATGAGACCCCATTCTGTATATGTGTTCATATAGTCACTCAGTGCTAGATGAAAAAGGACACTGAGACAAAATCCTTCACCTTAACACTGTGAGTCATTAATTATGTGACCTTAAGTAATATTTTGCTTATTTAGACTTGAGAATTCTCTGAGTATAGGAAAGGGGGAAACAAAAATGTATGACATTTTTATGTAACCTATAAAATATGACAAATTATTTGGTAAAGGTACAATCTATCATCAGAAGTATAGATTAAAATACATAATTCTTCTAGAGCAAGAGATAAAGAGTTGACAAATTAGACAGATTCTTAGAAGAATAAGGTTTTATTTATGTCTTAACAGGTAGTGAGACAAAACTGATGCCTTTTGTCATTAGAAAAAAATTTTTTGATCACTTCCAGCAAAATCAGTAGTTTTCTACATTGCCTTTAAACATCTATTTTTATTAGGAACCCAAAGTAAGAAGGATTATTTCTAATTCTTTACTGTATTCCCACAGCAAGGGGTTAAATGGTTTGCCCAGGAAAATCAAGTGACTAAATGAATGACTAAGTACATAAGCAAATGAGGAAGACCACCTGGCCTTAACTCCCCAAGGTCCTTAGCTTATTTGCATGTATGTGGGAACCAAGAAAGCTCTTTTTTCACTTTTCCATTTCCTTGGGCATTCATCTCCACTTACTTTGGGAAACCCTTTGGTCCAATAACAATTGCAATGTTATGGCCACTTCCTGTGCAAGAGATGAATGATGTCCACACACTCCACATCAACCTTGATGGTTGCTCTGCCCAGAATTGCACTGGGCTTCCTGTGAGAGGAAACCTACAGGCTGATGCAATTTGTAAGGCACTCTGATCAGAATTAAAGAACTTCTTTTACACCTGAGTCTAGGGACAGAGGTTTCACTGAGGATTCATACACAGCCACTGGTACTAATAAAATAAATTTAAGCATTTGACTTATCAACAACAGCTGAAATTTATTCAAAAAGGATGTTTAAACATTTATAGCATCCAAAATTCTGCATCTTATATTAAAGGAAAAAATACATAACAGTAGAAATATGCAATTATTTACTAAAAATATATAATGTAAGCTGTAATATGTTAATAACCACACCTTTTTATTTCATTTTTGAGACAGGGTGTTTCTGGTGTAGCCCTGACTGTACTTCCTCGAACTTGGTCTATAGAACAGGCTAGCCTTGAACTCAGAAATCTGCCTACATCTGCCTCTTGAGTGCTAGGAATAAAGGCATGCACTACCACCACATGCTATTCTTAATATATATATGATAATAATATATATAATCGTTAAGGGTTGTAGCTCAGTGCTTTTCTAGCACAACCAATTCTCTGGGTTCCAGCCAAAGCACCAAAACTGAAAAGTACCCTTATAGAATGGCTAGCTTGTGTGAATAAGAGCTACTAATACCTATAGATGCATTAAAATAATAAAATAATAAAGGCAAATTTAATACAGCTGTATTTCTTGGTGAAACCAGAAAAATCACTGGATCTGCCAAAATAATTGTTTTAAACTATAATCACAACAATAAACAAATTTTGTGAGCTCAGTGTTAGGTACTACATCAATAGATAGATATACAGATGGATGGATGGATGGATGGATGGATGGATGGATGGATGGATGGATGGATGGATGGATCGATGGATCGATGGATAGATAGATGGATGTATAGATAGATAGATAGATAGATAGATAGATAGATAGATAGATAGATAGATAGAGATATTATATATATTAGTCTAATACAATCTTTAGCATTATGAGAGCAATATCTTTATCTTTAGTTTTATGAGAGCAATATAATATTCATCCCTTTAAAATATATGTATTATTTGCTTTAGAATTTTACACAGTGTGCTTGATCATGTTCACTCCCTTAACTGTAACTCCTTTCAGATCTACCCCACCTTTCTATTCTTATTTAATGGATGAGGTAAGTAATGTAACAACTAGCAAATGGAAGAGGCAGGATTTCAATGGTTTGCATCAGTCCATGAATGAATAGATTCTTGCAGCAATTATAAATGATATGGATATTAGCTATAGCTAAGAAATGTTAAACTTTTATTCTAAAAACTTGGTAATATGCTGAAAGCCTCACTAATTTATGATTTTTAGGCTAAAAACTTTACTAGAACTCATTTTAAAGGAAAAAATAAATGAAGCAAATAAAATGGGCTTTTAAGAATTGTAATTATTGTTTCTTGTTAAAGCACTTGCTTAGTGTGGGAAAATCCCTGAGTTCAATGGTCAACATTGTAAAAGAAAAAACGAAAAAATTTAAAAAGAGAAAGGAAGGAAAGAAGAAAAGAAAAGAGAAAAGGAAAGGGTTTAGAGAATTGTTTAAAAATGAAAAACAAATTGACTTTAGTCTTCTCTCCACATAATCTTGGTCAGAGTCCCAGCCAAACAGGCTTATCTGCTTCTTACAAGGGTCCACCGAAGGGCCTTTATCAGGGAAGGAAGGAAAAACCAACATGCAATGGCCTATTGCAAATATTTCAAGAGGAAAATTGTATTTCTTTTTAATATAGCATTTTCAATTAATTCTTTGAGAATTCTGTGCATGCATACAATGGATTTGACCATATTTATGCCCTAATCCTCACCCAGCTCCCCAACTCCACCCTACCCCCCACTCCCAGCTTTCTCCCTCTGTCTCTCTGTGTATCTCTTCTTCTCTCTGTGTGTCTGTGCTTCTCTGGATCCCCCCCCCCTCAGATTCCATTACCTGCTGCCCACAGACTCATGTATCTAGGGCTATAAACCAGAGCATAGTAGACCTAATTAGAGCCACACTCTTAAAGAAAAACTGACTCTCCCTCCTAAAGTGCCCAACAACTGTCAATAGCTGCTCACCTAGAAGTGACAAGTCTTAGGTTGCTCTTCCCCTCAAAAATTACACTACTTTAAAATATATTCTCCTACTACTTAACCTTAAAGGGAATGAAATACCATAATTTTCAACACATAGCATAAAAAATTATGCCAAATGAAATGCACCAGGCATAGAAAGTCAACTACTTTATGTTCTCTCTTAAATGGGAAATCTGGAGCAATCAAATTCAAAAGCATAGAGTAGAATGATGCTTACAGAGTCTGGGTATGTGAGATGAGAAGAAATAGGCAAAATAGACCAAGTTTCAAAGGAATGAGTATAAATGTGGCTAAATGTAGTACATTGTATTTCTCAAAATCATAAAGATCAAATGTCAACTCACATAGCCAAAATGTAAATATTTGTGGTAATAAATAGTTAGCCTGGCTCAATTAATCTACAGAGTTTTCATAAATCATAACATTTTATCCTTTAAATACATAAAATTATGAATTTACAATAAAAGCTTGTGTGTGTGTATGTGTTCACTAATTCAGATGGGGATTAATGTCCCTTGTATTGGTGAGTTGATACAGACTATTTTATCTCTTGTGTTTCCTCTTACTGAAAGAAGGGAAAATAGCACCTTTGAGGAAATAGAAGAAAGATACAGAATACACCCTTCTTTTTTACCATAGCTAACTCAGTTTGGCACTGATTTAGAAGGCAATCAATTCCAAATAAATAGGTGTTTTTTGGGGGAGTGTCAGTTATTTTTGCTAATTTAACAAAACCAGGGCCATCTGGAAAAAGAAAAATCTCAACTAAGTAAAACAGTGTCTATTGCTGTAACAAAAAACACCATGACCATAAACAATTTGGAAAAGGTGTTTACTTTGGCTTCCATATCCTGGGGTCACACTCCATGACTAAAGGAAATCAAGACAGGAACACAAACGGCAGGAACCTGAAGACAAGAGCAGATGCAGAGGCCATGGAGGGGTGCTGCTTACTGGCTTACTTCTCCTGGCTTGCTCAGAATATTTTCTTATACATGCAGGATCACCAGCCCAGATGTGTCTATGTCCACAGTGAGCTAGGCTCTTCCACATCAAGCATAAATCCAGAAAATGTATCATAGACTTGCCCACAGGCCAATGTGAAAAAGGAATTTTCTCAGTTAAAAATTCCTCTTCAAAAATAAACCCAGCATGTATGTCATTGATACAAAACCTAGCTGGCACAACTGACCCCTTTTATCAGTGTTATACACAAACACATTACTTTCAAACCATAACCTTTACATCCTTGTTTATCTCCAAATTCTTATGGTCAATATCAATATCACAATATAAAACATTATAATAGTTTAAAGTTCCATGGTCTTTACAAATGCAAAAACTTTAAATTTTCAATCCCCATCCCAAAGTGCATTTTTAAAAATTCAATGAATGTTTTTTCTTCTTTGTTTTGGTATTGTTTGTTTTTCAGATAGTCTCATATGGTCCCCAAGTAGCCTCAAACTTTTGTATCTGAGGATTACTGTGAGTTTCTCTCCTCTTGCCTCCACCTCTCAAGTGGTAACATCAGAGGTGTGTATCTCCCCCTCTGGTTTATTGAAGTCCATTAATTTCAGTATATTATATATAATATATATATATATATATATATATATATATATATATTAGTCTATTTTATGTTTTAAATGACTGTCGTATATTCCATTGCCTTTATATGTCATAATTAAACTCGTTTCCTACCAATATAAAAAAAATCAACCTCTTTAAATTATCCCAAGTCTCTTTCTACTTTCAAGCCTTTCTAAACTAGCTAAAGTATTCAAAGACCCTCTAAAACCCAAAAGTCTCTCAACTGTGGCTTCCCATTGGAGCAAAATAAGTTCAAAACTTTTTACTCCAAAAACAGCCAGGACACAGGCACAAACTGAACAAAGCAAAGCCAAATGCCACCAGTGTAAATACTCAGTGTCCAAAATCTGGGATTCGCTTATACTCTTCTGGGCTCCTCCAAGGGATAGAGAGCCATCACAACACTCAGCATGTCTCTCAAGCTTAGATCAGCTCTATTCCACAGCTGATGCTTTCATTGAAAGTCAGTCATCTCATGGTACTCTTATCTTCAAAGTGCTAGGGTCCCCACTGCAACTGGGCTGTACCTTCACCCAGTAGCCTCTCCTCAGCTCTCTTAATGGACTCTAACCTTGCCACATGATGCTATGCCTCAACATCTTTCCATGACCCTCTCAATTCTAAGCCTTTAATAGAAACTAAGACTACATTTTTACCAGTGGTCTCTCCTCAGTTCTTTTCATGGACTCCAACCCCACTACACACTGCCAAGCTTCAGCTACTTGCTATGACTCCTTCATGCCTAAAATAATACTACTACCTGGGTGACTCAAACTACCAAATTTGGCTGTCATCAGGACATATAGCTTTGGCCACCTCTAGGACACAGCTTCTGTGTGCTGTCTCTGAGGAAATATTTCCCAGAAGGTTTCACCTCATTCTTAAGCCCCAGCTGACCAATATCAACTGCCCCAGTGAAGGAGAGGTTTCAGTTTAGGAATCTGTAATTCAATGGCCCCAACAGTCTTTAAGGGACTCTCAAAAATTCCCTCTGAAACTTCCCAAGCCAGGCCTCCACCATCTGCACCAGTCTCATCATGCTTACCTTTCAAGCACACACAGAACAGCCCACTGAGATCTGATCATTCAATGGCTTTTCTATCCCAAATCTGAAAAGTCTTCCATAATTCTTTCCAAAATACGTGGTCAGGTTGGTCAAAGAAAAAAAAAAACTGTAATGATAAGCATGTGAGGCAGTTTCTTCATTAATTATTGATGTTGTAGGAGCTACCTCTCTGTGGACAATGACATTCTTTGGGGCTGGTCCTAGGTCCTAAAAAAAAAAAAAGCAAGCTGAGAAGGCCATAGGGAGCAAGCCAGTAAGCATCATTCCACCATAATCTCTGCTTCAATTCCTGCCTCCAGTTTTCTGCCTTGGCTTCTGACGCTGGTTCCCTTCCATAATAGACTGTGATATAGAAGGATTAGATAAAATAAACCCTTTCCTCACCAAGTTGGTGTTAGCCATGCCGTTCATCACAGCAAAAGAAACCAAACTATTTTTTTCATTGTTATTGGTAATTTTATTTATTTACATTTCAAATGTTACCCCCTTTCCAGTTTCCCCTTCATAATCCCCGTATCTCCTACCCTCTATCTCCTGCCTCTGTGAGGGTGCTCCCCCACCTGCCCACCCACTCCACCAATGGTCCCCTAGCATTCTCTTATCCTAGGTCATCGAGCCTCTACAGGACCAAGGGGCTCCCCTCCCAGTGATGCCAGATAAGGCAGTCTTCTGCTACTTATACAACTGGAGCCATGGGTTCTGCCACACATACTTCGTGTATTCTTTGGTTGGTAATTTAGTCTCTGGGAGCTCAGGGGGGCTTGGTTGATACTGTTATTCTTCCCCCTTCAGCTCCTACAGTCTTCACCCTAACTTCTTCCTTGGTGTCCCCACAATCAGCCCAATGTTTGGCTGTGTACATCCGAATCTGTATTGGTCTGACTCTGGCAGAGCCTCTTAGGGAACAGCTATACTGACTGGGCTCTTGTCAGTATGCACTTCCTGGCATCAGAAATACTGTCTGGGTTTGGTTTCTGCGAATGAGATGGATCCCTGGGTGCCACAGTCTCTGGGTGGCCTTTTCTTCAGATTCTGCTCCAATCTTTATCCCTGCATTTCCTTTGAACGGGAGGAATCCAGCTTTAGTATTTTTGTGGTGGGTGAGTGGTCCCATTCCTCAACCGGTGGCCATGCCTATTTACTGGATATGGCATCTATAGATTCTATCTCCCCTTTGTTGGGTATTTCAGCTAATAGCCTCCCTATTGGGTCTTGGGAACCTCTTGGGTCCCTGTCATCTGGACTGTCTAGTGGCTACCCCCAGTTCTCCCTCCCCCACTGCTACACACCTACTTTCAAATTTGGGACCCTCTGTAATTCTCCCCCATATCTGAACTGGTCCCCCTTTTCCAATCAAACTAATAAAATGAGATTTCAAAAAATTGAATAAAATTTTTTTTACCAACAAATATTAACTAAGCATCTACTATAGGGGAAGCACAGGGCATACTGTTGTGAATAAGAAGAAAATAATTGGCACTGCATATATGTTTGGGTGCTTAATAGCTCTTGCTGTTCTTCCAGGGGAGTTAAGATTGATTCTTTTTTATAACAATCTCATTTTATTTGCTTTCAGGAGAAAAATTGCTTTCCCCAGAAAAGATTGATTCTTAACACCCATGTCAAGTGGCTCACAACCTCCTCAAACTCAAGCTCCACAGAATTTTATGCCTCTGGCCTCTGAAAACTCCAGTCATGTGCACATACCACACACAGATATATACATATAGCCATATCTAAAAACAAAATAATTCTATTCTAAAAATAGATTCAAAAAAGCATCATATATATATATATCAGACTGAAAAGTATTTTAAAAACTTTCTCCTGTTCATGGGTTTGACAATCAATTTGAGTGGTGTAGATACCAAAGGCAAGAAGCACAAGAACCTGCCAGTGAACTTAGCAGTCATATATTCCTAATGAAGAAAAGTAAGTCCAAGGGTTTGGCAGAGCCTCTCCTGGGTGTCATGTAAGCTTTCTGATGCATCCTCAAAGCTTAGCAGGAGATGCGGAAAGGGAAAGCGAAGAGACTTTGTAGCACTGCCTGTCAAGCACACATCTATCTTAGACAATAGGAGTCTCTGGCACCTATAATCCATGAATTTTTCCTAATCTACTAATAATCTTAAATAGAAAAAGAGGTGACAGAGGCTGGGGACAGATAGAGGTTTCAGAACCCTATGTAGCTTGAACTAGAGGAACAAAAGGGGGAAAGAGAGCCAACAATTAAAGAGTGGCTGCATGTCGAGCTCAGTGCCGTGTGGTTTATGTGATCCTCTTTTGCAGTCTTCAAAGCTCCTCTAGAGGGTAAGTGTTGTTATGACCTTTTTTACAGATCATGAAACAGCATTTCAGAGTACTAACGTGAAAACACACTTCAAGTCTTTCAATGGTCAGCAGAGCTGGATTTCAAGTCATCTCTCATGTTGTCTTTTATACAATATGCCACTTGGAAGGACCACCATTCCTTTCCACTGTCCCCATTTGAGATCGTAACATGTTCTTTTCAAAAGCAGAATTGATTCTAAGTTTGGGGGTGGAGATCATAAATAATAAGACTCTCTCACTTCTCTTTCCATGAGCCATGTTCTGCTGGCAGGAAGCTGATCCTCACATCTTATCTGGACCATGCCTGTTGTGGTTTAAGTGAATTTCCCCTCCCTTAATCCTACTTCTCCAAATTTTCTTCCCTGAGTGGCAAGCTGCAGCCTCAAGACTCTAGTGCCTCTTCTGAACTTCTTGGATCAACCTAATTGAATCAGAAAAGGGTATCAGAACTAGAAATCATCACTCTTGCATCATTTTATTCAAATACTCCAGGCTGGGTTCCCAGAAATTTTATTAATGCAAATGCCCTCCTGAGACATCAACCTATTTTGTCCTTCATCTAGTGACATTTCTCAGTATAAGCACATTCTAGCTATAGACAGCTTTTTTAAAAAAAAACTTTCCTTATAATGCCCACATTCTTTTTCAGATAATTTATTAGCATTATTTTAGAAAAAGCAAGTTCCGTAGACTGTCTCATTGTCTCACACTCTAATATACTATAATCTAGTTATTTTTTGTTCTCTGTATTTATGAATTGACTCTTCAACCTAGTATCATCACATTATCACACAACTCCTAATAAGAAAAACTAATAGCCCCTTCACAACCCTCTTGATGTCTCAATTAACTACGATTTCTTTATGTATTATGATTAAAATAGGATACAGTATTACAGTTTGTTAGATGTGTAAAATTTAATGTGTAATGATTCAATAACCAATAAGTTTAGAGGGTATCACCCCATTCAGGCTCAACTTGATCATCAAAAGCCAAATAAATGTCATTGGAATATGGTATAAGCATCAATTCATTGCCAAAGAATAGCTTATTCAGACAGAATAGCTTTCAATGAGACTGTTGAATTTGTGTACCGATATTTCTCATAGTCATCTACTTCCCTAACCATTTTGACTCTTTACTCCTTATTAATGTTGATACTTTACATAATTCTGTACTTTCGTGTTCTGCATATTTTTCAAAACATCAACAGATAGAGGTATATTCCTGTGATGCCCAAATGATGAGTCACTACCACTAAAAATCCAAGTTCTCAAATCCTTAACAAAAGAAACAAACCTACTCATCCTCATATGTGCCTTATCTCCATGGAAGGAAAGTATGTTACAAATTTGTTATATTTTATTGTTATTAAATATTTGAAGTCTCTAGTTATAATTCTTACTGCCTTACCGTGTGATATTTTATGCCCCCATCCTTTTGTCATTAGTAGCCCACAGCTCTTTCAAGAACAAAGACCTTATTTTACCCAGAATACTTATTTAGAAAATATTAAGAAGTGGTGATGATGTCAGTTCCAAATGCTTTATAGAACTGACAAAATTATATGATTCAAATTACAAAGATATAAATTAAAGGAAAATATGATTATAATATTCCTATTTATACAACAAAGTATTAATCCTTAATGTTTCACATTTGTTGCCAGAGTGGTTTTTTATTTTTTATTTATTAATCTTATTATTTATTTATATTTTAAATGTTATTCTCCCTTCCCAGTCATTTTCCCTCCATGAACCCCAACCCTTCTCCATCCCCTTTGCCTCTAAGAGGGTACTCACCCTCCCACCCACTGACTCCCACGTCACCCCTCAAGCATCTCCCTTCCCTGGGGAGTCAAGTGTCTCCCCTTTCACTGATGCCAAATGAAGCAGTCCTTTGATACATATGTAGCAGGAGCCATGGACCTGCCCTTGTGTGTGTGTGTGTGTGTGTGTGTGTGTGTGTGTGTGTGTTGGTGGTTTAGTCCCTGGGAGCTCTGAGTTCTGGTTAATCGATACTGTCTTTAATGATTACTGTTGTTAATCAATACTGTGAGGTTGCAATCTCCTTAAGCTCCTTCAGTCCTTCCCCAAGTTCTTCCAATAGGGTCCCTGGGCTCAGTCCAATAGTTGGCTGTGAGTATCTACAAGCTGTGAGTCTTAGTCAGGTGCTGAAAGAACTTCTCAGAGGACAGCCATACCAGAGTCCTGCCTGCAAGCACATCTTATCAGCCACATAGTGCTACTGGCCTGATTACACTGCTTTAAAAGGATCAGTGGCTTCCTATTGTCATACTAAATTTGTCAGTCTAATGATTGGGGTTTTTCACAATATTACCACAAACTGTTTTTATCTCTCTCTACTTATCCTATATCCCAGCTACTACGTACCATATATGTTAACACATAGCTAGCTTTCATATGCACATCTCTGAATCTGGAGAGCTTCTTGGTTCATTTGCATGTACTGCATTTATTTTTCAAACCAAGTTAGATAATTGTCTCAATTACTTGTCATCTAGCAACTTTCTATTCCTTCTCTACTTTGCATGTAACCTAAATTAAAGCCTGAATATATTGCATTTTTGCTAGCTGATTACATAGCAGGAATATGTACTCTATTAGGCAGAGTTCCAAAGCTTAAAGTAAGCCCCATTGTGAAGCAGAAACTATACATGTTAGTTAAATCTGACTAAAATGCTTGTTAAATGAACTGCTTTCTATAGCTTGGCTCCACCTTAGTTCACAAATAATTTTTATCCATGTTAAACTAATAACTCCAATTCTACTGAATTAAATATGTCTTTAAATGGCAAGAATTTCTTTCTGTACAGTTTGTACACAGAACACAGGAAGTTCTTAATGAAAGATCCAGAATTAAGATTTAGCTGGAAATGAACATTCATGTACTAGAGCACCAATTGTTGAGGAGTGATTTCTTCCAACTCTCTGCATTCTTCCCATGAACTTAATGAGATACATTACAAAGAAATACAAACTTTGAGACCTGTCTACATAATGAGACTACTCCCCCTCCCAATAAAATAAATAAGTAACCAAACATGGATTTTTTTTCAGAGTTCATAGAACTACTGATTCTAAGTTAGGACCTAAGACAAATTGCTGAATTCAGTCACAGAACTGTCTAAAATAAGTCTAGAACAACCCTGGCCTCTGTACTGGCATGATACAAAAACTCTGTAGGATTAATTTTCCAAATAGGAAAGTAAAAGGCTTGACTACTTGACATCAGAGGGATTCTGTTATTTCCTGCTTGGAGTAGTGAGGTTTCCTATCTCTTTCAGGACTTTCCCAGATGACTGCGCTATGTTATAAGCAAAATTCATTCTCTGGGTGGGGATGACAAGTACAAGATCGATCTCAGTCACAGACTGCCCCATGAACAAAGAGCTCTGTTGGCTCATCTGACTTTGAGATCATGGAAAATTGATTCAAAGACTTTGCAGGCTATTCATTGAGCAAACAATTTGATGATCTTAGCTGTTCATTTGCTGGATTTTTTTAAATCAAGGTATAGGGCTGGAAAGATGGCTCAGTGGTTAAGAGCACTGGCTACTCTTCAAAACGTCCTGAGTTTAATTCCCAGCAACCACCTAATGGCTCACAACCATCTGTAATGGGGTCTGATGCCCTCTTCTAGTGTTTTTGAGGACATTTACTTATATACATAAAATAAATAAATAAATCTCTAAAATCAAGGTCAAATACTATGTGAAGAATTCTTAGCATCTTAGAAAAATGCGATAGTTTGGCAAGATTGGTGAGTCTGCTGTCCAAAATGAGTGGTTACCCTTTCCTTTCTTCGTATTTTAAATTCTATCTTTCTTAATTCATCTCTGTCCTACCTTGTCCTCCTTTTCTCTCTCAATTTTTTCTCCTCTTCTCCTTTACCTGCTTCTCTCCTCTCTTTCAGTCTAGTTCAATATTAGCATGTGTGTTGGGCTATAGCTGAGCCTCAGCCTAGAGTTATAATTTGGTATAGCTTCCAAGAGTTTTAAATATATAAAAGAGGAAAATAAAAAGGTGGCCAGGCTTAGTATAATCAGGAGTAGTAAAATGGCTACTCAAAAAAATTCAAGTGTGTTTGAAATATCAAGTTTTTTTCTAGATGTTAGACTTCATATTCAATCCTACTGCAAGGTATCTTTCCCCAACAAAATAGGGTTTATCTAGACACAACTCTTTGCTGCACTCTCTACTCTTCCTGGAAACATCTGTTGCCAAGAGAAGTTTTCTATATTTAAAGAAGCAACCATATTATCAAGAAGTCTCAACAAATAATATCTACACTCTGTGTTCACAAAATACCTTCATCTATAACTTTAGAATTTCTGCCAGGAAAATAACAATGATTCACTAAATTTTAGTTTGGATTAGTGCATTTAGTCTTATTCTAGTTGGATATGCCTAGACTTGAAAACTGAGTATGGAAAATGCCTAGATCTTGACAAGTACATGAAGATGAACAATAAATTTCAGTTCCTTTCCATTCTACTAAAAGAGTTCTTAGCAGGTTGGGTCTAAATGTATCTTTTTTTTTTTTTTTTTTTTTTTGCAGGCACCATGGTACTTCTACACTGCTGATGCCTCAGCTATCTCTAGTTTGTAGAGAATGTGATCCCCTTTTGGGGCTCCACAGACACCTACACAACAATTGTGCACATGCATGCATTCAGGTACTGCATATATGCATAAAATATAATTTAAAATTAGTTTTGGTTATTATTAACCCGTTCCTACCTGCAAGACTTTGAAATTCCCTTTAGCCTATGCATGGCTTCTTCTTCTAATTGTATGTTCTCCATGGCATGGCTTCACTGTAAAACCCAGTTAAAATAGATTTCCTTATCATTTTTCCTGCATCTGCTTGTAATCTACTGCTTTGCCTCAGCATATTTCTTACTGTTTATAATACTTTATGGCATCTTGAGAGATGGCTTAATGGCAACGCAATTGCTTTTCTTGAAGATGATCTACATTTGGTTTCCACCATCCGTGTCAAGTGGTTCGCATCTGCTGCAACTTCAGCTCCAGGTAATCAATTACCCTTCTCTTGTCTCTGAAGGCGCTCATACACACATCACAAACACAGTACACATAAATAATAAAAGCATAAGAGTCTGGAGAGAGAGAATTCAGTGATTAAAAGCACTTGCTATTTTTAAAGAAGGCTGGGATTTAATTCCCAGCACCAAAATTAAGAAAGTCACAACCTTCGGTATCTCTAGTTTTTAGGGAATCTGATGCCTTCTTTTGGGATCCACAGGCAACAATATTGCACATACATACATTCAGGCATGTGCATAAATACATAAAATATTAAATTTTAAATTATTTTTGGTTAATTTAAATATTGTTTTGGCTGTCACCTCCCTAGTTCCACAGACAATGTGTTTGCAACAGAGAAATCTATGTAAAAATAGAGACCAGGTTTTATGAATTAATGCATCAAATGACACTTAGAATAGTATATGGTTCATGGTAGATTATAGTGAATAAACGTAGTGAGTAAATGAATTAGACTAAGTTGACAACACTGGAGCCAATGCTTTGGTTTTTCTACAAAGGAAAAGTTGAATGTATGGAAAGACCAAGGATGTGTGAAATTGGACAAACATGAGACTTTAGCCAGAGTAGAGCTCAAACTTTGAGCATGGAGGGCCCACAGGGTAAGAGAAACTGTGGACTCCAGCTAAGTGTGGAGAAATTGGCTACTTTGTGTTTACTTTTTAAAGATATAGGATACTAAAGTGTAAAATTGACCATAATTCCTGCTGTGCCTGCAATGCAAAGCTATTATTAGCTTTGATGTACAAATATATTTTTTAAAAGAGGATGGGATGGGAACTTGTGGATATGTGGCTTATCTGTGACTATTCCTAGCCCAGTTTGGGCACCAAGTGGCTCAATAACTGCCTTCCTACCCTCTAGACAGCAGAGTCATTGTTGAAAGGAAGTTTGGGCAGCAACTGTCTGGACTTCTAGCCCATACCTCTTCAGTTACTCAAGAATGACAGTTGGTTTTTGCATCAGCCCTTCTGTCCCATCCCACCCTCCACACTATCTTCTCAGAGTTTTTATGTGGCAATTTCCATGCTAGCATTTCCTCACAAATGTGGCAATGTTCTGGCCTCTTGGCCTCTCTTTAGAGATCCTATGGGTAGTGACCATCTCATAAGACAAAACCGATTTTCTTGATTTTTTTTTAACATAACACATGATACATCCAGAGATATGCCTGTTAGAACATTTTCCATCTTTTAGACTTAGCTATATCTTTAGGGGGTTGTTATAATAAGTAAGACTATTCTTATTTAGGGCCTAGTTTGGAAATTTGGCTTAGATTAGATTAGCCCCTAAAACAAAAGCCTAGGTCAAGCTGCAAAAACTAAATGCTGAACTGCGCTTCTTCCATCTTACCATCAGCCACAGAAATTGTGAAGATCATGTTGACAGTTGAGAAGGGGCAGACATTCATCCTTGGCAATGCCTTATTTTTTAATTTACTCATTTGATAAACCTGAAAACCTACCCCGAGTTAGATTCCTATCTGAGGAAAGTTAACAAGATAATATAATATTCCAATTAGTCCAAATTTCTCACCACTTAAGTGTTCATACACAGAAGATAGATATACAACCTACAGGGGCAAAACAGAAAAAAATGGCGAGCTTTCTTGGGAAAATAGGAACAGTTTTACAAGGAGATTTGAACTGAGACATGAAAGATAAATAAGAGGATAGCATGCATATTACAGGTAATGTTGTGAAGAACACAAAAAGAGTCCTAAAACACCATGTACCTTAAAGATATGGATACTGAAGCGGATGACAACTCTCTGTGGCTAAGATCTTGTATTGTTTGAGTGTAGAAACTATATTAAAAAGTAACAAACAGGAGATGAAACTGGATAGATATGCTGAGAATCCTTAATGGTGTGATATATCTGTATCCTAAACAATGAAAAATTTTAAGATAATACTAAAATACATTTCTCACCCTCCAAAACTGTATTATCTTGGCTCAGGTTAGAAAATTCAGACTGATAAAATTGTGTGTACTTACTGGAGCAGCATGACCAAAAATTCTGATGTGAGATGATGCTAGGAAACCTAAATCCATGTCTACTGGTTTTGTGATTGCCATAGACTACAAACAAAAAAAATATATTTTGAGATATAAAAACAGAATTTTTATTTTCTCTACTTATCTCTGAACAGCTAAGAGCCAAAACTTTTCTCAAGGGATAGCTGCAGAAAAAGACTAAAATGACAGAGAAATTCTTTTAGCCAGCAGATAATCATGTTTACTGAATCTCTTCACTTACCTGCAGTGAAAGAAACAGAACATTGGAAGAGAAGACATAAGTGACTAAAAGCAATTCATAATATTCTGACCTTTCCAAGTACAAATGATTCATTTAAAAATCATATGTGTGTCTTTCGTTTTAACTATTTATCTAAACTAAAATGTCAACTAGTTCATCCCCAGATCTGAAGAAAAGTTGGATTGAATTTTACCCTCTTATCCAAATTCATATGAATGCATGAAGGCTTATCCCCTAATACTTCAAAATACAACTGTATCTGGAGGTAAGGCTTTTAAAGAGTAATTAAATTAAAAAGAGGCTCTTAGGAAGGGCCTTATTCTAATATGATTAGATTGAGGTTATTATAATAAGAAAAACTAACACAATAAGAGGTACACAGGTGCACAAAAGGCCATGTGAGGCCATAGTAGGAAGAAAAACACCTAGAAGCCTGGAAGAGGATACTTGTAAAAATATAAGCCAGCCAACATTTTAACATTGGGCATTTAGCTTCCAAAACAGTAGTGAAATGATTTATGCTAAGACACCAATCTGTAATATTCTGTTTGGAAGCCCAACCAAAGTAATTCAAACAGAAACCATTATAAAAAGGGAAGCCTTATTATTGTTGTTATTGTTGATCCTGTTCTTCCTGTTGTCATTGTTGTTTTCTGTTAGAATCTCATACATCCTCCTTCATTAGTATGAACAAAGCCCTTTATATGCAGCAGAACCGGAGTATTTCTTTTTGTCTTCTACTTTTAGTAGGATATGGTGTTCAAGGACTTTGCAACTCTTATTTGCCTCACATGAGATTCTTAGAAGTGGTAAGAGGTATGACAAGAGTAGATGGGATACAGCAGGTAGAAATTCATACCAATTTTTTTTTACCTTTTTAAATGGATATTCTCTGTATTTACATTTCAGATGTTATCCCCTTCCGCAAATCCCATACCCACTCCCCCTCCCATTGCCTCCATGATGGTGCTCCCTCTCCCAACCTCCCTCTACCACCTCAGCACCTTGGTGTTCCCATACACTGGGAAAATGAGCCTTCACTGAACCAAAGTCCTCTCCTCTCATTGATGCTAGAGAATGCCATCCTCTGCTACATATGCACCTGGAACCATGGGTCTCTGAATATGGACTCATTGGTGAGTGTTTTAGTCCCTGGGAGCTGTGGTGGGTTTGGTTAGTTAATAATTTTGTTCTTCCCATGGGGTTTCAGACCCTTTTAGCTTTCTTAGTCCTTTTTCTAGCTCCTTCATTGGGGTCCTCCTGCTCAGTCAAATGGTTAGCTGCAACCATCCTCCTCTTTATCAGTATGGCTCTGGCAGAGCCTCTGAGGAGGCATCTATATCAGATTCCTGTCAGTAAGCACTACTTGGCATTGGCAGTAGTGCTTGTGTTTGGTGGCTACATAAAGGATGGATCCTCAAGTAAAGCAGCCTCTGAATGAACTCTTCTTCAATCCCTGTTGCTGTATTTGACCTTGTATTTCCTCCCATGAGTGTTTTGTTCTCCCTTCTAAGAAGGACTGAGGTTCCACCTTCTGGCCTTCCTTTCTTTTGAGCTTCATAAGTTCTGTGAATTGTTTCTTGGGTATTCAGACCTTTCTGGGGCTAGTATCTGCTTATCGGTGAGTACAAACCATATGTCTTCTTTTGTGACTGGGTTACATCACTCAGGAGGATAGTCTCTAGTTCCATCCATTTGCCTAGGAATTTCATAAAGTCATTGTTTCTAATGGCTGAGTTGTACTCTGTTTCTAAATGTACCACAATTTCTGTATCCATTCTTCTGTTTAAAGACATTTGGATTATTTCCAGCTTCTGGTTATTATAAATAAGGCTGCTATGAACATGGTGGAGCATGTGTCTTTGTTATAGGTTGGAGCTTCTTTTGGGTATATGCCCAGGAGTGGTATAGCTGGGTCCTCGGGTAGTACTATGCTCAATTTTCTGAGGAACAGCCAGACTGATTTCCTGAGTGGTTGTGCCAGCATGCAATCCCACCAACAGTGGAGGAGTGTTCCTCTTTCTCCATATCCTTGCCAGCATCTGCTGTCACCTGAGTATTTGACCTTAGCCATTCTGACTGGTGTGAGGTGGAATCTCAGGGTTGTTTTTTGATTTACATTTCCCTGATGACTAGGAATGTTGAACATTTTCAGGTGCTTCTTGACCATTCAGTATTTCTCAGTTGAGAATTCTTTGTTTAGCTCTCTACCCCAATTTTTAATAGAATTATTTGATCCACTGGCATCTAACTTATTGATTTCTTTGTATATATTGGATACTAGCCCTCTATTAGATCTAGGATTGGTAAAGATGTTTTCCCAGTCTGATGGCTGCCATTTTGTCTTCTTGACAGTATCCTTAGCCTTACAGAAACTTTGCAATTTCATGAGGTCCCATTTGTTGATTCTTGATCTTAGAGCATAAGCCATTGGTGTGCTGTTCAGGAAATTTTCTCCTGTGCCTATGTGTTCTAACTCTTCTCCGATTTTTCTTCTATTAGTTTTAGTGTTCCTGGTTTTATGTGGAGGCCTTTGGATTTGGGATTTTTTCTTTTGTTTTGTTTTGTGATCAAAATCTCCTTTACTGTTGTTTATTTGTTTATTTATTTTTATTAGATACTCTGTATTTACATTTGAAATATTATCCCCTTCCCCCCACATAGCTCCTATTCTCCCTCCCCTTATACTTATCTTCACAAAGGTGCACCCTCTCCTAATCACCCTCTCCACAACATTGCCTGGGCATTCCCCTACATTAGGAAAACATGCCCCCCTGGACCAAAGGCCTCTTCTCACATTGATTCTAGCCACTGATGTCTTCAGCTACACATGCAACTGAAGTCATAGGTCTCTCAATGTGTGCTCATTGGTTGGTGTTTTAGTCCATGGTAGTTATGGAGGGTTTAGTTGGTTGATAATGTTGTACTTCCCATGAGTTGTCAGCCCCTTTCAGCTCCTTCAGTCCTTTTTTTAGCACCTTCATTTGGGGTCCCCGTGTTCAGTCCGATTGTTAGCTACAAACATGCTCAGCTGTATCTGTACGACTGTTTTTTCCTGTGATGAGTAAAAAGTGTTCTTCCTTATCTTTTCTAATGACTTTTGGTTGAAAATCTATTTTATTCAATATGAGGATGTCTAATGCAGCTTTTTTCTTGGGACCATTTGATTGGAAAGTTTTTTCCCAACCTTTTACTCTGAGGTAGTTCCTGTCTTATTTGCTGAGGTGAGTTTTCTGTATGCAGCAAAATGCTGGATCCTGTTTTTGTATCCAGTCTGATAGTCTATATCTTTTTATTGCAGAATTGAGTCCATTGATGTTAAGAGATATTAAGGAATAGTGATTGTTGTTTCCTGTTATTTTTGTTGTTAGAGGTAGAACAATGTTTTTGTGCCTTTCTTCTTTTGGTTTTGTTGCAAGATTATTTTCTTGCTTTTCCTAGTGTGTAGTTTTCCTCCTTGTGTTGGAGTTTTCCATCTATTATCCTTTGTAGGGCTGGCTTTGTGGACAGGTATTGTGTAAATTTAGTCTTGTCCTGGAATATCTTGGTCTCTCCATCTATGGTGATTGAGAGTTTTGCTAGATATAGTAACCTGGGCTGGCATTTGTGTTCTCCTAGGGTCTGTATGATGTCTGCCCAGGATCTTCTAGCTTTCATCGCTTCTGTTGAGAAGTCTGATGTAATTCTGATCGGTTTGCCTTTATATGTTACTTGTCCTTTTTCCCTTACTGCTTTTAATATACTTACTTTGTTTTGAACATTTGGTGCTTTGAATATTATGTGTCTGGAGGAATGTTTTTTTAGGTTCAATCTATTTGGAGTTTAGGCTTCTTGTATGTTTGTGGTTATCTCTCTCTTTAGGTTAGGGAAATTTTCTTCTATAATTTTGTTTTAGTTAGATTATTTGATCTCTTCTATACCTATTATATCTAGGTTTGGTCTTCTGATTGTGTCCTGGATTTCCTGGATGTTTGGAGTTAGGAGCTTTTTAATTGTTACACTTTCTCTGATTGTTCTGTCAGTGCTTTCTATGGTATCTTCTGCCCCTGAGATTCTCTCTTCCATCTCTTGTATTCTGTTGGTAATGCTTGTGTCTATGACTCCTGACCTCTTTCCTAGGTTTTCTATCTCCAGGCTTGTCTCTCTTTGTGTTTTCTTTATTGTTTCCATTTTTGTTTTTAGATCCTGGATGGTTTTGTTCAATTCCTTCATCTATTTTGTGTTTTCCTGTGTTTCTTTAAGGACTTGAACTTGTTTTTCTGTGTTCTCTGGTATTTCTTTAGTTATCATGTGCTTCTCAAGGCCCTCTATCATCAGTATGAGGTACAGTTTTAAGTCCAAATCTTGTTTTTTCAGTGTGTTGGGATATACACTACTTGCTGTAGTAGGAGAGCTGGGTTCTGATGTTGCCAGGTTGTCTTGGTTTCTGTTGCTTAGATTCTTGCACTTGCCTCTTACCATCTTATCTTTGATGTTAGTTGATCTTGTTGTCTCTGAATGGAGCTTGTCTTTCCTGTGTGTTTGTAGCCTGTGAGGTCCAGAGGGAGATTGGTCCTTGGTGTTCAGCAATCTATGGGCAGGCTGTGAGATCAAATGGCAATGGCCTGGCTCTAGCTTTGGGTGTAGATGGAGGCCTGAAGGGCACCAACTCAAGCAGTAGCATCACACCTGTGCAGAGATGGAGGCAGGACCAGTCTGATCCCAGACTGCCTTGAGATCCCTGTGCCCTGAGAGTTCCTGGAGGTCTCTACCCAGATAATCAGTGGAGAGAGAATGTGGACTCATCTGTGGGCTCCTGTAGGGAGAGCGCTCCTGCATCTCCTCTGGATGCTCAGTTCTCTGCAGTCCACAAGTACTGTTGGCAGTGTGCCTGCTCTGCCTGTTGCTCTAGGCAGAGATGGAGGCCTGACCACTCAAATTTTAGATAAAGAAAAATTAAAAGTAAAGTAATCAAGAGAGCCTTTGAGTTCTACTCTGGACATGATCAGTTATGTAACAAGTGTGTGTGTGTGTGTGTGTGTGTGTGTGTGTGTGTGTGCTAAGAAAAAAATCTTGCTATGTAGTCAAGGCAATCTTTGTTTTTTTTAAACGACTTTATTTTACAAAACAAAGATAAATGTAAAGATTTTAAACATTTTTTGCTTAAAATTATACATTTTTGTCAGTACTGTTTTTTCAGACATTAAAATAAATTTTACATAAAACCATGTGAATATATTTTTTAGTCAGTACTTGATTTTTTTCAAGGGCTTGACAGTATGCATTGAAGACCTAATAGTTACCATGAGCGTAAAGTACATGCAAAACAAAACGCAATATGGAAATAGTCAAAATCTTCTTGTTTTGTAAATATATTTTTTTTTGTTTTCTTTATTTCTTGGACTTCATACAGTCTGTGAGTTGTTTCTGGGGGAGTGCAAGCCTCTGGGGTTAGCATCCCAATATTAGTGACTGCATATTATGTCTGTTCTTTTGTGACTGGGTTATCTCACTCGGGATGATCTTCTCTAGATGCAGCCATTTTCTTAAGAATTTGGTTAAGTCATTGTTTCTGGTGGCTGAGTAGTATTCCATTGTGTAAATGTACCACAATTTTTGAACTCACAGTCCTCACACCTCAGCTTACTTAATGCTGGAATTATTACCATGCATCACCTTATTCTTGCAACTCTTAAACAAAGCCTTCAATTTCTCTAAACACAATTTTTTCATTAATAAACAGGATACCAATGTATATGTCAACAATATATTTTAGTGATTAGTTAAAGGATGTATGAGAACTGAGTACAATCAATTCTCAGAGAGCTATATCATAGATTGCTATATGCCAAACCTAGAAGGGACACGTCCTCCACTGAATCTAAAAGAAGCCATGTTAGACCAAACTGCCTTTAAAAATTAAGTCAAAGGAAACCAATAAGAAACATATGTGTTCATCCCTTTGCAGGAAGTGTTGAGCCCCAGAAATAACTTAATGCTTTTTACTGATAAATGGAAGTTGAATGCATTTTGCATCTCTATCAAGAGATGGGATGATGTCCCAATTTTAATCTTTGCCAAGACAGTACAAGAATGAAATTTTGTGTGCAGAAAATATAAACCTACTCAATTATCTTACAATTTGGCTACTATTACTATTGCATTATTTTAATAGTGGGGTGGTAAGGGGATATATATCTCCATAGATGTCAAAGAAGAAGACAAAAATTGAATAAATGTGGCTTTGGCAGTCTCCACAGACAAAGGCCACTAGGTCTGTGATTCAAATTGACTGCAGGAAAAATTCCCTGAGAGCTAGAGAGACCTAGGATATTCAAGACACTATGTCCTAATATTTCTGCCTTTTTGCAAGGATTCCTTTACACTCTTGTACTCTCTAAGCAGAGAGACTTGGATAAATAGCAAAAGAAATAGGTAATTCAACTTTTCTGGTGGAGGACATATTTCAGGGCCCCCGCATACTATATTAAACTTGAAATACTATAATGACTGACTTTCTCATCTCAACAAGATGAATATAGAATCTGGAACCATGATGATCGCCCTCTGGTCATATCGCATAACTTGATGGAATTGGGGACTAAATTGATAGAATTTCCTTTGCCCAGTTTAATTTCACAAAACATCATCCATTGCACAACCAATCCTGCACTGCAGGACAAGGTGCATCCTCTCCCACTGAGGCCAGACAAGGCATCCCAGTTAGGGAAATGGGATCCACAGACAGGCAACAAATTCAGGGACAGCCCCTGCTCCAGTTGTTAGGGGACCCACATGAAGATCAAGCTACACATCTCTGCATATGTGCAGGAGGCCTACATCCAGTCCATGAATGTTGTTCAGTTGGTGGTTCAATCTCTGGGAGCTCCAATGGTCCATGTTAGTTGACTGTGTTGGTCTTCCTATTGAGTTTTTGTCCCTTTTGGGGCCCACAATTCTTCTCCTATTCTTCCACACAAGTCCTCAAGCTCCATTTAATATTTGGCTATAGGAATCTGCATCTGTTTTGGTGAGCTGTTAAGTGAAGCCCCTAGAAATTTCTAGACAGTTATGCTAGGCTCCTGTTCATTCCACAATCAATCCTGTATCTCTTCTTTTTATTGGGAAGGAGAAGCCCTTTATATTTACAGTTATTATTGAAAGGTGTGTACAGATTGTTGTCATCATTCTATAGTCCTTCAGCAGCTATGTTCCTTCCTCTCTCCTATTTGAAGTATTACTTCTGGTATTCTCTGTAAGATTAATATGGGTGACATAAAATTTGACTGTTAAAGTTTCCATTGAGAAATCACTTATTTTTCTGATGTATTTTCCTTTTTATATGACTTGTACTTTTCTATTGCTTCTTTGAATGCCTTTTTCTAAATATTCAATGTTTAACTACAGTATGTCATATGGAGTTTCTTCTCTGTTCCTGTCTATTTGATGTTTGATGGGTTTCTTGTATCTTCGTGAGTTTGGCTTTTCTTAAGTTGGGGAAGTTTTCAACTATTAGCTTGTTGACAACCTGGCCTATGCTATTGACATGAGTTTGTTTTCCTTCAGCAACGCCTATAATTTAAATGTTCAGTCTTTTAATGCTGTTCCATTATGCATGTATCTTTCATGTAACTTCTTTCCAGTGCTGGATGGATTAATCCTTTGCTTTTTCTTCAAGTCTTGATATTTTTCTTTTAGTACTTGTAAGGATTTCTTCTGATTTACTGAGATTTTCAATTCCATCTTGATTTCATTTTCAGTTTTCTTCAATGTTTTTATGTTTTTACTGAATTCAGTTTTCAATTCTGTATTGAGTTTGTTGTTTCATCTTGCCATATATTTTCTTTACTTGTATATCACTGGGGTGCTTATTTATTATTCTTCTGAAGTTCATTAAGTCTATGTGTTTTTTAAATTGAAATTTTTAATGAAAATTATAATTGTTCCTGGGTCTTGGAAATTCCTGTTTTTTATGTAGGTAATTCTCATTAGTGGACATTTCTATAGTAACTGGTGGGAGTTGGGGGGGATATTATTGTCTTGGTCTTTCCTATTGTTTGAATTTTATAGTGAGAACTATGCACATAGCCCTCTTTTTTTTAATTAAACAACTTTATTTTAAAAAACAAAGATAGGTCCTCCCCGAACCAGTGACCGGGAACAGATCTTAGGAACTTCTGTTCCCACCCGGAGACGACTTCAGGACGCAGAGCGGAGCCTGGCCCAACTGCCAGCCGGAAAGGCGGCTCGTACAGGCTGAGAAACTGCGACCTGGAACAGATCTTAGGAACTTCTGTTCCCACCCGGAGACGACTTCAGGACGCAGAGCGGAGCCTGGCCCAACTGCCAGCCGGAAAGGCGGCTCGAACAGGCTGAGCAACTGGTGAGTGGGAGACCTAGGCTGCGGGGGAGCAGAGGGATCTCTGCGGAGTGCAAACGGAAAGGGCACCCCCTGCCCTGACCTGCCCTGTCCTCCCCGACCCAGTGACCGGGAACAGATCTTAGGAACTTCTGTTCCCACCCTGAGACGACTTCAGGACACAGAGCAGAGCCTGGCCCAGCTGCCACCCGGAACCTGGGCTGCCGGGGAGTAGAGAGATCTCTGCAGAGTGCACACGGAAAGTGTACCAGGGACACAGACCAGATACAAGGGAAAGGCAAGAACATATCACTGACAACAAAATGGCAAGAGGAAAGAGAAAGAGTATATCCCAAGGAAACCAAGACAATCTAGCAACACCAGAACCCAGCTCTCCGATAGTAGCAAACATCGGAATTCCAAACACTCCAGAGAAAGAAGACACAGACCTGAAATCATGCCTCAAGACGCTGATAGAGTTACTTAAACAAGAAAGGGAGGAAAAGCAAAAAGATTCAGAAGCTTTTAAAGAAGAAACAAGAAAAACACTCAAAGAACTCAAAGAACGAGATGAAAACAGAACCAAAGAAATAAAGGAATGGAAGAGGGAAATTAAAACAGAAATTGACACAATAAAGAAAGCGCTAAAAGAGATAACCCTAGAGTCAGAACACCAAAAAAAGAAATCAGGAGTCACAGAAGCAAGCATTTCCAACAGATTACAAGAGATCGAGGAGAGAATCTCGGGGGCAGAAGACAACATTGCAAACATAGACAAAACAGCCAGAGAAGATGCAAAAAACAAAAAGCTCCTAACCCAAAATGTCCAGGAAATACAAGACACAATGAGAAGACCGAACCTAAGGATAATAGGAATAGAAGAGGGAGAAGAGTATCAACTAAGAGGCACAGTAAATATCTTCAACAAAATCATAGAAGAAAACTTCCCTACCCTCAAGAATGAGATGACCACGAGCATAAAAGAAGCCTTCAGAACTCCAAATAGGTTGGACCAGAAAAGAAATACCTCCCGACACATAATAGTAAAAACATCAAGTGCCCAAAGTAAAGAAAGAATACTAAAAGCAGTAAGGGAAAAAGGTCAGGTAACATATAAAGGCAGACCAATCAGACTCACACCCGATTTCTCAACAGAGACTATGAAAGCTAGAAGAGCCTGGACAGACATCATGCACTCCTTAAGAGAGCACAAGTGCCAGCCCAAGCTGCTATACCCAGCAAAACTATCAATCACCATCGATGGAGAGACAAAGATATTTCAAGACAAATCAAAATTCACACAATATCTGACCACAAACCCAGCACTACAACGAATTATAGATGGAAAACCCAATACAAGAAGGGAAAATACAGCCTAGTAAAAACAAGAAAACTCCTAAACAAGAAAACTAAAAGAAGAAAAAAACACAGACACAACTCAACCCAAAAAAGCAAAAATGGCAGGAAACAGAAACAATTATTCCTTGATATCTATTAACATAAATGGTCTCAACTCCCCAATAAAGAGACATAGACTATCAGACTGGATACATAAACAAAATCCAGCCTTTTGCTGCATACAGGAAACTCATCTCAGAGACAGAGACAGACACTACCTCAGAGTAAAAGTGTGGGAAAAAAACTTCCAAGCAAACAGCTCCAAGAAGCAAGCTGGAGTGGCTATTCTAATATCGAATAAAGTAAACTTCCAACCAAAAGTTATCAAAAAAGATAAAGAAGGACACTTTTTACTCATTACCAGGGAAATCTGTCAGGAGGAACTCTCAATCTTTAACATATATGCTCCAAATAAAAAATCACCCACATTCATAAAAGAAACTCTACTAAAGCTCAAAAAATACATTTCACCCCACACAATAATAGTGGGAGACTTTAACACCCCACTCTCACCAATGGACAAATCAGGGAAACAGAAACTGAACAAGGACACTGCAAAACTAGCAGAGACTTTGAACCAACTAGAATTAATAGATATATACAGAACATACTATCCTAAAGTAAAAGAATACACCTTCTTCTCACCACCCCATGGCACCTTATTGACAAAAATTGTGGTACATATACATAATGGAATACTACTCAGCCACCAGAAACAATGACTTAACCAAATTCTTAAGAAAATGGCTGCATCTAGAGAAGATCATCCTGAGTGAGATAACCCAGTCACAAAAGAACAGACATAATATGCAGTCACTGATAGTGGGATGCTAACCCTAGAGGCTTGCACTCCCCCAGAAACAACTCACAGACTGTATGAAGTCCAAGAAATAAAGAAAACAAAAAATATACATATATTCACAAAACAAGAAGACTTTGACTATTCCCATGTTGCGTTTTGTTTTGCATGTACTTTACGCTTATTGCAACTAGTACGTTTTCAATGCATACTGTCAAGCCCTTGAAAAAAATCAAGTACTGACTAAAAAACATTCACATGGTTTTATGTAAAATTTATTTTAATGTCTGAAAAAACAGTACTGACAAAAATGTATAATTTTAAGCAAAAAATGTTTAAAATCTTTACATTTATCTTTGTTTTGCAAAATAAAGTCGTTTTAAAAAAAACAAAGATAAATGTACAGATTTTAAGCATTTTGCATAAAAGTATATGAATACATTTTTGTCAGTACTTGATTTTTTTAAAAGTTTGATAGTGTGCATTAAGATCTTACTAGTCACAATGAGCATAAAATACATGTAAAACAAGATGTAAGCTGGAATTAGTCAAAGGTTTCTAAGCTCTTTATTCTCGTGTTTCTGATTTGAGATTTTTAGGGTATCTCAGGCTATGCAGTCAGGGCAAACTTCAACAGTTTTGCTTGGCACAGACAAAGGATGTTCCAGGGACTCATCATGTTAAATTCATACACAGACATACAACCTTGGCTAGGCCTAGAACTTGAATATAATTCAGGTTATCCAGGGCCCAGGGAACTCACCAGACTGAATCAGTGTGCTGGTACTGTCAGAACTGACCAGACTGGGCTGGCTAATTGGATGTGAAATTGGAGCCAGTCCTGGAGGTTGAGGACAACTCAGGTGGGACTGATCAGACTGAGCTGTTATACAGAATTTGATACATGGGTTATATGTGGGGACTTGAGATTAGGTAGGTAGTCTAGGGTTCATGGAACTCATCAGACTGGGCCTAGGCACAGGGTTTAGGACCTTAAAAAGGGCTGAATATTAGATATGACTTGGGATACTAGAGTAGAGGAAGAAGTGTGGAAGAGTACTTGTAGTCCGCCTGAATCCATCTTATGTGTATTTGTCCAGGCTTCCTAGTGACAAGTAGGAAAAAATCTTCAGAGGATAAAACAAAGACTTTGGGAAGACCTGATATCTTTAACAAGTTAATCAGCTTTAAGACACAAAATAAATGCTGGTCCAGCATCCAACCAATAACATACAGATAAGAACCAGATGCTAACTTGTACATGATGGATCCATGCTTCTGAGAAGTGAGACATGCTTCTTCAAAATGCAATGAGGCATTTCCCAGGACAAAAGAAGCAAAAGGAAAAAAAAAAAACTGTTTGCTGCCTTATTGAGAATAAGAAGTAGTTCTTCAAAAGACTGGTCATTTCCAGATGAACAAAATATACAAGTTTTTCTCTTTAGAATCTGATCCCAGTTTATCTTTGTTAACTTTGTCTCCTCTTGATCTAGTGGATTTGTAAATGTGAGGCAATTCTTCCCCAACTTCTCCCTCTGCTGGCCTGACACAGAGAAGCATAAGGAGAATAGCTTAACCTTTTAAAAATATGATTAATATTATTCTATTTGAAATAAAAGAAGAGGAAGTGGGGAAGACCCTCGAATACATGGGCACAGGGGAAAAATTTCCTGAACAGAACACCAACGGTGTATGCTCTAAGATCAACAATCAACAAAGGGGACCTCATAAAATTGCAAGGCAATTTTTTTTTGTAAGGCAAAAGACACTGTCAATAGGAAAAAAAATGGCAGCCAACAAATTGGGAAAATATCTTTACCAATCCTACATCTGATAGAGGATTAATATCCAATATATACTAAGAACTCAAGAAGTTAGACTCAAGAGAATCAAATAATACTATTAAAAATGGGATACAGAGCTAAACAAAGAATTCTCAAAAGAAGAATTCTGAATGGCTGAGAAGCACATAAAGAAATGTTTAACATACTTAGTCATCAGAAAAATGCAAATCAGAACAACCCTGAGATTCCACCTCACACCAGTCAGAATGGCTAAGATCAAAAATTCAGGTGAGAGAAGATGCTGGTGAGGATGTGGAAATATAGAACACTTCTCCATTATTAGTGAGATTACATGCTAGTACAACCACTCTGGAAATCAGTCTAGCTGTTCCTCAGAAAATTGGAAATAGTTCTACCTGAGGATCCAGCTATACCACTCCTGAGCATATACTCAAAGGTTACTCCAACATATAACAAGGACACAGCAGCCTTGTTGTTATACCCAGAAGCTGGAAAGAACCCAGATGTTCCTCAACAGAGGAAATACAGAGACAAAGTGTAGAACAGAGAGTGAAGTAAAGGCCATCCAGAGACTGCCCTACCTAGGGACCCATCCCATATACAGTCACCAAACTCAGACACTATTGCATATGCCAAGAAGTGCATGGTGATAAGAGCCTGATATAGCTGTTTCCTGGGAAGCTCTGTCAAGCATGACAAATACGGGGGCAGATACTCACGGCCAACCACTGGACTGAGAATAGGGACCCTGATGGAGGAGTTAGAGAAAGGACTGAAGGAACTGAAGGGGTTTGGAATTCCATATGAAGAACAACAATATCAACCAGCCAGACCCCCCAGAGCTCCCAGGGACTAAACCACCAACCAAAGAGTACACATGGAGGGACCCATGGCCCCAACTGCATATGTAGCAGAGGGTGGCCTTGTTGGGTATCAATGGGAGGAGAGGTTCTTAGCCCTGTGAATGCTTGATGCTCCAGTGTAGGAGAATGCAGAGGCAGGGAGGTGGGAGGGTGTAGGTGTGTGGGTGGAAGAGCACCCTCAAAGAAGCAAGGAGATGGGATGGAGGTTTCTGGAGGGGAAACTGGGAAGGGGGATAATATTTGAAATAAATAAAATATCTAATAAAAAAGAAAACACTATGACAAAAGCAAAAAATATCTATTTGTGCAAAATAATAAGTTTCATGACACATTCCCATATGTATATAATGTAATTTTATCATATGTACCTTTTCCCCACCCTTTCTTGTCTCCTTCATATCTACTTGTTTCCTCACTTTCTAAACACCCTTCTATTTTCATATTTTTTAAATTCTATACATAAAAGAAAACACGAAGTATTTATCATTTTGAATCCAAATTATTTCTCTTAATAGGTTGAACTCCAGTTCCATCTATGTTCCTTTAAATTGCAGTTTTGTTCTTTTTTATGTCTGAATAATACTCCAGAGGGGGGAGGGAGGGAGAGAGAGAGAGAAATAGAGAGAGAGAGAGAGAGAGAGAGAGAGAGAGAGAGAGAGAGTTGGGATTCTGTAAACCCCACCCCTCAATCACCCAGCAGTAGCCATGTATGCTCCGCCCCAGTGACCTGACACTATAAAAGGAGCTGCTTGACCCCTCTTCTCTCTCTTGCTCTTATGCTCTTACAGCCTTGCTCTCCTACCCTTACCCCTCCTCTTCCCATTCCCTTCCCCCCCCTCCACATGTTCATGGCCGGCCTCTACTCTCTCTTTCTCTTCTCTCTCTCTCTCTCTCTCTCTCTCTCTCTCTCTCTCTCTCTCTCTCTCTCTCTCTCTCTCTCTCTCTCTCTCTCTCTCTGCCTCTACCATCCTCTTAACTCTCCCATGACTTAAATAAACTCTATTCTGTAGTATATCGTTGTGTGACTGGTCCCTCGGGGGAAAGGGATTCCCAACATGGGCCCCCCAGAGGCATCTCCCTTGCCCCCAGGCCTCGCCACACCTCCATGGGCCATATGCCCCCCACTCTCTTCATCCTTCCCCTAACATTGATGCAGAAACCTGGGATGTCATCTAACAACAAATGTGCCCTGTGACTTTTCCTTTCAGTGACTTTTCCTTTCAATGGTTCCCAGTCATATTTTCCTTTCAGAGAGAGAGAGGGAGGGAGGGAGGGAGGGAGGGAGGGAGGGAGGGAGGGAGGGAGAGAGACTTTCTCTATCATCCAGCTATGAACACCTAGTCTGACTCCACATCTTGTCTTTTGTGAATAACACTTGCATCTTTTCATTCTGAATTTATCCCAAGACGTAGAATACAATGACCATAAAGCCTTGATTATACACCTTCTCTTGGCTCATACATTACATTTAAATTTGCACCTATGTACATAGCTTTGTGTTTATACACACTCCTTATCCTCATTGACTTTGGCTATTGATGAGTTGGGTGAGAAGCAAAAAGTTCAAAAACCTAACATTGAACTTTGCTGCATAATTCTTTGGTTCTAAATACCACTGTGATAGTTTATCTCCTTTGCCAACGTGGAATGATTTAGAATAACTAGAGAGTGGGGACAGAATGACAAGAAGAAAATGTAAAGTATAATAAGGAAAGGTGTGTAAGCAAGTGTAAGTCTTTGGACAAGAAGTTCAAAGTTGACAAAAGGTCTGTAATTGTTAGTGAAATTAGAGCCATTAAAGAATAAACTGTACTCTACACCGAGACAACAAAAAGATGGCCTAGGAGAAAGGCTCCATACACTGAATACTTTATTTTGTAAAAATACTACTTCATTTGAAAGAAGTCAAATTGAGAATATCCCTGAAGGAGCTCCTTTATCAAAAGTAACTGTTTTGAGAAATGTTTGCTCTGGATGAGGATAACAAGGTATCCCACTGAGCTGGTAGAACTTGGCAGTTTCATCCACATGACTGTGGACTTACAAGCATGAAATATATAAGATTGAAAGGATCATGGGCCTAGTCTATAGGCACAAGGGAAATTTTTCTGAACAGAACACCAATGGCTTATGGTGTATGATCAAGAATAGATAAACAAGACTTTATGAGATTGCAAAATTTCTGTAAGGCTAAGGACACTGTAAAGAAAACAAAATGGCAGCCAACAGACTGGGAAAACATCTTTACCAATCCCACATCTGATAGAGGGCTAGTATCCAATATGTACAAAGAACTCAAGAAGTTAGATGCCAGTGAATCAAACAATCCTATTTTTAAAATGGAGTACATAGCTAAACAAAAAATTCTCAATTGAGGAATATTGAATGGCTGAGAAGCACCTAAGGAAGTGCTCGACATTACTAGTCATCAGGGAAATGCAAATAAAAGCAACCCTGAGATTCCACCTCACACCAGTCAGAATGGCTAAGATCAAAAACTCAGATGACAGCAGATGCTGGGGAGGATGTGGAGAAAGAGGAACACTTCTCCACTGTTGGTGGGATTGCAAGCTGGTACGACCACTCTGGATATCAGTCTGGCGGTTCCTCAAAAAAAAAAATGGACATAGTACTATTTGAAGACCTAGTTATTCCACTTCTGGGCATATAGAAGTGATGCACTAACATACAATAAGGACACATGCTCCACCATGTTCATAGCAGCCTTATTTATAATAGCCAGAAGCTAGAAAGAACCCTGATATCCTTCAGTACATGAATGGATACAGAAATTGTGGTACATTTACACAGTGGAATACTACTCACCTATAGAAACAATGACTTTATGAAATTCCTAGGCAAATGGATGGATCTAAAGAATATATTCCTGAGTGAGGTAACCCAGTCACAAAAAAAAAAAAGCCAAAAAATTGGAAGCCTCCATCCTTAGTAGAATAAAAAGATAAGTGTATAGCACCCTCTCAGAGTGGGGTACACCTAGACCTTAAATCATTAATAATTCAAGAGCCAAGAATGCAGCCTTGTGGCAATTTTTAGTATTTAAAAACCATTATGTTTAATCTTTACACACTAAGAAAACTTTGACTATTTCCATGTTTTGTTTTACATGTACTTTATGCTCATTGTAACCAGTAAGATGTCAATGCATACTATCAAGCCTTTAAAAAAAAATCAAGTGCTGA
Organism: Micromys minutus; assembly: GCF_963924665.1. NCBI lineage: Eukaryota > Metazoa > Chordata > Mammalia > Rodentia > Muridae > Micromys > Micromys minutus. The sequence continues at coordinate 42,731,468 of NC_137970.1, read as the reverse complement.
CAAGAACATATTCATATAGTTTTAAGCAAAAATGCTTTTAAAAATCTGTACATTTATCTGTTTTTTTAAAATAAAGTTTTTTAAAAAAACATAAGGATCATGGAGCTTTTCTTTGTGGTTTCTGAAAACAACTAATATGTGACAGCATCAGAGTCCCTGTAAAAAAATCCCTTAGGGTCTATTGTATGAAACTGGTAAACTAAAGTTATGGTAGAGAACCCAGGATATTGGAGAAACAATGACAATGAAATGTCTAGAATGGAAAGCTGCTGCCCCCTGCAAAAGATGTGTCTATAAGCAGACTGAAATGATTATAATACTGCATTAGTCAGTGTTCTTTAGGGGAACAGAATACTGCATTAGTCAGTGTTCTTTAGGGGAACAGGATGTAGACTGAATGTGTGTGTGTGTGTGTGTGTGTGTGTGTGTGTGTGTGTGTGTGTGTGTGAGAAAGGGGAATTTTTCGGAGTGGTATATAGGCTGTGGTCTGGCTAGTCCAGTATAGGCTTTCTCCTGACAGAAAGGTCAAGAATCTGATATATATTCAGTCTGTGAGGCCGTATGTCTCAGCTGGCCTTCAGTGTAGAAGAGGATTCTAAAGAGGCTTCCTTCCTCTGTGTCCTTTCATATGGGCTGCCACCAGAAGGTGTGGTACAGATTAAGAGAGGATCGCCCCCCTCTCAAATGATACAATCAAGAAAACTCCCTCCCTGGTGTGTGCAGCTGCTTATATTTTAGTCAAATTTAGATACAGTCAAGTTGGTGACCAAGATCAGCCATCACAGAAACCCAAACCCTTTGGATATCAGTTGATTCCATCATGATTTCAAATACTTAGGCTAAAGGACTTGACTTTTTTCTGCTGGACTATAGTCTTGCTTTAGTGATCATTTCTTGCTATGCCCTTCACCTCTTTTAGAATGGGAAAGTGTATTCTATGGTATGGACATTGGAAGTTTGTAATTTGCTTTTTATTTTTATAAATAAGACTTGGGCTTTGGAATTGTAAACAACATTGAAAGTGTTAAAGATTATGAGCTGAGTGCATTTTTTTCATTATAACATGCCTATAAGACCATAGAGACAATGAGTGAGAGGTTATATATTAAACAAGATGTGTTTGAATGTCAAGTTGGATAGAGGTTGAGTTCTGGTAGGTATTCTTAAATGTCAATCTAATAGGATTTAGAATCACCATCAAAACAAATCTCTGAACGTGTCTTTCAGAGATTTTCTAGATTGGGTTCACTGAGGTAAGAAGAGTCACATTAAATACTCACAACCCTATTTCAGAGGATGGAATGCAAGACTGAATTTAAAAAAAGAGAAAGAGAGAGTAGTTGCATTTATTTCTCTCTGATTTCTAACTGTAGATGCAATATGGCCAGCTCCCTCATGTTCCTACCAACATGACTTTCCTATCATGATGGACTGAATCCTTGAGTTAGAGTTAAGTGAAAGAAGATTGGAGAAAACATTGTCTCAATTATTATTGTCTAAATTCTACTTATATAAAGTAACCAAAGTAGCAATGTTTATAGAGCTGGAAAGCATATTAGCGGTTGGCACAGCTTGTAGATGTGTTGTGGGTGAAAGGGCTTACTAGGCATTATAGGTGCAGAGATAAAAATAGTTGACAAATATATTCTAAACTCAAATAATTATAATGGATTGTGAGTATATTTTTAAAGTATTGAATTATATAGTCTAAATATAATTTAATTTTGAGTGTGTTTTACGGCATGTGGACTATACCTATATGATGATTTTACTAAAGTATACAATAGTATCACCAAGTCTGAAAAGCCATAAAGATAGAATTGGATCCATCTTCTCCTCTTTGTGATAAGTCTACCAGAATAAAATACTGAGCTAATAACTAGTCTTTTATGATTATTCACGGTGTCTGGCCTTGTCTGTGTACTGTTAAAATATACAAAATTACCATCTTATCAAATCATACAACTGTGATATAGGCTCAGAAAGTATTGTTTATTGAATATGGAATCTGTTTTTAACAAAGTTCTATGGGACTAAGAACCTTTCTCATTCTGACATCCTGATTTTATTAGAAATAAAGCCATTAAAAGCTTTCTTCAGTGTGCATGCCGACAGGAGCCTGATATAAGCTGTCTTCTGAGATGCTCTGCCAAAGCATGACAAATACAGAGGCAGATGCTCACTGAGAATGAGGTCCTTAATAGAGGAGTTAGAAAAATATTGAAAGAGGTGAAGGGGTTTGCAACCCCATAACAACAATACCACCTAACCAGAGCTCCCAGGGACTGAACCACTATCCAAAGAGTACACATGGAGTGACCCATGGCTCCAGCTGCACATGTAGCAGAGGATGGCCTTGTCGGGCATCAATGGGAGGAGAGGCCCTTGATATTGCCAAGGTTAGATGCCCTAGTGTAGGGGAGTGTAAAGACAGGGAGGCAGGAGGGTGTGGGTGGGTGGGTGGGTGAACACCCTCCTAGAAGCAGGGGGAAGAGGGAGGGAGAAGGGATGGGATGGGGCTATGGAGGGGAAACTGGAAAAGGTGATAACATTTGAAATGTAAATAGAATATATCCAATAAAATTAGGGAGAAGAAAAGAAGCTGTCTTCATAAACAAAGCACTTCCCTACTGCCATGAGAAAATAAGAAAGCTGAAGGATGGGGAGTGCTGCAAAATGCTGTCTTCTAGCATGACATAGCTGTTGCATTCACAAAATCACATCTGTTGCCATACCCTATGTGAACCTGCACAAAATGAAGCCACTTAAAGTTCTAGAATGAGTGGAGGACAGGCTCCTGAGGCCCATCCCTAGAAGAGGAGCTATTGGTTGTTGGTGATTTGGGGGAAAGGAAGAGTCACTTTTCACTGTGAGTCCAGGCCCTGATACTTTGCCCATGCTCTAATGGACAACCCTACAAACATACACTTATGAATAGCACTAACTGGGTTTAAAAACATAATATGCAGATTTGGAAAGAAGACATGATATAAACATACGGAAGAAGTTGAATGGGCAAAGGAGAGGTGGATATTAGTGGAGTATATTGTTCACATGTATTAAAACTTAAAATAATAAATAAGAATGCTTCTTAAAGAAACAAAAAAGTAAAAGTGTTCAAATTAAGAAAAGCCTTTAAAGGTAGATCTGCATCTCATATCTTTTGCCACATAGTTTGTGAAACCACTTCATGCTTATCCATTTCCAAATGAGAACAGCTAGGGTTGTACACTAAGTCAGTTGCTTAAGAGAGGCCAAAACCCATCACCAATAATTTGTCCATGAATGAACAGTCACACCATGTTTCGTAACAGAAATAACACATTAGAAGAACTTTTAAAAGGGTTATGCAAACGTTTTACTGAATCCTCCATCAAAAAAAGAATAAGACAAAGAAAGGAGCCCTGTATATCTGCTTGAGTGTCTGTCTGTAAGCAGGTCCACTGCCGTCAGGTCCACCCCCTAAACTGCTGAAGCTCTGTGATATGCAAGCATGAATTCTATCAGTCTTTGTGAAATAAATACTGGCTCCTATTATTGTGTTGTGTTTATCTTCATTTTTTATTGAAGAGTATCATGTTTAAGAAAAATAGAGAAGATATTTAATTAAAAAAACAAATTAATAAAGGGGTAGGAGTATCGGTTATGCTTTTAATCTGAGGGAAACAGGCATATTTACTAATTCGGTGGCCCTCCTAACTATTGGGATGGTTTCTAAAGACATAGACAAGGGTATTATTACATACCTGAAGCCTTTGTACAAAATTTTTCCAACTCCCTGGGATCTTTTTCCACAGGCTACCTTAATACTGTTGCATGGTTGTGCATTAATCCTTCTTGCCTTTCTCCAGTTCAGCTCACAGTTTCAGGTGAGTTTATATTCCCTACCTTTCTTCAAAGGATTAATCCTGATCTATTAATTAAGTAAGGAGGAATCCCAAAAATGGGGGGCAAAACCTTGTCACTTGTACACTTAGTCAAAGATTAATAACTAGAATATACAAAGACATCAAAGAACTAAATGTGAAGAAAATAAGCAACCCAATTAAAACCACCTATGGAGTTAAAGAGATATTTTTCAAAAGAATGATTACAAATGCCTAGGGTTGGAGAGATGGCTCAGCAGTTAAGCATACTCACTCTTGCAGGAGACCTGAGTTCCGTTTCTAGAACTCTCATGGTGGTTCACAACAATCTGCTACTTGAGTTCCAGAGAATATAATGCCTTATTCTGACTTCCTCAGGCACCAGACATACACCTGGTGAACAAACATATATGCAAGCAAAACACACACATTAAATAAATAAATAAATAAATAAATAAATAAATAAATAAATAAATAAATAAATTTATTTAAGTGACTAGGAAACACTTTGAAAAGTGTTTGACATCCTTAACCATCAGGTCCACACAGACTGAAACTACTCAGCATTTCATCTCACTGTTCCCTGCATTTAGAATGGCCAGCATCAGAATACAAATGACAAATGCTCATGTGGTAGGAAAGTAAGAACACTGTTTACAAATGACAGTAAGTTCTAATATGGTAGGGAAAGAATAACCCTTGTACATGGCTGGTAGGAGTGTAAACTAGTACAGCTACTTTGAAGATAAGACTAGAAGTTTCTTAAGCAAACAAAGTACAAATATTTCTACCATAGAACTCAGTCATATTGGTCCTAAACATATACCCTAAGGAACCTATACCATACAACTGAGAAACTTGCACATTCATGTTCAAGGAAGTTTTTTTTAACAATAACTAGGAATGGGATCATCCCAGATGCCTATAAACTGATGGTAATGAAAACATGCTGCAGATATGCAAGGGAATATTACTCAGCAATTTAAAATCAAATTTACAAAAAAATGAATGGACTTTGATAAAATATGCTGATTAAAATAACCCAGAACCAGAAAGAAATATGTCATATGTTTTCTTTTGTATGTGGATCCTACTCTTAAATGCTTCTGTTTTGTATGCTTATGTCATGAATCCAAGATATTTGCAAAGAAACAACTATGGCCTCATACTTTAAGGCAAGACAGAGGTTATCACACAATGGGTAGGAGATATTTGGGGACTAAAAATATTGAGACAGAAAGAATGGTGGAGGATAGCAAAGAAAGGTAAACCTGAGGTAGGAAGAGTCAAACAATATGAAAGGAGTGTGATAAAAATAAATACTTGGCAACCTGTTATCTGGTAACACAAGAGAAGTCAGTAAAGATAACTATACCAGACAATGCAGGCTCTAGGAGCAATGGAAAACTTTTTAATCTTAATCTTAATACTGGAGCTAGAGAGACAAATCAGCAATTAAAAATGTGTGTTGCTTTTTTGGAAGACCTAGGTTTAGTATCCAGCACTCACCTGATAGTAACTCCAGTTACAGGAGATTTGATACCCTCTTCTGGTTTCTGTGGGCATCAGATTTTTATGTGTATGTGGATCATGCACACACATACATACAGAAGGAAAATACCCCTATACAAAATAAATATTTTTAAAACAGCCAAGTGAGGGACACCTCAGAAGGAGACATTGATAAGAAAGACTCCAGTTAACTGAAAAAGAATGCAGGCTTTCACTATCCACATGAAAGAGTTAATAAGTCTCCATTGCTGTATGAATGGAATGGAGAAATCAAGTCAGAATTTAGTAAAGTTTCCTCCCTGCTGGTTGCTCCTAGGGTACCAGATGATGCTTAGCAGTATGCTATGAGATAAAGGTGTCAAAAGACTAACCTAGTCATGAACTCTACAAACTATTAGACCAACCTGCCAGGCAAGATGAAATGCATTTTTATCATTCTGGAAGTAATCAATGGCTCTATAATCAGATGTTTGTCTTTCTTTACAAGAGCGAATGCATGCCTGATACTGTAAACCTCATTTTAAACCCATTTAAAGACCCTAGGTGGAGGGAACAAACCTAAGATGGCTGCCTAGCTGAATTGATATGGCCTCAAGTTACCTCCTGAATATCTGTGCATATTCACACAGAAACTACTCTTGCCATTAAACAGAGAACATCTCCTGGCTGTGAATTATGAGAACTGCAAACACCTATGGCTGTTCAAGATGTTGAGAATAAAGGATAGTTGAGGGTTCAGCCATAGAGAAGATATTTATACCACCCCTGAATGGCTCAGGAAACTCTGAGTCGGAGGAGACAGAAAGATCTTAAGAACCAAAAGATGAGGAAATGCACATGCAAAATGCCATCTTCCAACCAGGAAGCAGTACAGAGATGTGGTAAACACCAACTCACCATGACAGTGTATGCTAGCACTGGGTCTACAGAAGACTTGCCTATCTCCAGAAGTCAGAAATTGATAGAGAAAGGACTCATGGGGTCCTGCCACATACATAAGATCTGTTTATTAGATTCTTGGAGGGGAAGAATCATGCTATTCCATTGTGTAGCCACTGATTAGCCCATTAGACTCTGAGGGTTACTTCTAAACCCAGGATCATACAGATGGCCTGTATTAAACAATGTGGTACAGTAAATAAAATTAGAACTAATTAACATGAGAAAGAGATGTAGGGAGGAACAGATGAGATCCAGGGACACAGGTCTGGTGAGACTGGGCTGCAAGTGGCCAGGGAGCAGAGAGGTCTGTGCCAAGCGCTTGGAAAGTGTGCCCACCCCGACCCCCGATTGCTTCAGGGGAGCAGGAACCCTGTCTTGGGGTCTTTGTTTCCACCCAGCAGGCCCATGGATGCAGAACAGGCACTTAGAACATCTGCCACCAGGAACAGTGGAGATCCAGAGACACAGACCTGGTAAGACTGGGCTGTGAGTAGCAGGGGTGCAGAGAGGTCTAGATCGAGCACCAGAAAAGTGCCCCCCCCATTGGTTCAAGGGAGCCGGAACTCTACCTTGGGGACTTGGTTTCCAACTGGAGGGCCCGTGAATGCAGAACAGGTGCTCAGGCCATCTGCCACCAGGAACAAGAGAGATCCAGGGACCCAGGCCTGATGAGACTGCACAGCAATGAGAAAAATCTGGAGGAAATGGATGAATTCCTAGACTGATACCAGATACTAAAGTTAAACCAGGACCAGGTGAACCATCTAAATAATCCCATAACACCTAAAGAAATAGAAGCAGTCATCAAAAGCCTCCCAACCAAAAAAAAAAAAAAAAAAAAAAAAAAAAAAAAAAAAAAGCCCAGGTCTAGATGGGTCCAGTGCAGAATTCTATCAGACATTTATTGACAATCTTATACCAATACTCTCCTAAGTATTCCACAAAATAGAGTCAGATGGAACACTACATAACTAATTTTTCAAGGCCACAATAACCCTCGTTCCTAAACCACACAAAGACCCTACAAGGAAAGAGAACTTCAGGCCAATCTCACTTATGGACATTGATGCAAAAATACTCAACAAAATCCTTGCAAACCGAATCCAAGAACACATCAAAACAATCATTAAGCATGATCAAGTAGGCTTTATCCCTGGGATGCAGGGATGGTTTAATATACGGAAATCCATCAACATACTCCACCATATAAACAAACTCAAAGAAAAAACCACATGGTCATCTCACTAGATGCTGAGAAAGCAATTGACAAAATTCAACACCCCTTCATGTTAAAAGTCTTGAAAAGAACACGAATCCAAGGCACATACCTAAACATAATAAAAGCAATATACAGCAAACCAATAGCCAACATCAAACATAACGGTGGGAAACTTGAAGCAATCCCTCTAAAATCAGGGACTAGACAAGGCTGCCCACTCTCCCCCTACCTATTCAACATAGTACTGGAAATCCTGGCTGGAGCGATTAGACAACAAAAGGAAATCAAAGGGATACAAATTGGAAAGGAAGAAGTAAAAATATCACTGTTTTCAGATGACATGATTGTGTATGTAAGTGACCCCAAAAATTCCACTAGAGAACTTCTACAGCTGATAAACAAGTTCAGCAAAGTGGCTGCATATAAAATTAACTCAAACAAATCAGTAGCCTTCCTCTACTCAAAGAACAAACATGCGGAGAAAGAAATTGGGGGAAAGATACCCTTCACAATAGTCACAAACAATATGAAATACCTTGGTGTGACTCTAACTAAGCAAGTGAAGGACCTGTATGACAAGAACTTCAAATCTCTAAAGAAGGAAATCGAGGAAGATCTCAGAAAATGGAAAGATCTCCCATGCTCATGGATTGGAAGGATCAACATTGTAAAAATAAGCATCTTACCAAAAGCAATCTACAGATTCAATGCAATCCCCATCAAAATTCCAACCCAATTCTTTATAGAGTTGGAAAAAGCAATGTGAAATTTCAACTGGAATAACAAAAGACCTAGAATAGTGAAATCCATCCTCAACAACAAGAAAACATCTGCGGGAATCACTATCCCTGACCTCAAGCTATATATTACAAGGCAATTGTGCTAAAAACTGCATGGTACTGGTAGAGAGATAGGCACGTGGATCAATGGAATAGAATACAAGATCCAGAAATGAGCCCTCACATATATGGCCACTTGATTTTTGACAAAGTGGCTGTAAACATTCAATGGAAAAAGGACAGCCTCTTCAACAAATGGTGTTGGTTCAACTGGCACTCAGCATGCAGAAGAATGAAAATAGACCCTTTCTTACCTCCTTATACAAAGCTCAAGTGCAAGTGGATCAAAGATCTCCACATTAAACCAGGTACACTGAAATTATTAGAAGAGAAAGTAGGGAAAACCTTAGAACACATAGGCACAGGAGAAAATTTCCTGAAGAGAACACCAATGGCTCATGCTCTAAGGTCAAATATCGAGAAATGGGACTTAATGAGATTGCAAAGTTTCTGTAAGGCTAAGGACACTGTCAAGAAAACAAAATGGCAGCCAACAAACAGATTGGGCAAAGATCTTTACCAACCCCAAACCAGATAGAGGCCTAATATCCAAGTTATACAAATAACTCAAGAAGCTAGACACCAGAGACTCAAACAACCCTATTAAAAATGGGGTATAGAGCTAAACAAAAAGTTCTCAATTGAGGAATATTGAATGACTGAGAAGCATCTTAGGAAGTCAACATCATTAGCCATCAGGGTAATGCAAATCAAAACAACCCTGAGATTCCACCTCACACCAACCAGAATGGCTAAGATCAAAACTCAGATGACAGCAGATGCTGGCAAGGATGTGGAGAAAGGAACACTTCTCCACTGCTGGTGGGGTTGTAAACTGGTACAACCACTCTGGAAATCAGTCTGGCGATTTTTCAGAAAATTGGACTTAGTTCTACCTGAATACCCAGTTATTCCACTTCTGGGCATATACCTCAGGGACCCTCCAACATACAACAAAGACACATGCACCACAATGTTCATAGCAGCCCTATTTATAATAGCCAGAAGCTGGAAAGAACCCAGATGTTCTCCAGTAGATGAATGGATACAAAAAAATGTTGTACATTTACACAATGGAGTAATAGTCAGCTATCCGAAACAGTGACTTAATGAAATTCTTAAGAAAATGGCTGCATCTAGAGAATATCATCCTGAGTGAGAAAACCCAGTTCCAAAATAATAGACATAATATGCAATCACTCATAGTTGGATACTAACCCCAGAAAGGTCCGAACACCCCAGAAACAACTCACAGACTATATGAAGTTTAAGAAGAAACAATGGCAACAAAAAAAGAGATGTTGGGAAGAGGAAAGCTGGAATGGGCATTAGGAAAATGGGAAAGAGTGTGTAGAAAACGGATTACTATATAAGGTGCATGTATGAAATCATTGAAGAACAAATTTTACTGCTAAGACTCAAAAAGAGGAGGCATTTACTTAAGGACATGTGGAAGAATTCATTTAATTAGTACTTAAATCTAGAATTAATTTAGACATAAGAAACTTAGACATTGCAGAGAGACACAGTCACCAGGATGTATTAGTAAGTACTTGCACAGCCATCAGGACTCAGGACCTGCACACAGACTGCTCAGCTCCCAGAATATTCTCACAAGCTCTTGCCCACCTGAGCCCACGGTGAATCTGCTACATACCCCCACTGGCTATCGGGGATGGAACACACAGATAGAGTGGTACTCTCTGGAATAGGATCCTTTCTGGCCAAGAGAGAGAGCTGAGTGACCGTCATCAGGACTCAGGACCTGCCTTCAGACTACTGAGCTCCCAAAACAGTCTCACAAGGGCTCTCCCACCCGAGTCCACAAGAGAGAGCTCGGTCACCCCCATCAGGACTCAGGATCTCCCTGCAGAAGGCTGAGCACCCAGAACAGTCTCACAAGCACTCTTCCACCCGAGCTCATGGAGACAGAACCGAGTCACTGCCATCAGAACACACTGCCTGCCCACAAAAAGCCAAACACCAAGATAGCATGGTGCACTCTGGGGATCAGCTCCTTTCTGGCCCATTGAGAGGGCCATGTGACAGCCTTCAAGACTCAGGACGTGCCCACAGACAGCTGAACCCCCCAGAACAGCCTTACAAGCTGAGCCCACAGTAAGCACTAAGGCCTCCAAATTCCCGCACTGGCTATCCAGGGAGGGGAACACCTGGTGGTGAGCCCCCAGAACAGCCTTGCAAGCGCTCTCCCACCTGAGCCCACAGGGAGCTTGGCACACAGCCCAGGGGCTGTCCCAGGAGGGAACGTTTTACTCATCACAGGAAAAAACTATGAAAATGAAGTCTCAATCCTGAACATCTATGCTCCAAATACAAGAGCACCCACATTCATAGAAGAAACACTACTAAAGCTCAAAGCATGTATTACAGCACACGCAATGACATTGGGAGAATTCAACACCCCATTCTCATCAATGGACAAATCATAGAATCAGAAACTGAACTGAGGTACAGTGAAACCAGCAGAGTTTATGAACCAATTGGAATTAACAGACATCTAAATAACATTTCATCCTAAAACAAAAGTATATAACTTCTTCTCCGCACCTCATGGGACCTTCTCTAAAATTGACCATATTGGTCACAAGCAGGCCTCAACAGATGTAAGATCAAAATAATCCCATGCATCCTGTCAGATCACCATAGACTAAGACTTGTCTTTAATAACAACAAAAACAACAACAACAAAAAAAAGATTCCCACACAAATGGAATCTGAACAATGATAACATGGTCACAGAAGAAATAAAAAAAGAAATTAAGGATTTTTTTAGAATATAATGAAAATGAAGGCACAAAATACCTGAACTTATGGGACACAATGAAAGAAGTATTAGGAGGAAAAAACATAGCTCTGAGCACCTCCAAAAAGAAACTGGAGACAGCGTACACTAACAACTTGACAGCATACCTAAAAGCTCTAGAACAAAAAGAAGCAGATACACCTGGGAGGAATAGGCTTCAGGAAATAATCAAACACCGAGCAGAAACCAACCAAGTGGAAACAAAAAGAAATATTCAAAGAATCACCAAACCCAGGAGATGATTATTTGAGAAAATCAACAAGATCAATAAACCCTTAGCCAGACTAACTAAAGGGCACAGAGAGCGTATCCAAATTAACAAAATCAGAAATAAAGAGACATAATAGCAAAAATTGAGGAAATTCAAGAAATCATCAGATCCTACTACAAAAGCCTATTCTCAACAAAACTGGAAAATTTAAAGGAAATGGACAATTTTCTAGACAGATACCAGGTACCAAAGTTAAATCAGGATCAGATAAACCATCTAAACAGTTCCATAACACCTAAAAAAATAGAAGGAGTCATCAAAAGCTTCCCAACTGAAAAAAGCCAAGGACCAGATGGGTTTAGTACAGAATTCTATCAGACTTTCATAGAAGACCTAATACCTACTCTCCAAACTATGCCACAAAATAGAAAGAACACTACCTATTTCTTCGAAACCACATTTATGCTGATACCTAAGCCACACAAAGACCCTAGAAAGAGAACTTCAGACCAATTTCCCTCATAAACATTGATGCAAAAATTCTCAATAAAATTCTTGCAAACCAAATCCAAGAACACATCAAAACACTCATTCATCATGATCAAGTAGGTTTCATTACAGGGATGCAGAGATGGTTCAATAAATGGAAATTTATTAATGCAATCCACTATATAAACAAACCTAAAGAAATAAAACCACACGGGATCATATTACTAGATGCTAAGAAAGCTTTGGCAAAATTCAGCACCCCTTCATGTTAAAAGTCTTGGAAAGAGCAGGAATCCAAGGCCCATACCTAAACATAGTAAAAGAAATATATAGTAAACCAGTAGCCAATATCAAACTAACTTGTGAGAAACTTGAAACAATCCCACTAAAATCAGGGATTAGACAAGGCTGACCACTCTCACCCTACCTATTCAGTATAGTACTGCAAGTCCTGGCCAGAGCAATTAGACAAAAAAGGAAATCAGACAGGTACAAGTTGGAAATGAAGAAGTCAAAATATCACTATTTTCTGTTGATAGTATTCCTAAATGACCCCAAAAATTCCACCAGAGAACTCCTAGAGCTGATAAACAACTTCAGCAAAGTGGCTGGATATAAAATTAACTCAAACAAACCAGTAGCCTTCCTCTACTCTAAGAATAAGCATGCTGAAAAAGCAATAAGGGAAAAGACACCCTTCACAATAGTCACAATATGAAAAAGTTTAGTTTTACCCTAGCTAAGCAAGTGAAAGATCTGTATGACAAAAACTTCAAATCTCTGAAGAAGGAAATTTAAGAATATCTAAGAAGATGGAAAGATCTCCCATGCTCATGGACTGAAAAAATCAAAATTGTAAAAATGGTCATCTTGCCAAAAGCAATCTACAGATTCAATGCAATACTCATCAAAATTCCAACTCAATTATTCACAGAGTTGGTAAGAGCAATTTTCAAATTTATCTGGAGTAACAAAAACCTAGAATATTGAAATCTATTCTCAACAATAAAAGAACTTCAGGGGAAATCATTGTCCCTGACCTTGAGCTATATTACAAAGCAATTGTAATAAAAACCACATGGTATTGGTACAAAGATACATAGGTAGATCCATAGAACAAAACCTAAGACCCATAAATGAACCCATACACCTATGGTCACTTGATCTTTGACAAAAGAGCTAAAAACATTTAATGGAAAAAGGACAGCCTCTTCAACAAATGGTGTTGTTTCAACTGGCAGTCAGCATACAGAAGAATGCAAATCCATCCTTTCTTATCTCCTTGTACAAAACTCAAGCACACGTCTATCAAAGATCTCCACATCAAACCAGGTACACTGAAACTATTAGAAGAGAAAGTGGGAAAGAGCTTAGAAAACATAGGCACAGGGGAAATTTTCCTAACAGAACATCAGTGGCTTATGCTCTAAGATCAACAATCAACAACGGGGACCTCATCAAATTGCAAAGTTTCTGTAAGGCTAAGGGCACTGCCAAGAAGAAAAAACTTCAGGTAACAGATTGGGAAAAGATTCTTTACTAATCCTTCATCTGATAAAGGGCTAGTATCTAATATATACAAAGAACTCAAGAAATTAGACTCCAGAGAATCAAACAATCTTATTAAAAATGGGGTACAGAGCTAAACAAAAAATTCTCTATTGAAGAAAGCCAAAGGGCTGAGAAACACCTAAAGAAATTCGCAACATCCCTAGTCATCAGGGAAATGCAAATCAAAACAGCCCTGAGATTCCACATCACTTCAGGCAGGCAGATCAAAAACTCAAATGACATCAGATGCTGGTGAGGATTCTGAGAAAGAGGAAAACTCCTACATTGTAGGTGGGATTGCAAGCTGGTACAACCACTCTGAAAATCAGTTTGGCAGTTTCTCAGAAAATTGGACATAGTACTTCCTGAAGACCCAGCTATTCTACTCCTGGGCATATACCCAAAAGAAGCTCCAATATATAACAAGGACACATGCTCCACCATGTTCATAGCAGCCTAATTTATAATAGCCAGAAGCTGGATAGAACCCAGATGTCCTTCAACAGAGGAATGGATACAGAAATTGTGGTATATTTACACAATGGAGTACTACTCAGCTCTTAGAAACAATCACTTCATGAAATTCATAGGTAAATGAATGGAACTAGAGACTATCATCCTGAGTGAAGTAACCCAGTTACAAAAGAACACACATGGTATGCAGTCACTGATAATCGGATATTAGCACCAGAAAGCTTGGAATATCAGAGAAACAATTCACAGACCTTATGAATCTCAAAAGTAAGGAGGACCAAAATGAGGATGTCTCACTTTTTCTTAGAATGGAGAACAAAACACTCATGGGAGGAAACACAAGGTCAAATAGAGGAATAGGTATTGAAGAAATGATCATTCAGAGGCTGCCTCACCTGGAGATTACCCCATATGCAGCCACCAAACCCAAGCACTATTGCTGATGCCAAAAAGTACTTACTGGCAGGAAACAGATAGAGATGCCTACTCAGGGCATATCCAGAGTCATACAGATACAGCTGAGCATGCTTGCAGCTAAAGATCAGATTGAACACGGAGACCCCAATGAAGGTGCTAAAGAAAGGACTGAAGGAGCTGAAAAGGGTTGCAACTTCATGGGAACAACAACATTGTCAACCAACCAAAACCTCCAAAACTCCCATGGACTAAGACACCAACCTTGAGCACACATTGAGAGACCTATGGCTCCATATGCACATGTAGATGAAGTTAGCAGTGTCTGGCAACAAGGTCAGAAGAGACCTTTGGCCCAGGGAGGGCATGTTTTCCCAATGCAGGAGAATGCCAAGGCAATGGGGTGAAGAGGGTGATTAGAGGGAAGTACACCTTAGTGTAAACAAGTTGAGGGGGAGGGGGATTGGAGAGTGGTGGGGAAGGGGATTACATTTTAAATGTAAATACAGAGAGTAAATAAATAAATAGTAAAGAAGGAAGTACTTTCACTAAACGCACAGGTAAAATGTCATGGTCATATATATATATATATATAGTAAAGAGATATTAATGTCTACTGAGAAATTAGAATATTTCTAGGAGTGTAACATTTCCAATGGGCTTGTAAAATATATAGAATTTCAATATGTTTAGCTATGTATATTTGACAATCTCCAAATGGGAAGTAAATCTGAGTAAAAGTACAAATGCTCACTAATAGAGATCTTATTTTAGTAAAGACAAATAATTTGTGCATCTGAGGGAACGGATGTGGTGTAAGTACTCAAAATTAGAGAGATGCCAGAGAAGGTAGGAAATTCTCAATAATGGAAGTTCTAATTCCAAAGACCCTCAAATTATCTTTGTAGCAAATTGAAAATAATTGATTCAGGGAGCAATGTAATCAAAACTATTAAATGAATAGTCAATTCATGGCTTCCTGTCTTTTCTTCTCTTGGTGAATAGCACTCATACAATTATGCAAGACCAAAATCTGTGAGTCATCTCATCATAATTCTAACATCTCTCCTAATATGCACTAGGTAGTCAGCCTTCTGTTTCTAAATGAGTTACTTTTCTGTTGTGTGGTAAAATAACAGGACCAAAACAACCTGTAGAAGAAAGGGTTTCTTTCGGATTATGGGGTGGTGGGGTGATGGGGGTGGGGAAAAGGTAGAAAGCAGCAAGTATGGTGGCAGGAAAAAGCAAAAGATTACATTCTCAACCTCAAACACAAAGCCAAGAAAACAAACTGGAACTGGGGTGAAGTCCTAAACACTCAACAAAGCCTATCTGCAGCGATGTACGTCCTCCAGAAAGGCTTCTCCTCCCAAAGTCTCTACAACCTCTCTAAAAAGTAATACCAACGAAGGATCAAGTGTTCAAATACATGAGTCTATAGGGGATATTTCTTATTCATACTACCACAGTTTCTTTCAAAGACACCAGGGTAAATTATTTTGGCTCATGGTTTTTGAGATTATAGCTCATCGATAGAGAGACATTGTATCAGCGTAAAAGTACATGGGAACAAGTTGCTTTGTGGTGGCCAGGAAGCAGAGAAAGAATAGAGTCCCACTATCCCCATCTTGTTTGTGGTGAAATAACTTCTTATCATGCCCTACCTTTAGTTCCCACCTCTTCAGTAGCACCAAACCGTGCAAACTAAGTTTAACATATGGGTCTCTGATGGCATGTCAGATCCAAGTTACAGTAACAAGATCCACCCCTTTGCCATCTGAATACCTGCAGGCCTTTCACCTCCAGACATGTAACTAACAAATCAGCGTCTTCTGGCTTGGGTCCAATCATGCAACAAATTTGCTGGTTTTCCCTAGTCTCACTAACTCTGTGCACTCAGCTCCTGCACTTCTCCAACCAAAGGCAAGCTATAATTTCACATCAAACACAATCCAATAAGAAGTCCAAACACCAAGGTGATGTTGCAAAAATATGTCTCTCAGCAAATTCACTAGTCCTAAAGAAATGTTCTCCAGAGAGAATTACCTACATGAGCTACAGGACACAGAACTTAAAAGAACAATCTCTGGACTAGAGAGAGCATTGGTTGCTCCTCCAAAAGTTCTGAGTTCAATTTCCAACAACCATATCACATCGTGGCTCACAACCATCTAGAATGGGATCTGATGCCCTCTTCAGGCATGCAAGTGTACATGCAGACAGAGCATTCGTATACTTATGATAAATAACTCATTTTTAGAAGAAAAAAGAGCAACCCTAAACTTTATCAAAGAATTTAATGATTTTAAAGATGACATGCATAACAACCTGTTAAAATTATAAAGGATAACAATAAGCACCCGAATGCTGACCAAGAAAACACAAATATACAACTGAATGAAATGATAAACACAATTGAGAATTTGAAACTGAATTCAATAATTCAGATACAAATACTGAAGAAGACACAGCTGAAAAGAGGTGGAATTGAAATTGTCAGTGACACAACTGGAAAACACAGAGAGTGACCTCACCAGTGGAATGGACAACGTCCAAGGCACATTATCAGGACCTGAAGATAAAGCAGAAGAATTGAACCATTCAATCAAAAAATGTGAAAAAATAAAAACAAATGAAAGGATTAAGCAGGAACTTGCATTTTTTTCCTGTAAGTTCTGTTCCTCTAGATAACACTGACTAATAGACCAACTCTAAATAATTTTTAAAAAAGGAAGTCTACCAAAAATTTTAAGGCCTAATTACAAGCAATAATTTCATAACTTAAAAAATGCAGAAAGAGATGAAGCTCTTCCAAACTCCTTCTACAAAGCCATTTTACTCTAATGCCAAAAGGTTATAAAGACACAACAAGAATTTTTTAAGAAGAAAACCTTCAGATCTGTGATGAATATATTTTCAAAAATATTCAATGAAAAGCTTATACTAAAATGACCATCCATCATTTAAAAATTGGCTTTATTCTGCAGATTCAAAAATGATTCAACATAAAGAAGTTGATAAATTTAATAGTTGCTTTATAAATGGGCTCAATACAATAATCCCGTGATCATCTCAATACATGCAGAAAAGGCCACTGATGAAAATTCAGTATTACTTCATGAAAGTCCTGGAGGAAACATATCTCAACAAAATAAAGGCTATATATGAGAAATCCAAACCAATACCATTTTATTTTTTCTTTTTTATATTGTATATTCTCTGTATTTACATTACAAAGGTTATCCACTTTCCTCCCACTCCCCTTGCCTCCATGAAGGTGCCCCCTAGCCCAACCACCCTCTCCACCTCAGCTCCTTAGCATTCCCATACACTTGGGAAAACGAGCCTTCACTGGACCAAAGGCCGCTCCTCCTCCAGTTGATACCAGACAATGCTGTTCTCTGTTGCATATGCACCTGGGGCCATGCGTCTCTCCATGTGTGCTCATTGGTTGATGTTTTAGTCTCTGGGAGCTGTGGAGAGTTTGGTTGGTTGATAATGTTGTTCTTCCCATGGGGTTGCAGACCCATTCATCTCCTTCAATCCTTTCTCTAGCTTCTTCATTTGGGGTTCCTGAGTTCAGTCTGATGGTTAGGTGCAAGCATCCTCGTCTGTATCAGTTTGGCTCCGGCAGAGCCTCTGAGGAGCCATCCATATCAGGCTCCTGCCAGTAAGCACTTCTTGACATCAGCAATAGTGCTTGGGTTTAGTGACTGCATATGGGATGGATCCCCAGGTGAGGCCGTCTCTGGATGATCTTTTCTTCAATCTCTGTTCTTCTGTATGTCCATTTATTTCCTCCTGTGAGTGTTAATTCTCCCTTCTAAGAAGGACTGAGGCATCCACATTCTGGCCTTCCTTCTCTTTGAGCTTCATAAGTTCTGGGAATTGTTTCTCGGTTATTCAAAGATTTTGGGTTAGTGTCTGCTTATCAATGAGTGCATATCATGAGAGTTATTTTGTGACTGGGTTACCTCACTCAGGAAGATAGCTTCAAGTTCTATCCATTTGCCTAGGAATTTCACAAAGTCATTGGTTTATGTTGTTTTTGTTTTGTTTTAATTTTTATTAGATACTCTGTATTTACATTTGAGATATTATCCCTTTACCCCACCCCACTTCCATCCCCCTCCATCTCCATTTGCCTTCACAAAGGTGCACTCCCTACTGACCACCCTCTCCACCCCACTGCCTTGGCATTCCCCTACATTGGGAAAACATGACCTCCCTAGGTCAAAAACCTCTTCTGACATTGATGCCAGACATTGCTATTCTCTGTTACATATGCAACTGGAGCCATGGGCCTCTCAATGTGTGCAAAAAGGTAGGTATTTTAGTCCATGGGAGTTTTGGATTGTTTGGTTGGTTAATAATGTTCTTCCCATGAGGTTGAAACCCTTTCAGCTCCCCTTTCTTTAGCAAACTCATGGGGTCCCTGAGTTCAGACTGATGGTTAGCTGCAAGCATGCTCAGCTGTATTCATATGAGTCTAGCATAGTCCCTGAGAGGGCATCTCTATCTGATTCCAGACAGTAAGTACTTTTTGGGACAAGCTATAGTGCTTAAATGTGGTGACTGCATATGTGGTAGATCCCAAGGTGAGGTGGCTTCTGGGTGATCTTTTCTTCAATCCCTGTTCCTCTATTTGACCTTGCATTTCCTCCCATGAGTGTATAGTTCTCCATTCTAAAAAGGACTGAGGCATCCACATTTTGGCCTTCCTTCTTTTTGAGCTTCATAATGTTTGTATTTTTTCTTGGGAATTGGGTATTCAGAGCTTTCTGGGGCTAGTATCCGCTTCTCTGTGAGTACATACCATGAGTGTTCATTTGTGGCTGGGTTATGTCACTCAGGATGATAGTAGTCTCTAGTTCCATCCATTTGCCTACAAATTTTATGAAGTCCTTGTTTTTATTAGCTGAGTAGTACATCATTGTGTAAATATACCACAATTTCTGTATCCATTCCTATGTTGAAAGACATCTGGGTTCTTTCCAGCTTCTGGCTATTATAAATTAGGCTGCTTTGAACATGGTGGAGCATGTACCCTTGCTTTATGTTGGAGCATCTTTTGGGTATATGCCAAGGAGTGGTATAGCTGGGTCCTTATGTAGTACTATGTCCAATTTTCTGAGGAACCTCTAGAATGACTTCCACAGTGGTTGTACCAGCTTACAATCCCAACAATGGAGGAATGTTCGTCTTTGTCCTTACCATTGCCAGCATCTGCTGTCACCTGAGTTTTTGATCTTAGCCATTCTGACTGGTGAGAGGTGAAAATTTAGGGTTGTTTTGATTTGCATTTCCCTGATGACTAGGGATGTTGAGCATTTCTTTAGGTGCTTCTCGGCCACTGGGCATTTCTCAATTGAGAATTCTTTGTTTAACTCTGGACCCCATTTTTATAATAGGATTATTTGATTCTCATGAGTCTAACTTCTTAAGTTCTTTGTATATATTGGATACTAGCCCTCCATTAGATTTAGGATTGGTTAAAAAAAAAAATTCCCAATCTGTTCGTTGCCATTTTGTCCTTTTGAAAGTGCCGTTGGTCTTACAAAAGCTTTGCAGTTTCATGAGGTCCCATTTGTCAATTTTTGATCTTAGAGCATAAGCCATTGATATTCTGTTCAGAAAATTTTCCCCTGTGCCTTTGCGTTCTAAGCTCTTCCCCACTTTCTATCCTTTCAGTTTCATTGTATCTGGTTTCATGTAGAGATCTTTGATCCACTTGGATTTGAGCTTTGTATAAGGAGATAAGAAAGGGTTGATTTGCATTCTTCTGCATGCTGACTGCCACTCGAACCAGCACCATTTGTTAAAGAGGCTGTTCTTTTTCCATTGAATGTTTTTAGCTCCTTTGTCAAAGATCAAGTGACCACAGGTGTGTGGGTTCATTTCTGGGCCTTCAATTCTGTTCCATTGATCAACATGCCTATCTCTGTACCAATAACAATCAGTATTATTTTTTTTAATCACAATTGGTCTGTAATACAGCTTGAGTTCAGAGATGGTGGTTCCCCTGGAAGTTTTATTTTATTTTATTTTATTTTAATGCTGATAATGGTTTTTGCTATGCTGTGTTTTTTTTATTATTCCAGTTGAATTTGCAAATTGCTCTTTCCAACTCTATGAAGAATTGAGTTGAAATTTTGATTGGTATTGCATTGAATCTGTAGATTGCCTTAGGCAATATGGCCATTTTTACAATGTTGATCCTTCCAATCCACGAGCATAGAGGATTGTTCTATCTTCTGAGGTCTTCTTAAATTTCTTTCTTCAGAGACTTGAAGTTCTTGTCATACAGATCCTTCACTTGCTTGGTTAGGGTCACACCAAGGTCTTTTATATTCTTTATGACTATTGTGAAGGGTTTTGATTCTCTAATTTCTTTCTCAGCATATTTTTCCTTTGAGTAGAGGAAAGCTACTGATTTGTTTGAGTTGATTTTATATCCAGGCACTTTGCTGAAGTTGTTTGTCTGCTGTAAAAGTTCTCTGGTGGAATTTTGGGAGTCACTTAAGTATACTATCAAATCGTCTGCAAATAGTGGTATTTTGACTTCTTCCTTTACAATTTGTATCCCTTTGACCTCTTTTCGCTCTCTGATTTCTCTGGCTAGTACTTTCAGTACTATATTGAATAGGTAGGGAGAGAGTGGGCAGCCTTTTCTAGTCCCTGATTTTAGTGGGATTACTTTAAATTTCTCACCATTTGGTTTGATGTTGGCTACTGGTTTGTTGTATATTGCTTTTACTATGTTTAAATATGAACCTTGAATTCCTGACCTTTTTTTATTCGATAATTGTTTACTTCCATTTCAGATGTTATCCCTTTCCCAGTTTCTTCTTCAGAATCTCCCTATCCCACACCCTCTTTCTGATACAATGAGGATGTTACCCCATCTATTCACTTATTCACACATCCCCACCTTGGCATTTCTCTACACTGGGAAAATGAGCTTTCACAGGGCCAAGGGCTTCTCCTCCTATTGATACCAGTCAATGCCATCCTCTGCTAAGTATGTGGCTGGAGCCATGGGTCCCTCTATGTGTGTCTTTGGTTGGTGTTTTAGTTTCTGGGAGCTCTTGGGTGTCTTGTTGGTTGATATTGTTGTTCCTCCTATGAGGTGATTAGCTGTTCTCAACCTTTAGATAATGACTCATTTGTGCAAATAATGACTCTTTCACAGGTGTTACCTAAGACCATCAGAAAATACATATATTTACATTACAGTTCATAAGAGTAGCAACAATACATCCAGAATAAAATAATTGCAATGACAATAATTTTATGGTTGAGGGCCATTGCAACATGAGAAACTATATTAAAGCAGCTTTAGGAATGTTAAGCACCACTGACCTAGATTAACCTCCAGACATAGAATTTAAAAGAACAATCAGAAACTCTATCAAAAGATTCAAGGAATTTAAAGAAGACACAAACAAAAAAATTCAATGAAATTGGGAGAAAGAACTTATGGAGAATAAGAATCTGAGTGACGCCTAAGAAAACACAAATAGAATGAAATTATAAAGAGATTCCAGGACTTCAGAATGAAATTCAGTGAAGAAAAACATTAAAGAGAACTCAAGGTGAAATGAAAATGAATTGGAAAAATTCAATAAATAAACTACAGAACTCAAGAACTCAATGTAAAGTCTTACAATTAGAAGTGAAGCAATCATAAGTCAGAACATCAAGACTTGAAGATAGAGTTTTTAGACCAAATTAGCAAAGAATATGAAAAAAAATGAAACACAGAAAAGGAACATACTAGAACTGGAGTGTGGCATGAAAAGACCAAACTTTCACACTTAGGCAGAGCTGTAAGAGAGGAATCCCAAATCAATATCATAGACCAGATCATACTTCAACACGATCATACAAAAGATCCCCAAACTGAGAAAAGATACAGCCATACAGAAAAAGGAAGCACACAGAGCCTGAAATGGACAAAACTAGAAAAGGAAATCCCCCATCATCTCATAGTTAAAACACAAACTATACAGAACAAAGAAAGTATATTAAAAGCTGCAAGATTTTTTAAAGGTCAGAGTAACAATTGATGTTTCACTGGAAACATGGAAATCCAGAAGAACCTGGTGAAATACACCCCAAGTCCTAAAAGACCTACAAAGCCAACTAAAACTAATCTACGCAGCCAGCAAGACTACCTACCATAGTTGAAGAAATAATAAGAATTTTCATGATATAAACAGCCAAAAATTATATCCAATAAATCAAACCCAAAGAAAATACAAAAAGCAATGCTGAAGAGAAAGAGCATATTCAAGAGACTTAGGAAAAAGCATAATTACAAAATCACAAAGTTCCACTGAGAATAAAAACAATACCAAAAAACTAACAACCCAATAACCACAGATAACATACATATTTCAATAATAAATTTAAGTATTAATGGCTTTAATTCTCACATCAAAAGATACAATCTGGCTGAATGCATGAAGAACCTAAAGCCATCTATCTGTTTTCTATAAGGAATATGTCTTGGCTTCACAAGGTATAATATAGATGTAGGAAAGTGCATCTTAACAAGAACTTAATTTACTCAAGAATTAAGTCCAAAAATTGACAAATGGAAATTCATAAATTAAAAAATCTGTACAGCTAAAGAAACAATCAGCTGGGTGAAACAGAAGTCCACAAAATGGGAAAGTAGCTTTTCCAGCTATATATCTAGCAAAGGGTTAATATTCAGAATTTAAAAAAAAAAAAAAAAAAAAAAAAAACTCAAAAGACAAAGGGCCTTAAAAACGAATGACCCATTTGAAAAACCTACCTAGGAGCTAAACAGAGAGATCTCAAAAACAGAAAAAAATGGCTAAGATGTATCTCAAAAAAATGTTCATCATGCACAGCAATTAGGCAAATGAGCATCAAAATAACTTTTAAACTTCATTTTATGCCAAACAAAATGTCAAAGATAAACCGAGCAACCAGAAAAAAAATGCTAGAGGGTATGTTAGGGGAAGGGGCTCATCATTTACTGTTGGTGGGATAACAAACTTGGGCAATCACTATGGGAATCAGTGTAAAGAATCTCCATAAACTGAATATAATTATACCATAAAACTAATCATGTCATTTCTTGGCATATGCCTAAATGACTTGGCATCTACTCCATAGATATTTGTTTAGCCGTGATCACAATAGTGGGGAAATAGAAACAGTCAAACTGTTGTTCAACTGATTGAATGGATAATGAGAATGTGGTACATATGCTCTGTGAAATACAATTCAGATATAAGGGGAAATGAAGTCGTGAAATTTGTAAGTAAATAGACAAACCTAGAATATTATATATTAAGTGAGGTAACCCAGACCCCAAAAAAAGAAGAAGCTGGATGTTTTCACTCACTTGTGGTTCCTAGTTCTAAATCTTTACATATGAGTATACATCTTGATATAACTACAAGGTATCAGATTAGAAAAATGAGAATAATGCAAAGTATTTATTAGAGAACAGGGAAAGATAAATGCAGAATAAGAATAAATAGCAACGAATATCTGAAAGGTTCATAAGAAACTACAGTAATATCACCTAAATATCCATATTTAATCGTATGTATATAAATGAGGTTTACCCATTTGAGCTGACAGTGATTTCTCCAAGAAAGACTATCTGACAACACAAAACAAAAAAATTTTAACACCAGGCATAAGAAGCTGTCTTTTGGGTTGTTGGTCAGCATTATCCAAAAGACTCTCAAATATTATAAGCTATTGCTATTGCTCTTGGTTACATAAAAAATAAGTCCTTATTGCTGAAGACACTATCTATATTCTTCAGATCTTAATAGCAACCACCACTTCTACACAGCTAGGATGCTTATGAACCATAAAACTGAGCAACATGTCATGATAACCCTCAGGGTGCAGTAGTGACACTCATAACTTATCAGTAAACAATAACTCTCTAAATGGTCTGAAGATTTGTTCAACCCATACACAGGCTGGACCTAGGCCTCCCTGCACATATGTAGCAGATGTGCAGCTTGGTCTTTGTGTGGATCCTAAACTACTGGAGCAGGGACTATTCCAAAAGCTGTTGCCTATCTGCAGGATATATTCTTCTAGCTGGGCTGCCTTGTCTGACCTCAGTGGGAGAGGATGTTCCTAACCTCACAGAGACTTGATATACCAGGTGGGCCCCTACCTACTCAAAGAAAAAGGGGGGAGGATTGTGGGAGGAATGACTGGGAGGGGTCAGTGAACAGAATGTAAGATGAATAGATAATGGTGGTGGTGGTGGTGATAATGAAAAGATTTGTTCAACAAGAAAGAAATCATATCTGGTATTTGCAAACATAGCCAACTAGCTAGGGTTAGTGAAGTTATAAATCTTGGAGTAGAACCTACAATTGCCACTTTACTAAACCAGCAAAATCTCTAAGTACACAACAAATATTTATCCTTGTACCTGCAGGTAAGGATAGTCCTCGCCCTCACTAAGAAAACGTCTATGTTTAACTGAACAAGAACAAAAACAGCAGACAGGCTGCATGGAGTGGGAAACACCACAAGGCCTCAACCCCACACGAAGAACTATAGGCAACTAAGGAGTGCTAAGAGTGGGATAGTCCTCCCCAGGGAAAAGCATCCAATTGGTTACCTAATTGCAAGTGGCCATTTCTGAAAAGTACACACAGGTAGCATTATTCTGTATTTACACATATAGGAACATATATGTGCATGCATACATTGTGTATGTGTATATGCATGTAACACAATTAAGCCATAAATTTGAAAGACCAAGAAGGAGTATATTAAAGGGCTTGGAGGGGATAATGATAATTTTAATCTCAAAAATAAAACATGATTAAAATATAGGTACAGTGTATAATTTTTAATAAAATATTTATAATTTAAATATGAGGGGTTGTTTTGGCATATCTGTTTCTTTCATGCACTAGAATTTCTCTTCTATATCCTATATTGACTTCCTTATTTCCTTCATCTATTTATTTATATTCACTTTCATTAATTCCGGGGTTTACTTATATCACCTTTGATATTGTTGAGTATTCTTAAAGTCATTTTAAAGTCTTTGTCTGGAATTTCACCTCATTTATTATCATTAGAATTCATTATTGTGAAAACAAGCAACTTTTTAGTATTCATTTTGGTTGGTTTTTATTTTCAACCTGACACACACAGCCAAAAGTCACCTGAGAAGAGGTGGTTTCCGCTGAGAGATTGCTTAGATCAGATTGATTTGTGACTATGTCTGTAGGAAATTATTTAAATGGATTGACATACCATTACGCCCTGGGCAGGTTATCGTGGACTGTGCAAACGCTGGCTCTGCCTGAGCCAGAGAAAGCAAAACGGTAAGCAGTGATGTTGCTCCACAGTTTCCTCACAAGTTCCTGCTTTGAGGCTATGTCCTATATTCCATTAGTTATGTACTGTTTTTTAGTGACTTGGTCTTGATATTTATTATAGCAATAGATATCAAACTCGAACAGTTGTTGTTGAAAGCAGAATATTTTCTATTTTACATTTCCTGTGATGATGTTGTGGGTTTACCTTCCAACGCCACACGCAGAGGTGTGGTTTATGTGATAGGCAACGGATACTTTGACTTAAAATGCCTTTCAGTCCTCAGGTAGTGGAAAGAGATATTTGCAAGTCTTTCACTTCGGTGCCTTAAACCATGGCACCTTTGAGCTCTTGTTGCTGTTTTTTCTTCTGGGAAGGCACAAGGTCTTACTCTATTCAATGGCTCAAATCAAATTTTACCATGTGGCACACTGAATGATTCTGATTCATTTTTCTTCCTCTGGTTACATCTATTCTGCACACCAGGGGTCATCAAATAGTCCTCTAACACTTGCTCTGGGCTCCCAGAGTAGCTCTACAAAGAAGCACTTCTGCAATCAGAGGGAGTACCCAATTCTATGGGAATCTTTGGCATCTTCAAGAACTTCTGGGAAAATCTCAACAGTTGCAATTGACAGTACTGTGGTTCAAACAGGTCTTCACGGACTTAGACAAGGGTAGAGCACAAGGGAATATAATATCATCCCAAAACATTGAATCAGTGACCCCTTTAGATTCTGCCTGCCTTTTCTAAGAGATTAATATCTCCCTAGAACTACCCTTGAAGGGTGAAAGCAATCTAATTCATACTTGTATGGGCTGAGATTAGAAATGTACGTGACCAACCAGGTACACTGAAACTAATAGAACAGAAAGTGGGGAAGAGCTTAGAACACATAGGCACAGGGGGAATTTCCCTGAACAGAACACCAATGGCTTGTGCTCTCAAGAATCGACAAATGGGACCTCATGAAATTCCAAAGCTTCTGTAAGGCCACGGACACTGACAAAAGGACAAAATGGCAACCAACATATTTGGAAAAGATCTTTACCAATCCTACATCTGATAGAGGGCTAGTATCCAATATATACAAAGAACTCAAGATGTTAGACTCAAGAGAACCAAATAATCCTATTTTAAAATGGGGTACAGAAATAAAATAATTTCAACTGAGAAATATCGAATGGCTGAGAAGCACCTAAGGAAATGCTCAACAACCCTAGTCCTGGGATTCCACCTCACACCAGTCAGAATTGCTAAGATCAAAAACCAAGGTGACAGCAGATGCTGGTGAGGATGTGGAGAAAGAGGAACACTCCTCCACTGTTGGTGGGGTTGTAATCTGGTACAACCACTCTGAAAATCAGTCTGGCAGTTTCTCAGAAAATTGGACATAGTGCTTCCTGAAGACCCAGCTATTCTACTCCTAGGCATATACCCAAAAGAAGCTCCAACGTATAGCAAGAACACATGCTCCACCATGTTCATAGCAGCCTTATTTATAATAGCCAGAAGCTGGAAAGAACCCAGATGTCCTTCAACAGAGGAGTGGATACAAAAATTGTGGTAAATATACACAATGCAATACTACTCAGCTATCAAAAACAATGACTTCACAAAATTCCTGGGAAAATGGATGGAACTTGAAGCTATCATCCTGAGTGAGGTAACTCAGTCACAAAAGAACACTAATGGTAGGTACTCACTGGTAAGTGTATACTAGTCCAAAAAGCTTGGAATACCCACGAAACAATTCACAGAACTTATGAAGCTCAAAGAGAAGAAAGGCCATAATGTGGATGACTCACTCCTTCTTAGAAGGGAGAACAAAACATTCATGGAAGGAAATAATGGGACAAATAGAAGAGCATTGATTGGAGGCATCCAGAGACTGCCTCACCTGGGGATCCACCCCAGATGCAGCCACCAAACCCAAGCACTATGCTGATGCAAAGTAGTGCTTACTGGCAGGAATCTGCTATGGATACCTCCTGAGAGGGTCTTCCAGAGTCATACAGATACAGAGGAGGATGCTCACAGCTAAACCATCGGACTGAACACGAGGACCCTAATGAAGGAGCTAGAGAAATACTGAAGGAGCTGAAAGGTTCTGCAACTCTATGGGAAGAACAAAATGATCAACTAACCAAACCCACCACAGCTCCCCCCCCCTCCGGGGACTAAAACACCAACCAATGAGTTCCCAAGGAGAGACCCATGGCCCCACATTCATATGCAACAGAGGATGGCATTGTATAGCATCAATGGGAGCAGAAGCCTTTGATCCAGTGAAGGCTTTGCTTGGTTTCCCAGTGTAGGGGAATGCCAAGGAAATGAGAGGGAAAGGGTGGTTGGGAGAGAGAGCACCTTTACGGAAATACTGGGAGGGGGAGGGGAGATGGGATTGGGGGAAGTGGATAACATCTGAAATGTAAATGCAGAGAATAGCCAATAATAATTTTAGAAGAACATGAAAAGCGTTGGCAGGAGGCGGCTTGGGAAAGTGTGAAAGGAGGAAATGGTTGGGGAATAGTGGAATAATTAAAAGTAAATGTAAGAGAAATCAATACTACATTTACCTGACAAACAAAAAATTATAGGCTGATGTACAAAATAATACATTACACAATTTTGTTTTGTGCAAATTACCTAGATAAATAGATTCTGGGCAATAGATGTACAAAATAAGACATTGCACCTTGGTGTAACAGTGATGAGAAAATGAAGTATATTGATAAAATAGTTACAGAGTAAAATGTATAAATACATATGGCTATATTGTATTTATTGCCCACAATCCATTTATCTAGGTAATTTGTATAGTCTCACAGACAACCTGAGTATTTTGATGAGGTTGACATAACAGAAGTCAAGTAAAGTATAGTTATCTCTGGAAATTTGCTTTCACAAGTTTACATGAACATACTGGAAATATGGCACATCAGCTACCTTCTCATTACTGTATTTAAATGTCTTATAAGAAGCAACTTAAAGGAGGAAGGATTTAGGATCACAGTCTCAATGGAGGGAATGTGGGGGCTTGGGCTCCATCTAGTGGTTATGGGTTGTAGAGTTATTTGCTACATCTCAGCCTACCATGAATCAGAGATTACAGTCCAAAATGGAGCCAGCTTTAACCCTCTATTCCTGTACCTATATCCCTGTACCTGCACGCTAGATCCCATGTCTAAAGGATTCGCCACATTCCCCAGCATCATAATCCTCTCAAGTTCAAAGATATGGATCTATAGGGGACATTTTATGTTCAATCCACCATATAGGGGAAACTAGAACACAGACACACCCAGTTTATCCTTTTCTCTCATAAATTTAATGTCTCATATTTTTGTTCAAAGTGTGCATGATACCAGGTCACCTTTGCTGGATCTTATAAGAACTAGAAAGAGGCTTAGGTCACACTCAATTTTTATTTTCTAGGAATCTCTCTCTCCTTCTCTTCTTCCTCTCTCTCTCTCTCTCTCTCTCTCTCTCTCTCTCTCTCTCTCTCTCTCTCTCTCTCTCTCTCTCTTCTCTTTCTCTTTCTCTCTCTCACATTCTGTGTGTGTGTGAGTATGTGTGTGTGTGTGTCAGATAACCTAGATGACTTTAGTTTGTTTGTATCAGAAGTGTTCTTGAGAAGAACATCAGATTATTTTGTAGATGAAATCAGCTTCTGTTCTTTAAAAATAATATTTATTTTTATTTTATGCAAATTGTTGTTTTGCCGGCATGTATGTCTGAATAAGAGTGTCATATCCCTTGGGACAGGAGTTACAGACATGCTCTTAACTTCTAAGTCATCTCTTCAGACCTCAGCTTCTGTTTTTCATTCTATAGTACTTGATGGGAAATACCACTGAAGGCTGGAATATGTGGTTTCCTTAGATTGTGTTTCTGCTCTAACTTAGTAAGGTCTACCTTTACCATCATGATGAGATCCTGTGTTCTTATATCTTTGAGATGTGTTGACAAAAGCAAACATAGCAGTCTTGAAGTTGGGCCCTGCTTTCTCCAGGCCAGGATACACAGCACCAGAGGCTCAGGTCATAGCTCTCAATATAATTTTAACAATTATATTATCAAAGAGCTGGTTTATATGAGGAAAGATTTTTTCTGAGAAGAGTATGAATATTCTTAAATATAGTCCCTAATTAATTTACCATTCATAGTAAGCTTAAAGTACCTTCATAATGACTCTAGAATTATTCTGAGTAAATGTGCAATCTATTGTTACTATATTTTAGAGACAAACAAAAATAATGACTCCTTTGGTAGTTAAAGACTGTAATCATGTTGTATGGGTATATATTTTGCTTGCAAGGCTAAAAATATCCCACATAGATAATAAATAGAAATTACTTTGGTGTACTCAGGAAAATTTTGTATTGCTATGACTAATGCCCAAACAAAGAAAAATTACATGAATGGTTCAAATTATAACCATTCTTTTAAAATAATATCCTTGTTAAAATGGAAAATACAAAAGGTAAGAAGTAATTTTAGCCCAGGGAAGGATGTAGGGCAATCTAACCTTATTAGTGGCAAAGACTTATGCATTCAGTCCAAACCAGACTTACTGAATAACAAGCCAAACAGCACAAATTGACAATTTGTTCAAGATATGGCTGTCAGGAGATAGCATGATATACTCACAGGTGTTTTGAGATTTGGGGCAATGGTAGCTATAGGTAACCATGTTTAATTTGTTTAGTCCTTCTTACCACATTTATTGGGAAATTTAGAATTTTTATTATGCAAAAGACCTAGAAGCAGGCAATCTAGTTACAAAGGTTGTGAGCAGGTGGTTTGTCAGGAGGCTACATTTGCATACACAATTATACTCTTTCATTTAAAATTTGTATTTTGCTAGGACAGCTTGAGGAACAGCAGATGAACACTGTAGGTGAACAGAGTTTGATCTTCTTGAAATGTGACTCCTAGCCTAGGAGAAACTACTTGGATCATGAAATGTTTATTGAATCCTACAGCAGGGTTGACTTAGAACACTTAGTATTTAGTCCCCCACTCTACTCCCTGCATACTGCTTAACCACAAAAGAGGTTTCTTTAATATATTATTAAGTACAGATATATAAGCAAAATGTCCAAATGCTCAAGGTATACTTCAGATTTAAAACAAAAATGGTGAAAAGAAATGGGTAGTAGATAATGAAGAGACACATAGCTGATCGGTGACGAGAGTCAGTGACTGTGAGTCTTCAGCCATAGTGGAAACATCTACATGATAGGTGTCAAAAGAATGTAAGATCTGCAGGACAAGGAAGAAAGCTCTGAAATGGTCTCTGAATGCAACATGGCCATATGTACAGGGCACAGCATGGTTACCTGTACAAGAATTGTTTTAAATCAAGCCAATAAGAGCTCCAGTATTGATTGGTGGTAAGGCTCTTAAGTGCCACTCCTAGCTGAGGAGCTATTGTCAGTCGATAGCAGTGGGGAAAGGGATTGCAACTTTTACTTTGGAATATAGCTGCTAGTAGTTTGGCCATGCTCGATGGCCAGCACTCATTGGATTTATTGGATTATTCGTTGGATTTATTGGGTTATTTTTAAAAGGAGGCTATGGAAGTGAGAGGGAGATGTGTTGTAGCTGGAAAGAGTTTGAGAGGGGAGGTGAATATAGATCGTGATCACAACATCATATGATGGGATGTA
This sequence comes from Micromys minutus, assembly GCF_963924665.1. Taxonomy (NCBI): domain Eukaryota; kingdom Metazoa; phylum Chordata; class Mammalia; order Rodentia; family Muridae; genus Micromys; species Micromys minutus. Next base: position 42,700,105 of record NC_137970.1, on the reverse strand, counting down.
TTGTATGAGAGAAGAACAAATATTTTAAAAGACAATAATGCATCATACATATGAATGAAACTTTCAAAGAATAAGTAAAAATATTTGGCAAAAAGGTATGTAGAGGGGCCAATTAAATGACTCAGTGTGTAAACATGTCTGTTGTAAAATCTAATGAACTGAACTTGATCCCCACAGTTCACAAAGTAGAAATCTACCTGTGTATGTTGTCCTCTGACATCTACATCTACATGCATGTCCATCCACACACACTTATAACACCTACCTCAACACTGATAAATAAATAATTGTTGAAGATGTTTGCATTTGAGTTCATCATGAATGTATATGTGAGAGCAAGAATGAGCGAATGGATGAGAACAAAAGAGAGAGAGATGGCTATTTAGGGTGTGTATTGGTATCGGCAGGAGGAAGGTCTGGGCTGATAATGGGAATTGGAAATGCCTGGTTTGCTCAATGTTCTATACTTCCTAGCACTATAGAAAAAGCAAACAACGCACAACCATCCACACCTGTTTTTTTTTATTTATTTTTTGAATAGAATGTATCCCTTATTTCCATTCAGATATCATGCTATATATAACCAGTATTCACCTTACCCTTGTGTATTACTTGATATTTTACAAGGAGGGGTCTTACATAATAACTTATTACTGGATCTTAATATTTATCTTCATTTATAGAAGTAAAGGCACAGGGAAGTAAGGTATCCATCCTATCCAATATCAAAAAGTCATCAGTGGCATTTGCCACCGGGAATAGTGGAGATCCAGGGACGTAGGCCTGGTGAGACTGCTCTGCAAGTAGCCAGGGCACAGAGAGGTTCGGGCTGAGCTCACAGAAAGCACAGCCTCCCCGCCCATGGGTTCAGGGGAACAGGAACTCTGCTGTAGGGACTTGGTTTCCACCCGGAGGACACTGGCGTGCAGACCACACGCTCAGGCCATTTGCCACCAGGAAGAGCGGAGATCCAGGGACACATGTCAGATACGTAGAACAGACAGGAACCAATCTCTGATAACAAGATGGCAAGAGGAAAGAGAAAGGACTTACCCAATGGAAACTAAGATAACCTGGCAATATCTGACGGCAGCTCTCCCATCACAGCAAACAGCAGAATGCCAAACAATCAAGAAAAATAAGACTCAGACACGAAATCAATCATACCTCAAGATAATGATGGAGATCTTTAAACAAGAATGGGAGGAAAAGCATAAAGAAAAAGAATCTTTTAAAGAGGAAACAAGAAAAACATTCAAAGAAACCAAAGAGCTAGAGGAAAACAGAACCAAAGAGATGAAGAAATTGAAGAAGGAATTTAAAATGGAAATGGAAACAATGAAGAAAACACTAAAAGAGTCAACCCTGGAGGTAGAAAACCTAAAAAAGAAATCAGGAGTCACAGATGCAAGCATCTCCAACAGACTACAAGAGATGGAAGAGAGAATCTCAGGGGCCGAAGACAACATTGAAAACATAGACAAAACAGTCAGAGAAGATGCAAAAGCCATAAAGCTCCTAACCCAAAATGTCCAGGAGATCCAGGGCACAATGAGAAGACCAAACCTAAGGATAACAGGAATAGAAGAGGGTGAAAAATATCAATGAAGAGGGACAGTAAATATCTTCAACAAAATCATAGAAGAAAACTTCCTTACCCTTAAGAATGAGATGACCATGAGCATAAAAGAAACCTACAGAACTCCAAATAGAATGGACCAGAAAAGAAATTCATCCCGACACATAATAGTCAAAATGCCAAGTGCACAAAGTAAAGAAAGAATACTAAAAGCAGTAAGGGAAAAAGGTCATGTAACCTATGAAGGCAGACCAATCAGAATCACACCCAATTTCTCAACAGAGACTATGAAACCTACAAGATCCTGGACAGACATCATGCAGACCCTAAGAGAACACAAGTGTCAGCCCAAGCTGCTATACCCAGCAAACCTCTCAATCACCATAGATGGAGAGACCAAGATATTCCCGGACAAAACTAAATTTACACAATATCTGACCACAAACCCAGCACTACAATGAATTATAGGTGGAAAACCCAATATAAGGAGGGAAACTACATCCCAGTAAAAACAAAAAATACTTAAGCAAGAAAACCAAAACAAGAAAGACACACAGGCACAATTCTACCTCTAAAAGCAAAAAGAGCAAGAAGCAACAACCACTATTCCCTAATATCTGTAAACATAAATGGACTCAATTCCCCAATAAAAAGACATAGGCTATCAGATTGGATACATAAACAAAATCCAGCATTTTGCTACATACAGGAAAATCGTCTCAGAGACAAACACAGACACTATCTCAGAGTAAAAGGTTGTGGAAAAACCTTTCAAGCAAATGACCCAAGAAACGAGCTGAAGTGACCATTTTAATATCGAATAAAGTAGACTTTCAACCAAAAGTCATCAAAAAAGATAAGGAAGGACAAGTTTTACTCATTACAGGGAAAATTTATCAGGGAGAACTCTCAATCCTTAACATATATGCTCCAAATACAAGAGCACCCATATTCATAAAAGAAAACCTATTACACATCAAAATGCATTGCACCCCACACAATAATAGTTGGAGACCTCAACACCCCATTCTCATTAATGGACAGATCATGGAAACAGAAAGTGAACAAGGACACAGTGAAACTAGCAGAGGTTGTGAACCAATTGGAATTAATAGATATCTACAGAACATATCACACTAAAACAAAATAATACAATATTTTCTCAGCACCTCACGGCACCTTCTCCAAAAATGACCATATAATTGGTCACAAAACAAGCCTCAATAGATATAAGAAGATTGAAATACTCCCATGCATCCTATCAGATCAACACGGTCTAAAGCTGATCTTTAATAACAACAAAGACAACAAAAATCCCATATACATGGAAACTATACAATACTGTATTAAATGATAGCATGGTCAAAGAAGAAATTAAGAAAGAAATTAAGGATTTTCTAGAATTTAATGAAAACGAAAACACAACATACCCAAACCTATAAGATGCAATGAAAGCAGCACTGAGAGGAAAACTCAGCTCTGAGTACTTCCAAAAAGAAACTGGAGAGAGCATACACTAGCAACTTGACAGCACAGTTAAAAGCTCTAGATCAAAAGGAAGCAGATACACCCAAGAGGAGTAGAAGGCAAGAAATAATCAAACTCAGAGCAGAAATCAACCAAATAGAAACAAAAAGAACCATTCAAAGAATCAGCAAAACCAAGAGCTGGTTCTTTGGGAAAATTAACAAGATTGATAAACCCTTAGCCAGACTAACTAGAGGGCAAAGAGAGAGTATCCAAATTAACAAAATCAAAAAGGAAAGTGGAGACATAACAACAGAAACTGGGGAAATTCAAGAAATTATCAGATCCTACTACAAAAGTCTGTACTCAACAAAGCTGGAAAATCTGGAGGAAATGGATGAACTCCTAGACAGATACAAGTTCCTAAAGTTAAATCAGGACCAAGTAAACCATCTAAATAATCCCATAACACCTAAAGAAATAGAAGCAGTCATTAAAAACCTCCTAACCAAAAATAGCCCAAGTCCAGATGAGTACAGTGCAGAATTCTATCAGATATTTATTGATGACCTAATTCCAATACTCTCCAAACTATCCCACAAAATAGAGTCAGAGAGAACACTACCTAACTCAGTTTTTGAGGCTACAATAACCCTCGTTCCTAAACCACACAAAGACCCTACAAGGAAAGAGAACTTCAGACCAATCTCACTTATGAACATTGATGCAAAAATACTCAACAAAAACCTCGTAAACCGAATCTAAGAACACATCAAACGATCATTCAGCATGATCAAGTAGGCTTCATCCCTGAAATGCAGGGGTGGTTTAATAAAAGGAAATCCATCAATGTGATCCACAATATAAACAAACTCAAAGAAAAAAAACCACATGGTCATCTCACTAGATGCTGAGAAAGCATTTGAGAAAATTCAACACCCCTTCATGTTAAAAGTCTTGGAAAGAACAGGAATCCAAGGCCCATATCTAAACATAATAAAAGCAATATGCAGCCAACCAATAACCAATATCAAAGTTAATGGTGAGAAACTTGAAGCAATCCCACTAAAATCAGTGACTAGAAAAGGCTGTCCACTCTCCCCCTACCTACTCAACATAATACTGGAAATCCTGGCCAGAGCAATTAGACAGCAACAGGAAATCAAAGGGATACAAATTGGAAAGGAAGAAGTAAAATCATCACACTTTGCAGATAACATGATAGCATATGTACATGACCCCAATAATTCCACCAGAGAACTTCTACAGCTGATAAACAAGTTCGGCATAGTGGCTGGATATAAAATTAACTCAAACAAATCAGTAGCCTTCCTATATTCAAAGGACAAACATGCGGAGAAAGAAATTAGGGAAAAGATACCCTTCACAATAGTCACAAACAATATGAAATACCTTGGTGTGACTCTAACTAAGCAAGTGAAGGACCTGTATGACAAGAACTCCAAATCTCTAAAGAAGGAAATCGAGGAAGATCTCAGAAAATCGAAAGATCTCTCATGCTCATAAATTGAAAGGATCAACATTGTAAAAATCAAAAGCAATCTACAGATTCAATGCAATCCCCATCAAAATTCCAACCCAATTCTTTATAGAGTTGGAAAGAGCAATGTGCAATTTCATCTGGAATAACAAAATACCTAGAGTAGTGAAATCCATCCTCAACAACAAGAAAACATCTGTGAGAATCACTATCCCTGGCCTCAAGCTATATTACAAGGCAATTGTGTTAAAAATTGCATGGTACTGGTACAGAGATAGGCACGTGGATCAATGGAATAGAATAGAAGATCCAGAAATGAGCCCTCACATATATGGTCACTTGATTTTTGACAAAGGAGCTGTAACATTCAATGGAAAAAGGACAGCCTCTTCAACAAATGGTGTTGGTCCAACTAACATTCAGCATGCAGAAGAATGATAATAGACCCTTTCTTATCCCCTTGTACAAAGCTCATGTGCAAGTGGATCAAAGACCTCCACATTAAACCAGGTACCCTGAAATTATTAGAAGAGAAAGTAGGGAAAGCCTTAGAACACATAGGCACAGGAGAAAATTCCCCGAACAGAACACCAATGGCTTGTGTTCTCAGGTCAAATATCAAGAAATGGGAATGGCAGCCAACAGATTGGGAAAGATCTTTACCAACCCACATCTGATAGAGGCCTCATATCCAAGGTATACAAAAATCTCAAGAAGTTAGACACCAGAGAATCAAACAATCCAACTAAAAAATCGGGTACAGAGCTAAACAAAAAGTTCTAAATTGAGGAATATCGTATGGCTGAGAAGTATCTTAAGAAGTTCTCAACATCATTAGCCATCAGGGAAATGCATATCAAAACAACCCTGAGATTCCACCTCACACCAACCAGAATGGCTAAGATCAAAAGATTCTGCTGACACCAGATGCTTGTAAGGATGCAGAGAAAGAGAAACACTTCTCCACTGTTGGTGGGGTTGTAAACTGGTACAACCATTCTGGAAATCAGTCTGGCTGTTCCTTAGAAAATTGGACATAGTACTACCTGAAGACCCAGTTATTCCACTTCTGGGCATATACCCCAGAGAAACTCCAATATACAAAAAAGACACATGCACCACAATGTTCATAGCAGCCCTATTTATAATAGGCAGAAGCTGGAAAGAACCAAGATGTCCTTAGGTAGATGAATGGATACAAAAAAATGTGGTACATTTACACAATGGAGTACTACTCGTGTATTAAAAACAATGACTTATTGAAATTCATAGGAAAATGGATGCATTTAGAGAATATCATCCTGAGTGAGATAACCCAGTCACAAAAGAACAGACATAATATGCAGTCACTGATAATTGGATACTAACCCCAGAAAGCTCTGAACATCCCAGAAACAACTCACAGACTATATGAAGTTCAAGAAAAACAAAGGCCAAAAAAAAAGGAAAAATTATTATTCTTAATCTTTACACACCAAGAAAACTTTTACTATTTCCAGGTTACATCTTGTTTTACATGTACTTTACTTTTTGTAATGAATAAGATCTTAATGTATACTATCAAACCTTTAAAAAATTAAGTACTGACAAAAATGTATTCATATACTTTTATGCAAAAATGCTTTTAAAATCTGTACATTTATCTCTGTTTTTTAAAATAAATTTGTTCAATTAAAAAAATGTCATCAGTGATTATGTTGAAATTTCATCCAACTTCTAGCTGGGTATGCTTTTTCACATGTCAGTGGTTAATGTGAACTGTATATAATTATACCAACAAGAAAATACAGATTGCTGTGTCAAAGGATGTTCAGTAACATAGGAGTTTGTAATGTTGCGTTGAATTAACTATGATCCACTTTCCCCCAATTTTCTGAGTGTTAGTATTATAAAAAGACAACACTACATGCACCTAGGGTGTCTTTCATGTTAGCTCATTTAATATTTACAACATTTCCAGATGGCAGAGAATAGTGTTGTTCCCAACACAAGGTAAGAAAAGCAAAGTCATAAATAAATTTCGTAAACTAACAGTTTCCAAATACCAAATACCAAGAACTGAGATATTAAACCAGAAATCCCTCCTGGAGTTTGTCCTTTTTTTTTTTTTTTTTTTTTTTTTTTTTTTGGAGGGGAGCTTGTTTTAGAAAGCATTTCTCTGTGTAGTGTTAGTTGTTCTGGTGTTCTGGGGCTTTCTCTGTAGACTAGGCTGGCCTCAAATTCAGGCATCCTCATGTTTCTATCTCCAGAGTGCTGGAATCAAAGGCATGGCTTGGAGACTTGTTCTTAAATTGCTATGCACTATTATATTTTGTGTTCCATCTCAATTTCCTGAAAATTCTGAATTAAGTATTTGGAATGCAGACAACTGGTTTCCAGAGCATATTCTGTCACTGATAAGGTTTTTACCTTTTTTGCTCTGAGCCTGGTTCCTTTTTCAAAAAATAAAAACCTTAGACCAACTGAACTCTGAAGTCCTTTCAGTAACAAATTGAACTGGAAATTTGTCAATATCTATTTAAAACATAAAACAGCGTTATTAAATCTGTTGAAAAAGTATTTTAGAACTAGCCATGCTCTGTAGATTTTATAATATGAAATACATAAGGGGAAGCCCCCCCTCTCTCTGAGAAATGAGGCAAGCATTAACTACTGTTAAAGCAATAATATTTGTGTCAAGTTCTTTGAATTCTTACTGTATATATCCATGATGTTCATTTTTCTATAAACAAATGAATATACTTGTAATAAAAAATTTTACTCCTTAAATAACACCCTTTGGACTTGATCCCATTACTGGATTAAGCAAAAGGTTACTAGCTCCAAAGCCACCCAGACTACCCTTTTGCCAGCACCAGCTGTTTTCAATATTCATAGACAACTAGAGGAAAAATCATAGGTGGTTGCCATGGATTCTGAAGGCAAAGCAGCCTCTGCCAGAGATGCTTCTTTTTGTTTATTTTTGATCTTTTTGTAGCTAGGTATGTGAGAGCTACCTTGAATTCCTGTCCTTTCTTCCTCCACCACTTTCAAGACCTAGGGATACAGGTGTGTGCTACCATCCCCAGAATAGACAACACTATTTAAAACACTTTGTGTCAAATGTCTGTCATTAAAGTAAATAAATTAGAGATGACACTGCAACCATTTTCATCTTTACCCAGAGGGATTGCTTGTCTCCAGTGTTTTCTGGCCAAGAGATAGTTGTGACTGGTGCTGAAGAGGAAACGTTGTGATTTTAGGGAATGGCTGTTATTCTATGAAGGACATATATGGTTGGTCTGAATGTCTCTGATTGGTATATAAAAAAAAAAGTATGGCTGTTACTGGTCCAAATGTACCTTGATGTATATAAACAGGCTACTCTCAGTGAGACACTTCTGCCTTCCCTGGTATTGCAGCATGATACCAAGTAAAAGGCCTTTCATGCTTACCTTTAATAGTGTGGACAGAGCTGATAATAGAGCTCAGAGCACAGAGAGCAGTAGTAACAGCAGGTACCGCAGAACAGCTGTGACAGTAACAGCTGAGCATTTAGTAGGCCACTTTATAAAGGCAGCAAGGCAGCCATCACTTTTCAAATGAAGAGACAGTGATGGTCTTGGTGGTGGGCACAGTAGCAGATATATCAAGACCAGTGGACCCTGAGCTTCTAAATGGTCTAGTTCCAGAATTTTATTTTCTCCTGTATGGCTCCAATAGTCTTGCTGAATCCTGGTCAGAGTCTCCAGGTGCCTCTAAAGAGTCCAGTGGAGAACTCCTGCTATACACACACACACACACAGAGAGAGAGAGAGAGAGAGAGAGAGAGAGAGAGAGAGAGAGAGAGAGAGAGAGAGAGAGAGAGTATAGCTGTGTGACAAGAGTCAGGTATCCAGTCCTTTGGTAGCTGAAGAATCAGCTGAACATTTTAAGATTGGCTGGGGCAGTAAGAAAAAGGGCAAGGGGAGAGAGAGGGAGAGAGGGAGAGAGGAAGAGAAGAAGAGAGGGAGAGAGAGAGAGAGAGAGAGACAGACAGACAGAGAGAGAGACAGAAAGACAGAGAGACAGACAGAGAGAGACAGAGAGAGTGGAAGAGAGAAACAGAGAGAGAAAGAGACACACACAGAGAGAGAGAGAGGCAGAGAGACAGACAGACAGACAGACAGACAGGGGGGGTACAAAGAACCAAGACTGAGGATAAAAGGCTATAAAGAACAACAAAAGAAAAGCTGCAAGTCCTGGTCACCACAATAATTCCTGAGTTTTCATACTTTCAGAGACAAAGATGTCAGATGCTTGGCTGAGAGCCATAGCATAGGATGCTGCCAAGAGTTCTGAGGCCTAAAGTCTACAGGAGAACTACACTTCGAGCACTGAAGAGGCAGACACCTAAGGGCACTGGCTCCCACACCTGCCTGGCTACTGCTGCTGCTGCAATCACTCACCTGAATGCTGCTGCACAAGAGCACTTGAGGAGGTGGTTTATATACAATTTCTATTTTTCCATTTTAATATTTTTGAAATCATATCTTAATGACAACAGTTCTCCCTTTCCTTTCTCATCTCCATGCCCTCTTCTCTTATACCCACACTGTTTCCTCCAAATTTATGGCTTCTTTTATTCAATATTATTGTGTGTGTGTATATATATATATATATATATATATATATATATATATTTCTAAATATAACTTGCTCAATCTTTAAAATGGCTACCTGTATGTATGTTTTCAGTGTTGGTTGTTTTACAGTGGACAAGAAATTGGTGTGCTCTTTCTGAGGATGGCCAAGTGTCCCACTCCCAGGTTTACTCAGTTTCCTGGAGTTCTTTGAGTAGGCTGAGGCTTTTGTAGGCCTTTATTTGTTGTCATCCTTGATCAACTCATGTTTGAGCTTCCATGGAGGTGAGACTCTATGAATGAAGCTTCTGATATTACTACTACCCTAAATTTCTATCTCGATAGAACAAGAAAACTTCAGCCAGCTGATTGTGGATAAGGCAAAAACTGTTGACTTCTTGAACTTTATTTAAATTTTAAATCTCCCATGATTTTGTCCTTCACATTTCTTTCTTTTTCTTTCTTTCTTTCTTTTTCTTTCTTTCTTTTTTTCTTTATCCCTTCCTTCCTTTCTATTTTTTTACATCTCCAGCCCTGTGTCTTTATTTTAATAAATGTTTTCTTTCCTTTTTATTGAATAGTCTCTGTATTTATATTTCAGATGTTACCCCATTCCCCCAATACCATCACCATCCCCATTCTCCTCCCAATACCTCCATGAAAGTGCTCCCTCTCCCAACCACCTTCTCTCCCTCAGCACCTTGGAATTCCCCTACACTGGGAAAACAAGCCTTTGATGAACCAAATGCCTCTGCTCCCATTGATGCTATACAATGCCATCCTCTGCTGCATATGAATGTGGGGCCATGGGTCTCTCCTTGGGAAATCATTGGTTGGTGTTTTAGTCCCCGGGAGCTCTGGTGGGTTTGGTTAGTTGATCATTTTGTTCTTCCCATGGGGTTGCAAACCCTTTCAGCTCCTTCAGTCTTTCTCTAGCTCCTTCATTGGGGTCCTCGTGTTCAGTCCGATGGTTAGCTGGGAGCATCCTCCTCTGTATCAGTATGGCTTTGGCAGAGCCTCTGAAGAGATATTCATAGCAGATTCCTGCCAGTAAGCACTACTTGGCATCAGCAATAGTGCTTGGGTTTGGTGGCTGCATATGGGGTTTATCCCCAGGTGAGGCAGTCTCTGGACGATCTTTTATCCAATCAGTGTTCCTCTATTTGTCCCTTTATTTCCTCCCATGAGCGTTTTGTTCTCCTTTCTAAAGACTGAGGCATCCACATTCTAGCCTTCCTTCTCTTTGAGCTTCACAAATTCTGTGAATTGTTTCTTGGGTATTCTGAGCTTTTTAAGCTAGTATCCACTTATAAGTGTGTGCATACCACGAGAGTACTTTTGTGATTGGGTTACCTCACTCAGGATGATAGCTTCAAGTTCCATCCATTTGCCTAAGAATTTCATGAAGTCATTGTTTTTAATGGCTGAGTAGTGCTCCATTGTTCCTATTAGTCTATGGTTCTTGTGGGGAACTTTGTTGGCTGTAGCTGCATAACTTTTTTGTGTATGCATATATGTATTGTGTATAAATATAAAAAAGATTCCTGGAGGCTTTCTCAAACAACCTTGCTGATATTGCTCCCTCCTTCTTGTTTCTCTATCTGTATTGATCTCCTTCCCCACTATCCAGTTGGAATCCCCCTCACATTTCCTGCCTCATAGCACCTGTATCCTGCTAGTCCCCTCCCAACCCTTCCCCATGTATGGTCCTTTTGTATTTCCTGTTTTCTGTGGTCATTACGTGTTCTACACTCACATCTGGAGATTCAGGGATAGGAACCAGAAATGAGAGAGAACATGCAGCATTTGTCTTTCTGGATTTACGTTATCTCACTCAATATAATCTTTTGTAGATCTGTCCTTTTACCTGAACATTTCATGATTTCACTTTTCTTCCTAGATGAATAGTATGCCATTGTATATATGTACCACATTTCCACTATTCATTCATCTTCTGAGGGATATTTTGACTGTTTTCACCCCTTAGCTATTATGAAGGGCAGAATGAACATGGTTGAGCAAGTATCTGTGGAGACGGATGACATCCTTTACATATATTCCAATGAGTTATATTGATGGGTCACATGGTACTTATTCTTACTTTTATTTTTTGATTATCCATACTGATATCCAGAGTGACTCACCAATTCACACCACCATCAACAGAAAATGAGGTTTCCTATCTGCCAAATCCCATATTTATAATTGCTGTCAATTGTTTTGTTGATCTTAGCCATTCTGATTGGGATGAGATGAAATCTCAAAATCATTTTAATCTCCAGTTCGCTAATTGTCAAGGATGCTGAACTATTTTTGATGTATTCCTTAACCATTTTTATTTCTTCTATTGAGAACTCTGTTTATTTCTTTTTTTTTAATTGGGCCTTTCATTCCTTCAATTTTTCTGTGAGTACTCTGCATATTCAGAATATTAATCTTCTGTCAGAATTCTATCTGGCAATGATTTTTTTCCCATTCTGCACTTAATCTTAGCCGAAAGGCCGAGAAGTGATTTTCTCCTATTCTGTGGGTTTCCTCTTCAATAGATTGTTTCCCTGCCTGTACAGAAACATTTTAGTTTTATGAGTTCCCACTTGTCAATCGTTGGCCTTAATCCCTGATCAAATGGGGCCTTTTTCAGAAAGTCCTTTTCTACACCTGAATTTTATAAGCCGCTGCATATGATCTAACAAGAGAACACAAAATTATGAATTTGTACTGCCGTTTGTTGTGAGTATTCTTTGTTTCCATATATGGTATCAAGTTGCTGCTAGGGTGACATTCTTATATCATGAAGCAAGCAGTTCATATTTACGATTACTTGTAAAGTAGTATAAAATAGTAGGCTTCACTATAGAATTTTCAAACAGTAAATTTTTGTTCTAGTTGAATCTTCTTCTCCCTCATCATGTTCAACCATCTTTCTTCCCCCTCCATTCTCCCATAACACTCTTTTAGATTTCATGTCATCTGTGATCTCTTACCCATCTCCATTCCTCTGAGAATCTTTTTATTCTCTTTTGGTGTCCTTTCTAGTTTTTTAGGCTTACCAACAAAATTTATACACATTTATAGAATATTTTACACACACACACACACACACACACTCTCACACACACACACACACACACACGGTCTTCATATGAAAGAGAATGCAGTTTTTTTTTTTTTTTTCTGGGTCTTGGCTACCTTATTTAATATAGTACTTTGTCTGATCTATCTATTTTCCAGCAAATTTCATAATTTCAGTTTACTTAGAATATAACCACACACTGGGGCTGGAGAGATAGCTCAGCAGTTAAGAACACTATCTGCTCTTCTAGAGGTCCTGAATTCAATCCCCAGCAACCACACGGTGCCTCACAACCATCTTTAATAAGACACACCTCTTCTGGTGTGTCTGAAGACAGAGTGTACTCATATAATAAAATAAATTAATTAATTAAAAATACAACTGCATTTTACATATTAATGCAATCATTTTTCTATATGGTAGGACTGGGGTGCTTTAGACAAACTCTTCCGGGGTTGTATACGCGTACACACACACACACACACACACACACACACACACACACACACACACACACACATATTAGTATTTGAAGAAAATTCCGTACTGACTTCTATAGTGGATATATTAGTTTAAACTCCCACCAGTGATGACCAAGGTTTGCTTTCCCTCACATTCTTTCCTGCATTTATTGTTAGTTTTATTGAAAATAGCCAAATGGGATGAAATAGTGTCCCGGTATCCTTTCGTCAACCCTCACAAGCTACAGTTATTTGGAAAGTGAAATCTCAATTAAGGAAACGTCCTTGTCAGATTTCTTGTACTTATCTAAGTTGATAAATTTTCAAATTTTGTCCACTTTGGTTATAATACTACTACTATTAATATGTCAGCATAAGTTCTTATAGTGGTGAAATTTGAAGCTAAATCTTTGCACATGATAGGCAAGCAATTTTGTGTGTAAGTTTTATTATTGACATATATTTTCACTTCTCTTGAATATATACTCTAGAACTGCAAAGCTATATGGTAACTACATTTAACTTTTGAAGATTCAGGGAATAAAATCAAGGTTCTCACACATGCTATGGAAAATTTCCATCACTATGCCATATTTTACCCCCATGCTGTTTTTAAGAAAAAAATAGTATGTCATGCTTTTTTTTACTATTGTTTGTTTAGATGAGGTTTTACCATGTAGCCCTGGCTGGCCTGGAACTCACCCTGATCTACATGGCTGTGCCTCTCTAGTGCTGGTACTTAATAAAGGGAGGCACCATCACTCCTGGCTCAAAGATTTAATCTCTCTGCAATATATTTGACATTTATTATGATAGGAAGACTATAATAACTCTGTGAAAAGAGAGCTGAATTTCTGATGTAGACATCAGGGTACCATAGGAAGGACTGGGACTGTTCATTACCACGTCAAATGCAGGAAAGTGCTTCTTCCTGATTTCAGGATGGAACATAATGATCTGACTGCATGGGCATATCAAGTAAAAGCAGACAGTAGGCGTGGTGTAATAGCAGATATTATGATTAATTTGGTAAAGGAGCACTAATTCAAGGTTAAAGCAACATTGTAAGAAGACCCAGAAATGAAACAAGTTCTAAGAGGATCTCTGGCCAGCAGCTTTGTGAATATAGAAGGACCCCTTCTCTCTCTAGAACTCTACCTATACAAACTTCAGTTTACTCTGCACTTTGCAATGGTGGTTTTACAACAGTGTCTTGTTGTATAGTGCAAGTGGACTGTGAACCTCTTACCCTTCCACCTTAGCCTCCTGAGATTTCTGGGATGTGCCACCACACCCAGCTTGGAACATACTACATCCAGCATCTATTTCAAATGTAGGATATGATTATGACACACTCTTAGAAATAAGGTACTAAATATTTTACAACTTTTTCAGTGATAGACATCTTCTTTTAAAAGGTACATTTGCATTCAACATAATGAAGTTTTCTACTTAAAGCATACAATGATCCACACTAAGAATTATTTCTTATTGCTCCTTTCCACCCAACCTCCCCAACCTAGCATCACTAAACCACATATGCTCTAGAAATAGAACAACAACTGAATGGCAGCTACTGAAGAGTCATTTTCCTTTTGGTAACAGGCAGTGGGGTTGCAAGCATTGCAGCAGATTCCTTAAGTGGGGGCTGAGTGTTAGTGGGTGGCCCACTGTATTCGGGGGCCATGGATGCAGGACACTGTAGGCATATGGCTAAGCTCCCCCTAACTGGTGCCTTGTGGCAAAGACCTGCTTCCTCCCTGGAAAGTACAGGGTAGTGATGGGTATGTCTCAAGCCTGAAGCCCTGAGCCATGCCTTCAGGCTGTGACGATGACAGATAGATCATTCTGACAATCCTATTTAAGACTGCACACATGAGCTAGTAATGAAAGATTTACACAGGAGTATGCCTTAGAGATAAAGGAATCATTCAAATCATGCTTCCCCTTGAAATGATTTAAGTTTTCCCAGGCATGTGGATTTCATTGACTTCAGGTGCTATATATTTCAAATTCCTCAGAGAATTGCTTTGGTTGAGTCAGGCATCCAGATGCAAAAGTTTTTAAATTCTAGGGCACACTGGTTAATTTGGCCTCTCTGATTCCCCATGCTTCGACTGTTTGCTGATGGAAAGCAGATACAGACCCTGCCCACCCCAACCCCATCCCCTCATTTTTGTTTATGCATGGTCATTTCTCTTTCTAAACTGCAATGAAATCTCATGTTGCAATTTCTGAAATTTATGAGTGGCATTTCTTTCTCTGTCACTGCTGCACCCCCAATTTACTATTCAAAATCTGAGTATCAAGTCATTGACAGTTGATTAAAGTGTGCTTATGGGCATGAGGACAGATGGAGGAATGACATCATGGCTCCCACTTTCCCATCTTCCAGATGGCACTTTGTAAGGAGAGATACCAGCATTCTCTGTTAGGCACAGCTCGCTTGCTCTCTGCTTGGAACCAGCTCTGTTTCCCTTAGACATAGACAATGAGGCTGGCTTCCTTCTTTCACTTGGGGATGCTGAGGCATTTTCAGAATTTCTTGCTGAAATTAAAACTTCAAGCATTAACTACACTTCCTGCTTCAAAAATTTTAATTAGACACAGCAAGAGAGCAGCCTTCTGACTTAGAGTTCTGACCTATTTTTGCATGAAATGACTCATTGTTGGGATTGTATTGAATGTTGGATTTCTGCTCTGTGTTTATTACCCATGCTGGATTTGTCTTCTGACAATTAAATGCAAATGAGTCACATGCTCTAATACTGCTGCAAGGTTTTACCTGGATTACCAGAACTCTATCAATAATAAAATGTGTGTGTGCTGTACTTTAAAAATTTGACTTGATGTTTAAAGCAAAAGAGAAGCATACCATATTGTCTTCTTTATGTTTTCCTTGTTTTACACAACATAACATCTGTGAGTTCGCCTACATGTATGTTTCTGTAGTCCGTTTATTTATAACTCATCATCATATAACACTGGGATTTGTTTATTCTCTTCACCCACGTTTGAGATGTTTCCAGATGGATATTATTGTATATAACATTGCCACAGCATTCAGCAGATACAAGCAGTCACTGTTTATCAACACAGTGTAGAAAATAACAGGCTTCATTATGACATTTCATGTATGTAACTGGACTTTGTTCGTGTTCTCCCTTCCCTCTTCCTTCCCCTTTCCCGTTCATTTAAAAAAACCTAAATCATATCAAAGACTCATATGCAGTTGTAAGAAATAATAAAGAAGATCTGGGGATGGCTCAGTGTGTCAAGAGTACTTTTGGCTCTTGCAGAGGATCCAGGTTCAGGTCTCAGTCCCCACATGACAGCTCAAAACCTTCTGTGGCTTCAATTTCAAGGGATCTGAAACTCATTTCTGCTAAGTGCCTAGATATAAATGTAGGCAAAACATTCATATGTAGACAATAAAATTATCTTTAAAAGAATGACAAGACACTAAGTATATAGATGGGTTACTAAGGTCCATCTGGTGGGGGCATCTTACAAATTATCGTGAATCACTGCCCAGATATTACATTGAGACAGTTATATAAAACACAACATATAGAATGTGTTCCTGGGACCGGAGAGATGGCTCAGCGATTAAGAGCACTGACTGCTCTTCCAGAGGTCCTGAGTTCAAATCCCAGTAACCACATGGTGGTTCACAACCATCTGTAATGGGATCTGATGCCCTCTTCTGGTGAGTCTGAGGATAGCTACAGTGTACTTGTATATAATATAAATAAATAAATATAGATAAATCTTTTTTAAAAAAAGAATATGTTCCTCTGATAGCCACACTCATTTCTCACACAAGCTCTACTCTGCACACTTTCTCCCCTTTTCCTTTTTTCTGCTCATTTATTTTTGTTAATTTCATGAAAAGTCTGAGATGAGACTGAAACTCACTGTGAAACCAAGTCTGACCTCCAATGCTCTTATTACAGTGCTGTAGTTCCATGGTAGCTCCATGTAGCTCCAGCTTCTCTCCTTTATTCCTTAGCTACAGGAAACCATTAACCTATTCTTTGTTTCTGCAACACTGTCATTCCTAGAATGAAAAACTTTTCAAAATGTAAAACAGTGTGAAATAGTAACTTGGAATAACTCCAGTGCAACCCTGATGTGATCCCTTGCATTTGGAATAATTGTACTTAGGAGGTAGGAGTAGAAGGAGGGCCAAAATTTGAGGCCTACCTGATCTACATAGTAAGTTCTCAAACAAAACAATGAATCAACATAAACAAAAAAACCTAAGTGTATTATCTACTTTGGGGGGCAGTTTGCAGAGGTCACTCAAATTCCTTGGTTCCTGCTCCACCTTCAGAGCCCGCAGCATAGCATCTTTAATTTGTTTAGATCTCACTCTGCATCTTTTAAGGGGCCTTTGTATGGCACTAGAATGATCTGGATATTACACCTTCACCTGTAATCCATCTAAAACCCTCAACCCAGCTACACTCAGGTAGTGTTTTTATTTATATTGTTTCTTGAGCCCTAGAAGTTGATGATTTCCTAGAACTCATTCTGTAGCCCTAGATCGTCAAGAGTGGCCTATGTCTTCTGAGTAATAAGGATTACAAGTCTGTGCCACTGGACCTAGTTCCTTTTTGTATGGGAATGTGTTTGTTTTATATTTTGAGACAGTATAATGTAGCCCAGGCTGGCCTCAAACTGCTGATACTTTGTCTCAAAAGCCAAAAATTTTGTTTGAAAGTTAATGTCTAAAGGATTATATTTAGCAGGAAAGTTGCCAAAAGAATCGTTCTGAGAATTTAAAGTGTATGTGTGATAAACTAGTTTTCCTTCCAAATTTTCCCTTCCCACAAAGGGAGTAAGTGGGAATGTCAGGGCCAAGAAATAGAAAGTGGTTTTGTGGATCTCAATTTCCTCATCTGCAAAATGAAGATAACCACATCTAAGCTAAAGAATTTACATACTTTATAAACTGCAAAGTACCACATATACTATCATCCCTCATTTCACACAGCATCCTCCACTGCCTTCTGTAACAGGACCCAGAATAGTTCCCCTGTCTTTTATTGGCAGTGCACTAAAGGAAGGGTTGTAGGGAATAAAATGAGTCAGAGGTCTTCCAGGCAAAAAGGCAGAACAGGAGCTGACCCTCCCAGGCCTACACCAAGACACTGTGCTTGCTGGTATATGCTTACACTCTCAGCACTGAGGAGGCAAAAGCAAGAGGATTTTCAAGTTAAAGTCAATCTGGGTGACTCAGCTTCTAAGCTCAAATGCTAAGGAAATTTAGCAGCATCACCTGGCTAATGCAAGTCCCTTAGCCACACCAAAATGCTGGCTTGTGAGCCTTACCCTTTAATACAGTGGTTTTCAACCTTCCAAATGCTGTGACCCTTTAATACAGTTCTTCCTGTTGTGCTGACCAACCAACCATTAAATTATTTTCACTGTTACCTCATAACTGTAATTTTTCTACTGTGATGTAAAAGTTTTTGGAGACAGAGGTTTGCCAAATAGGACATGACCCACTGGTTGAGAAACACTGCTTTAGCACCTGTGCTACTGGTCCAACACATACCAGGAATGATGACATGAAGCAGAAAAAACAAAAACAAACAAACAAAAAAAAGGATAGCTCAGTCAGCTCTATCACACCTGTAACCCCAGGACTTGTATTTAATGTTGGTATTTAAAGCCATTCCTTCCTATTAAAAAGAGGACTATTATATTCCTCTTTCCACTAGAACTTAAGTACAGGTAAACTGAGGTCAAAGGTAGTAGTAGGTAGTCTATGGACTAGGAATTACAGTGAAATATACAGAAAGACTGAGCCATAGTGAAGTCATCCTAAATTTTATTGGCACTGAAATAGAACACAGATTGAGCATAAACCCCTCCAAAACAATTATTTAAAAAACAAATACACAAAAAAACCTGAATATAAATCCTAACCTTCTCCCTAGTTTCTGTGGGGGTGGGTTATTGCCCTTAATGCAGCTAGATTGCCCCCACAATTCCAGGTTTGAATTTAGCCAATATAGGACAGCTCACCGAGTGTCAATATAATTCACAGCAATGCATATAAGGTTCCCCAAGGTTAAATAAAAGGGGTGTGGGCTGAGGGAGGCCTAGGCTAGGGCTATTGCATAGAGGGACAAGACAGCCATCTGGGGACTAAACCCTGGGGAAAAGGCTAACAGGAACAATAAAACCAAATACTAATTACATTTTAAATGGATTGTATGGCCTATAGTAACAGGTAAATCACTAATACTGAAATCTTCTTACATAATGTTTTTGGCAAAATATAATTTTTAATATAGTATATTCTTCTCAGATGTGGGGTGAGGGTAGTAAAAAATAATGAAGTTAAAATGATCCTGTCCCAAGACTAATATCTCTAATAGTGCATTAGCAAAAAAAAGTAGAAACCAATATTGTTAGATATCACTAGAATATATAATACTGGTAAAAATGAAAAGAGCACACATGTGACGAAAAAAGGAGAAAAGAGGTGCTCCAAAGTGGAGAAAGGGGTGTGGGGCTGTGAAGGGACAAGGCCAGAATACCCAGCACCTTTCTATATGTATCTCCAAGGGACAACACAGTGAGTGATGAGACCTGGGTTAGAGATTTGTCAGAAGCAGGGTCCACTCACCACTTAGCACTGGGTTCGATGAGAAGGATTTCTGGGTGACTGAGAGACAAAGGCTACTCTTACTCATCATATTGTGTGGCTGCTAAGCCCTAACAGTGGTCCAATTAGTTCCAGGGGGAAGTAGTTTAGAAGTCCTGGCAAGGAAAATACTAAAACCAGGTATAAATGTTTCTTCCTTTGTGGCAATAAGTTTAGATGCGACTGGCTAGGTTTAAGGGTACTCATACTCTCTGTCCTGGGTGGAAGGGATCTGGAGATTGCAGAGGGTAGGGACAGATTTAGAGAAGAAACCAAGAACATAAACTAACATGGGCAGGGGTAGCCTTGACAATAGACCTCACTCAAGAGAAGAAGGGCTCCCATGATGCACTGGGGCAGGGGGCTTTTTAGGTTGTCAGTGAATCTCTTGAATGCACTGTTTCTTTTATCCCTTCATCCTTCCTTGATTAGAAACTACGTCCCTAAACACAGAGACAAGGCCCACTGGGACTGGATTTGTAATAGGCCCAACATGGGAGGTTGAAGAAATAAGAATGACTAAACATCTCTTTTACCCTCCAATCATTACAAAGCCTATAAGGATAGATATTAAGAGGCCAAATCCTAAGTCAGCTGACATATGAAATGATAAAGCCAAGGCCCCACTTCTGTTCCTAAACCACACAATACCCCGACTTTGCAAATCACAGGACTGAAAAGAAAAAGGCAAGGGGTGGGAGCTAGCTGTTAACGTACTTCCCACTTGAGTCCCAGAGAACAACAGTAAGTGTATATAGGGAGAGGGTGCTTGTCAAACCAAAAAGAACGAACCTCTGAGCTGGGGAAATGGTCTATTCTAAAGAGCTATGTTGAATGAGTGTGACAAAGAAGGAAAAGGAGATTCCATTGGCACCACCATGGGCTATTTGATTGCCCAAGGATATGAGTGGGGAAACTAAATTTGGTCCCATGGCTATACTGAATATTTGGTATGGCTCCAAGGCTTTTCTAGTTAGTGGCTCCAGCACAATGTTAGTTAGGCAAAACTATCGAGTGTGGGGACAAGGAAGAAGGAGGAGGGGTCGGTAAAGGCTGAACGCCCACTACATGGACTCAAACTCATCGATGCGCTGTTTGGTATTGCCCTGCCGGATCTGGCGCAGGGTCTTATATTTGTCTCGTCCCAGTCGCATGTTCTCAGCATGGATCATGTCATTGGCAGTCTTCTTGGACTCATCTCGAGCATTGGCCAGCTCCGAAGTAAGGGCCTGTGGGATGCAAGATGAGTCAGGGGTCAATGGCTTCCTCTTGTTTGAATTCCACTTCTTTGAGCAGATTTCTCTTCTTTTTTTACTTTTTCCCTCTTTCCTAGCCATATAAGCCATATGCACATGCATATGAACATGCGTCACATAAACACCGAGTAGGACAAATTAATGATGGCTCTCTCTTGAGAGTATATCAAAATGATATTCCAAATATTCAAGCAGCGGTTTGGTTAACCAGATATTTTCTGGATATGAGAGAGGAAAATAATAGGAAGTAGGAAAGAGCTAAATGAGGTACTCTAAGGTAGATTGGTAAGTGAAAATGTCTTCCCTTCAAGTTTCTACAGTCCCAGAGTCTTATTTGGCTCTGTCAAAGGCTACAGCATGTTTACCCTAGCTGTAGGGAAGGTCATAGGCTAGTAACTCATGACAGTCACCTTGACTGCTGTTGACCTTGCTTGGTTACCTTAAGGTGCTTCTGCACACGCTCATTCTTCTCTGCCTCAGTGGTACGCTCCTCCTCACTGCGGTCCTTGGCCATAGCATCAGCCCGCAGATCAGCACTGGCTTCTGCTCCATTCTCATCCTGCTCATCCTGCTCATTCTCAGCAGGCTCTGCCACATGAGGTGTGCTCATGGCAGTCTTCAGCTCAGCTCGAGTCTTCTCCAAGTCTTCCTGTACCATCTGGGCCTGTCAAGTGACAGAAAGAGAAGGACTAGCCGTCAGATCAGGTATCTTGTGGCAACCCAATCATACCTAGAAAGACATGTCTAGTAAGAGGTAGATACCAGTTAGGACAAATAGCTTAATTGGCTTGATCATGAGGTTTGTTTGTTGTAAAATAGGACTGATTTTTATCAACTTCTCATGGGTAGTGGGTGATTCAAAGTATCTGAGAAAGCTTTAAGCACTCCCTTCCATACTGCCTGGAAAAATGGTTCATATCTAAAAAGTGGGGAGTCTAAATCTAAGAAATGTAAGAAATTGAATATACACATATAGCATAGTCTCCCCCACAGCGCTTTGCCCCGGATTCTTTATCTTACCTTTTGCTGCCACTCCACAGCCTCACTCTCCTTCTTCTTTCGAGCCATTTCCAACTGGGAGATCCGTGCTGTCAGTTCTGCCATTTCTGAAGCCTATAGGCATATTAGAAGCCTATGAGAGCTTGACCTTTTTGTTTTCAGGGTCCAGATGCCTGTAACCCCAGTTCCTCTGGTGAACTGGTAGGTATTCCATTTCTTGTTGACCTAGTGACTTTTAACCAAATTACTCCCCCCTTTACTCCTTCATAAGTCAGAGTTACCCTCCTATACTACAGTGGGGCCTCAGTAAAGCTTGGAAGTCACTACTTGAGGTAGAAAACCCTTCACTGCTATCCCAGGGCTCCCCCGAGACTGCTACCAGAACAAATAAATACTAGTATCACAGGGCACCTATACAATGTGGGAAAGTTTCTGCACACCCTTATCTCACAGACAAATTTCTCATGACATCTTTTTCCTCAGAGATACCAGCACACCAATACTACAGGGGCAGGGACTATTTTAAGCCATAGATTCTTAACTTTCAAGTCATACATCCATAGTTTAACACAAGATCTCAGTGAGGTAATCTTTCCAATAGAAACAGAAATGTTTGTAAGCCTTCATCAAACACAGCTGTAACCTTTGACAAGTCTCTAGGCCTCCATGATTGCCAATTTGCTTATCTGGTCACATTATTCAGTAAGGGGTTTAATTCCATACGGCTACTAAAGAAAGAAACAGAAGACAACAAGGAAAGAGGAAATGATGCTAAAGGAACACCAATAGGCACTCTCTCTTTTCCATTACAGGTTCAGATCTCTATGTAAAAAAAAAATAAATGAAAGCAAGACCTATGAAAGACTGTAGGCCAAACCAGTGATGCCTCAGCCTGCTTTTGAATGTACTATTAGATACCTTTGAGATGCAAACAAAGTAGAAAGACTCAGGTATACAGGCAAAGGGATTTATAAATCAGTATGGTGGGGGGTGAAGGAGGCAAGCAAAAAAAAATGCATGCACACAGCCCAGCCTAGGATGCAACTTACCAGCTGTTCCTGGGTCTTCTTCTGGTCCCGAGAAGCCTGCAGCAGGGCCTCCTTCGCTTCTTCAGCTTCTTGACGCTCCTTGGCCAGCTTTTCAGCCTCACTCTGGGCACGCTTCCGTTCCTGCTCCAGTTCTAGGGCCCTGCGGGTCTGTTCTTCCAGTTCTGGTAGAAAAAGAGAAAACCGATGAAAGGCTCAGAGATGAAGATGGCACACAAACTTGCCTCCTTGGAATTTTCCACTTCAGAGTGCAGTAGGCAAGGGTTCTAAGGATTTTTCTTGACAAATTTCTTTTCTGTTTTGTGACACATCTAGACTATGTATAGTCTTGTTCTGCAGCTGGGGTTGGGGCAGAATGTACACCTTAGGGTGAGGTTCTGAGGAAGCTCAGCTTCCACGGTGAATCCAAGCCTCACCTTGCTGAGCCTTCTTGGTCTGCTCCTCGATCTGCTTCAGCTTCTCCATCAGCTCTTCCTTCTCCCGTTCAATCTTCTCCTTCTCTTTTTCAGCCAGCTCACGCTTCTTCTTCTCATTTTCCAGAAGAGCACTAGAGAAGAGAGGGAGAGACGTAACAGGATAGCAAGGCAGCCTGGAATCTTGAACAGTGTGGTAGAGGGGCTGGAGAGATGGCTCAGTGGTTAAGAGCACTGAGGTTCCTCCAGAGGTCCTGAGTTCAAATCCCAGCACCCACATGGTGACTCACAACCATCTGTAATAAGATTTGGTCCCCTCTTCTGATGTATCTGAGAGCAGCCACAGTGTACTCATGTGCATGAAATAAATAAGTAAATCTTTTTTTTTTAAAAAAAGGTGGTGAGGAATCTTGAGAGTTCCAGGGAACAAGTAAGTTAGGCCACCGCCTCCCCACACTCACTTCCTCTCCAGTCTAGTCATCACACCATAGTTCCACACAGGTTTCCATGCTCAGTCCATATACTGTGGATGCATGAGGTTTAAGTGGGAATGCTGCTGGTACTACAAGTAACCAACTAGATGGCTTTGCTCTTCTTCTCTTTGCATACATAAAGCGATTTACTAATGCACTGTCTTGTAGCTTTATAGCCAGTTTAAGTTTTGGTTTTGTGCTTCAAATATTGGCTAAGACTAACCTTGAGTACCTTCAACCATAGCTCTAGGTTCCCCTTTCCCAGATTTTATTGCAGATCTATAATAAATATTTGCTTTTTCTGAGCTCACTACCTATTCAAGGAAGCATTTTTCATATTTTAAAGACTTTACTAATTGTGTGTGTGCAAGTGCATGTGCGTGTGTGTGTGTGTGTGTGTGTGTGTATGTGTGTGTGTGTGTTTACTGTGCATATATAAGCACATAACATGTGTATGCAATGTCAAGAAGAAGGTGCAAGATCCCAAGGAAGTGGAGTTTCAGATGGTTGAAAACTGCCATGTGGATTCTGGGAATCAAACCTGGGTACTCTGCAAGAGCACTAAGTGCACCTAACTATTGGGCCATCCCTCCACCCACTAGGAGGTATTACCTTAGCAAGATGCTTCACTCTCAGACCTTTTAGCATGCTTGGCACATACTTTTCCATAGCACTTTTCACAACTGCATATGCTATAAAATTTGTTTACTTTTTCTTTCTTCTCCTACTAGAACGTCAACTTCACAAGAACAGAAAATTATCACTGCTCAAAAAATATTAAAGGGAATAAATGATAGAGCTTTGCTCCTCCAGACTATGTGAGCAAGATGCTGGGACCTTACATATATATATATATATATATATATATATATATATATATATATATATATATATATATATATATGCATGTCCCTCGTTCTTTTTGTTACTGTACTGTGAGGTTTTATAGGGTATGTCTTAGTTCAGTAAACTACTACCAAAATCTGCATAATATTTTCCTTAGTAGACGAGAACTCTGCGCTGTCAAAATAGGTCAGTTACAGAGTACTTAGGAGTAAAGTCAACTTTAGTTATATATGTGTTGTATGTATGTGTGTGCATGCATGTATGCATGTATTTGTGTGTGTGTCTGTATGTATCAGAACCAGGTTCTATATTAGGAAAACATATGATAATTTTGTTTTTATTTACATTAAGACAGGATCTCACTATTTGAGCCTAGGTAGCCTTGAACTTGTAACAACTTTGTGCCACCAAGCTAAGCTATCCTTAGGTTCTAATTCATCATATATAAAATCACTTCCTGCCTCCTACCTTGAAAACTTTCTAACATTCCAAACTCTCCATTGACAAAATACCCCCACTAAAGTAGTGTTCCTTAAACTCCAATGTACATAAGAATCACCTGGGATTACCAAATATGACTTACTGGGGTTAAATTCAAATAATGCTAAATCAACCACCGTAAAGTAATCCAATTGCACTTAGTATATCTCCAATAGTGGGTAACTATCACCTTCTGCTAGTTATAAAATATGTTCATCACAGCAGAGTAAAACCCCATACCATTCAGCAGTTTCTCCACATTTCACTTCTCTTATACCTGACAACCACCAATACATACTGGTACATATATATTTCATTTGGTGATCATATCATATAAATAGAATGTACAATATTTAACTTGTCATACTTCATACATTTTTCCCTAAGCATAATGTTTTAGAATATATCACACAGCAGCATAGATGGATAAAAACTATTCTGCTATGGTTTGTCTGCTACATAAGTTCATGCTTTAGAGGTCTAGTCCCTAGTGTAAAGGTGTGAGAGGCAGTGAAACTTTTATTTAGATGGGCATGAGTGGGGGATAATTATGGTAACCACTTTCAAAAAGGATGATGAAAAGGCAGATTACAATAGTTTTCTTCTTTTTTTTTTAAGATTTATTTATTGTGTATACACTGTTCTGCCTGCGTGTGTGCCTGCAGGCCAGAAGAGGGCACCAGATTACATTATAGATGGTTACTAGCCACCATGTGGTTGCTGGGAGTTGGAACTCAGGACATCTGGAAGAGCAGTCAGTGCTCTTAACCTTTGAGGCATCTCTCTAGCCTGATGGTTTTCTTCTTATGAGAAGAGGTTGTCACAATTAACTCTACCATCTCTCCCAAATCCTCATTTGCTATTTTCCATAGCTCCATTATGGTATTACAACACAATATGGGGCTCTTGACAGATGTGGCCATCCTAACTTGGATTTGTCAGCTTCCAAAATACATGAGTAAAAATAAAAATACCCTCATTGTTTAAGTACTCAGCATTAGGTCATTTATTATAACAACATAATCTATATTAAGATATATTCTAGGGGATGGAGATATAGAATAATGTTTAAAAGCGATTGCTGGTCTTGAAGATCATCAGTTTGTTGCCAAGCACCCACATCCAGTGACTCACAGCCCCCTTTAACCCCAGTTCAGGGTATCTGGTAACCTCTTCTGGTCTCTCTGGATGCACCTGTACTCCAGGAATGTGAACATTCATTCACAAGCACAAATGCATGCACACACCACCTACCTGACCACTCACACACCCCTACACACAAATAAAACCAACATTTTTAGAAGATACATTCTATTATGTATATTTAGAATTTATTTATCTCTTGGTATAAACTAGATTATTTTCTACTGTTTACGTGTCTGTATAATGTTACTGTGAACATGTGTGTACATGCAACTGTTTGCCCACCCATTCTTAATTTTGAGGGGTACTTTACCTAGGACTGGGATTGCAAGATTATATAGGAATTCCGTGTTTTAACTTTCTAAGAAACTAGTTTCTACCTCTGTATACTCTCACCAATAAAAGACATGAATTCCTAATATTTTTCAGAACATTACCAGTACTTAATTTCTATTTTATTTTTCATATCCGAACTATTAAGCATAAAATGGTAACGATTATGGTTTCCTTTTGCATTTCTGTAATGATTAAGGTTATTTTCATATTATTGACCGTTTGCCTATCTTCCTTGTATAAATAACACCCTGGGATCCTAAGATACTTGTCAGAAAGTCTGAGATCAGGATCTCAGTACCTACCTTTCTTGCTGCTAACCCTCAGATTACACTGAATACACTAAGGGTGTTGTGCGGAAAATTCTGAGGTTCTGCCCGTTTCTGCTCAATCCAAGCACAACTGTTCACAGACTCTTCAGCTACTATCGTTCTACTTGTCAGTTAACTGACAGCAACCCATAATGTACCTGGCACAGCAGTGCCATGAGAGTCATGGATAACAGGAAACTACGAAAGGCTCCTCCCTCTTGCAACCTCTGAAATCCAAGACTTCTGATGCCTGTTCCTAAAAAGGATCAATGTCTGTGCTGAGATTGAATATATGGGTGTCCTCCCTTCCAAGTCACAAATCCCTCGTCCTGGGGTGATTCCACACCCTAACAAACTAGGAACCTTTAGAAGCGTCCTTAGCACTGCAATAGTTCTAACTGCGGCACTACAACACCTACCGTTCCATCTGCTTCTGGTGCTTCTCTTCCCGAGCCTGTGCCTTCATCTGCTGCACCTCAATGGTGTCAGGCTTGCGTCGACGCATGTACAGCTCATGATTCCCCATGCACAGGGCCAGGATCCTCTTGTTAATCCGAAGCCGAGGAGCATAGAACACAAAGTCCTGAAGGGAAAACAGAAGTTGAGTTTTTAGGGCTAGCAGGATGGCTGACGTAGGCCCTCGAGCACACACATGCATGCCCACACACACCAATAACGATTGTTTGAAAAATAAAAATCTGAGGAAAGCTTTCTGTAAAACTAAGTCCAAATGTATTGGAAAGATGGTATGATTCAATCAATTTGCATTCTAGTGGGAGTACTAACTACCAGAGTGAGGAAATTATTTTTCCCAGAGTCAGGTATCAGGGTAGTGGTAGACTCAAGACTAGAACCCATGTTTCTTTGACACCAGTGCTCTTTCTACCAAACCAGTTTTTCTCCAATTCTATTCATAAAAAGTACTCTGGGGCCAGTAAAATGGCTCAGGAAGTAAAGTCATCAGGCAAAACAGTAAGAGTTTTGAGCCCAAAAATAACATAGTGGGGGAAAAAAAAAAAAAAACAACTCTATCTAGCAAGTTGTCCTCTGACCTCCACATGTGTGCCATGGAATACATATCTTTTTTCACTCCCTACACACACACACACACACACACACACACACACACACACATACACACACACACTACTGAAAAAAATGTTTAAAAACACCCTAAAATACTTTCTTGGAAGTATCTTTTTCTGCAATAGTATTTTGTTTTAGTTTTCAAAGTAAGTTTATTATTGATTCAGAGGCTAAAGCTTTAGAGGCCATGACCTTGGAGTTAAGTCAGTCTGGAAGTCAGCCACATGGTGGGAAAGGAACTGCATGGCAGGGAGATCTTTATATAAGGTGTAAAAGCCAAAAGCACCGTAGAAAGTGTGCATAGGTTCTAGTCAGCAATCAAAACAAAAGTACAGAAGAGAAGGAAAGGGAAAAGTTGTTTTTCCATGTCAGGATACAGTAAGATGAGCAGATCCAAAAGAACCCCACGGCAGCACATAGGAAATAAACTATGGAGGAGAAAGTCTTGCAAGAAAAAGTACACCATCTCATTAAAAAAAAACACTTATTCCTACTTCTTATTTATCATGGCTTAATGTGACTTTTTCTGAGAAGCACTCCCCTAGCCAAGTGACTGACTGACCCAATTGAATTAACTCTAAAGGGAATGCACAATGTTATGTTTCTCTACCTAGAGATGTAACTACTGAATCTCAAAGGGCCTCTTCTATGAGAAAATTGATTCTCTAATTAACAAGTATACCACAGGATTCTAAACCCTCTCTGTAATTTCTGATAAGTGAGGTCTAGTTATGGGAAACCAGGCTGTTAAGTACACAAATATCTAAATTTCCTAAGCTTCAATTATCTTGATTATTACTTGTTTCAAAAGCCTTTAATCTCTGCTGGCTTTTTATTTATTTTATTCAGAACCACTACATGAGCACTAATACATCATTCCAATTTCCTTCTTTTCCCCAAAATTCATTCTCTCCTCTAATTATTATTGTCATACAGTACAAAAATTAATAAACTAAATATAATAGAAAGGCAAAATTTAGAGGAT
Source organism: Micromys minutus (assembly GCF_963924665.1). Classification (NCBI taxonomy): domain Eukaryota; kingdom Metazoa; phylum Chordata; class Mammalia; order Rodentia; family Muridae; genus Micromys; species Micromys minutus. The sequence goes on along the minus strand of NC_137970.1, from coordinate 42,671,391 downwards.
ACAGAAATACATGCACGTCACCCCAGCACTCAGAGGCCAAAGCCAGAAAAACTGCTTTAAGTTAGGACCAGACTGGGTTAAATTAAAACCTTGTTTTAAAAACTTGTGAGTAGGGCTGGAGGAATGGCTCAGCAGTTAAGAGCACTGACTGCTCTTCCAGAGGTCCTGAGTTCAATTCCCCAGCAGCCACATGGTGGCTCACAACCATCTGTAATGGGATCTGATGCCTTCTTCTGGTGTGTCTGAAGACAGATACAGTGTACTCATATACATAAATACATAAATAATAATTCTTTTTTAAAAACTTGTGGGTAAAGAAATATAGAAGAGAGTAAACATTTAATCTTTTTATTAAAAGTTTTTAAAAGGTAAATTTGTAATGTCATACTTTGGTTTGAACTCCTGGCTCTGCCATTTCCCACAATTAAACATATGCCAAGCACACAAAGGAGAGGCAATGGACAAAGCAGCAGCACTTGGCCCGCCTGTAGCTTGTCTCCCCCAGAGAGAGTTCAGGACCAAAGCGGAACCAAGCACAAGATATCACCTGTTTCTCAGCACCAACTTCCTCTTACATTTTACTTTCCATTTGTGCTTCCTGTTCATGTGTGCATGTTACATACAACAGAAAATGGAGGGTCAGATAAATCCAATGACATGTTTTACCTACCTTAGTATTACCTAAACCTTGGAGGAAAAAGAACGTACCGCATATAATCGGAAGGAGTTACTCACCGGGGCCTTTTTGTCAATAGGCTTGATGACAAATTTCTTATCATTGAAAGAGATATTCCTGATTTCACTCCAAGGGAAACCAATCTTAGGAGTCAGTCTGTAGAAACAGAGGCCAACAACATCATGACAAAGGCAAAGTAAGAAGAAAACAGAATTTGTACCTTGCCCTCACTACCACCCACCCCATTCTATCCCTTAACACAAACTTCTTGCTTGAGGAGACAGACCTATTGTCAACTTAACTACTGTGAGTAGCTTATCACTTATAGCCCATTGTTTTGTTCCATTTTGGGTTGAAGCAATTAACTTGCAAGAACCTTTCGGAGCATCTGTGGTTCTATTTAACTGAGAACTTGTTTTTGTTGTTTTGTTTTGTTTTAAAGATTTTTTTATTTTTTAAGATTTATTTATTTTTATGTATATGAGTACCAGAAGAGGACATCAGATCCCATTACAGATGGTTGTGAGCCACCATGTGGTTGCTGGGAATTGAACTCAGGACCTCTGGAAGTGCTCTTAACCACTGAGCTATCTCTCCAGTCCAACTGAAATCTTTCTATAGAAAATTGTTAAACTTGGAAAGATAAATAATGAGCCCTAAGATTCAGGTAGTAAACAGGACAACAATCCAATGAATTCGTCCTTACCAAGAGCAGACCAAGGGGGGACAATAAGCAAGTAAGATAATATTATAGCAAGGCTTATAGGCCAAAAGCCAATTAATCATAACACAGGACTTAGACTTTATGAACCCTAACAAGATAAATTCTAGGTCAGCAGTCTCCAAAAATTATAAGGGTCACCTTTATAAATTTTTAGTAGCTATTTGAAAATGGATAAAAAGTAAGTATAATGACCTAATTATGAAGGTTTAACTAACTCAATGAATACTAAAACTATCATTTGAGCATATAAGTCAACATTTTAAATACACACACACACACACACACACACACACACACACACTTTACATGACTGTGGTTTAAATTATATTTGCCCAGGAAAGGGAATGGGACAAGGTCTCACATAGCCCAGGATAGCCGTTGTGCTGGTTAATTTTACGTCATCTTGACACAAGAAAGATACAGTCATGTGAAAGGACAGAGCCTCAACTGGAAAAAAATACCTCCATAAGATCGGGCTGTAGGGTATTATTTTAGTTAGTGATTGATGGAGGGCTCACCCCTTTGTAGGTGGTGCCATCCCTGGGCTGGTGGTATTGGGTACTATAAAGAAGCAGTCTGAGCAAGCCACAAGCAGCAGGCCTAAGCAGTACTCCTCCTCCGTGGCCTTTGACTCAGCTCCTGCCTCTGGGTTCCTGTTGTGCTTGAGTTTCTGGTCTCACTGCTTTTAATGATGAATATGAAACTGTGAGTAAAATAAACCCTTTCCTCCCCAAGTTGCTTGCTTTTTGGTCATGGTGTTTCCTCAAAGCAATGATAACTCTAAACTAAGGCATGAATTAGCTATAAAGCTAAAGCTGACCTTGAACTCCTGATTCTTGCTGCCTACCCCTCCTGAGTGCTAAAATAATAGACATATACCACCATACCCAGCATGGTTTAGATATTAAATGTCTCCCAAAAGGCCATTTGTTGAAGGCTAGGTCCCCAGATAATGGTGTTGTTATTAATGGAGGCAGAACTTTATGAGCAGGGCCTGCTTGGAGGAAGTAATTACTGGGGGCATGCTATCAAAGAAGACTTGGGATTCCACTCCCTTCCTTTCCTACTCTTTATTTCCCAGACACCAGGAGGTGAGCAACTACATGATCGCCGACATGAAATTCGACCTCAATACATGCCCATTGTAGCTACATCAAGTAAATGGAGATGAAAATTCTGAAAGTACAAGCCAAAATCTGTCTTTCTTCCTTTGATTTCTCTCAGGTATTCTGTCCCAGGTACAGAAAGATGATTAACAGACTTTTTTATCAACAATTCTTCAAAGTACGATATGCAGGTTATGTTTATGACACATCTCAGTTGTAATGACATTTCAAATGTCCCATAGTCGCATATAGCTAGTGACTATCATAATAGATAGTATAATGCTAGTCAATATAGGGTGAAGGTAGGTGTACAATCATCTTGGCTGGACTTAATTAGGTAGGAAAATAACTGAGGTGGGACTCAAGTGGTACAGACTTGCTCTGTGGTAAGGGATGACACCTGTGTTTAAGAGTGATTCAAATAACGGAGAGAAGTCTGAGGCATACCTGTCATTCTGCTCATAGATGTTGAGACCCAAGGCATCCACACCCAGCCACAGCTCTGAGCCTTTCTTGTTCTTGATGCTGAAATAGTTCACACCATACATCTCCAGATCTTGAGCAATCTTAAGATATTCCAGGACAGCATCCTCCCTATATCATACAGAATAGGAGAGGGGTATTGTCACAAAGTAGAGCTTCCATAGCAGACCCACTAGCAGAGAAAGCCAACTTGCTCTGTTTCTGACAATGGTCTTGGTAACAGGATGGGAAATGGATAGAACTTAATCAAGTGATTAGTAACAAGAAAGCACACATTACTTCTGTTAAATAAAAAATGCTGACAGGAACCTAAAGAATAAGAACAGTCTGTCCCTTGTTGGCCTCTGGAATATTAGCTATTAGAGAAACAATATTCTCCCTCCTCTACATTGTGACATCTCTTAAAAATGAGATTTGTTCCTCAACCAGACAGCTATAAAATGCTTTTACAGTATTTAGAGAGCTCCTTTACCATTTACAAGATAGCCCAGAAACTTCCTAGAGACCCTGATTTTCCTTCCTTTTCATTTCACTCAAAACTGTTTAAGATGTAGGGAGTGGTAGAAATGCCCATAATCCTAGAACCACCTGTACTGTTTGTTCAAGATCAACCTAGGCTACATAATGAGATCATTTCTGAAAAGAACCTCTGGGGCTGACAAGCTGGGTCAGTTGGTCCCCGCATTAACCAGCAAGCCCGACAACCTGAGTTCAGATACTGGGACCTACACAGTAGAGTAGAAAAGAATAGATGAGAGAGAGAGAGAGAGAAAGAGAGAGAGAGAGAGAGAGAGAGAGAGAGAGGGAGAATAAATTTTAAAAATACCTAAAATAAACCACAGTGTCTCAATGATTTAAGGTTGCCTTCTATATTTAAACATCAAAATCATCCCCAGTCTCTCTTTCTTAAAATCCACCAATGTCCCTAATAATTTGACTTTTCTTTGTAGATACCATCCTCATTCTCCTTACAAGGACAGTGAAGCTCAAGGCTGTTAGGTTTACCTGAGCATGCCCCGATGTTCCTCATGCCACACCTGGATCCGCTCTTCCCACTGGTCCTTGTTGAGTTTGTGCTGCTCCAAGACTCTAGGAAAGATAGTGAGTGGTTAATATAATAAAGTACAGACCATAGGCAGGAGGGAAGGAAAGCTCACTTGGCTCTCTATGGAGTTGATGCAAATGTGAAGTTAGCCTACCAAGGTATTGCTGAAAATTAGGCCTTAATACACTGAAGCAGACATAAGGAACTTCCTAAAAGAATTCCAAGAACAGATGACCAAACAGAACAATGGAATCATCCTCTTTATTTACCCATTTGTTTGTTTGAGGCAGGGTGTCTGTTTGTTTGCTTGAGGTGGGTTCTTTGTTATATAGCTCTTGTGATGGTTTGCATATGGCCAAGGATGTGGCACTATTAAAAGGTGTGGCCTAGTTGGAAGAAGTGTATCACTGTGGGGGTGGCTTGGAGACACTCCCAGTAGCCAGAGGATGCTGAGGCTGTTCCTAGCTTCCTTCAAACGAAAATGTAGAACTCTCAGCTCCTCCTGTACTATACCTGCCTGGATGCTGCCATGCTCCCACTTTGATGATAACTGACTGAACCTATAAGCCAGCCCCAATTAAATATTGCCCTTTATAAAACTTGCATTAGTCATGGTGTCTGTTCACAGCTGTAAAACCCAACTAAGAAGGCTTTCCTGTCCTGAACTCATTTGTTTACACAGACTGACCTCAAACTCAAGAGAGCTCTACCTCTCTACCTGCTTCTTCCCCGAAAGTGCTGGGACTAAAAAGAAAAAGGGGGGGGGTGCAGATACTCTTTATACCATTAACCACAATGTTAATAATGTGTTGCATCTCTAGGCTCAACAATAATACATAGGAGTCTGTGATGAGGGGCTGACAGTAAAGATATTCTCTCCTAGATCCTCTTGAAGCCAACAGTTGGTGTTTTTAAGACAGCTTCGAATACAGAGCAGGGAAACAGTCCCAAAATACTCTGAGGGAAACCAAGAGTCCCAGCCCATAGTTCTACTAGATTGTTAAACAAGAATTGCTTTAAATATGCCATCTCAGACATCATGCCACTGACTACCAAAGAGTCCCAGGGCACAATTAGCATCCCTAATGACATCTGTGGAGTGTGCACACACTGCAGCTCAAGCTTAATTCTTCTTCTCCTATTCTAATCGAAAAACCTGTGGAAATAAATGGCCATCTGATACAAAATGAAACAAACCCCTCGTGCATTTAAAAAAAAAATCAAGAAATTGGGGATTCAAAACAGTTCTGCCAAAAAAAAATTTGCTATGGGAGATGAGGCAAATCAGAGTCAGTACCTCTGTATCTCTATTTCCTGAGCCAGAAAATAAGGACAATACTTGCCTTGTTTATTTACTATTGTCATGATGTTAAAATAAAAAATATCAAGTGTTTAAAAGCTTTCACCTTCAAAGTTTAAAAAAAAAAAATCAGAAAACTGGACAATGGTACCCGTGGCTTGCATATTTTTTTCTGTCTCTCCTATGAATTCCTAAAATAAAATCTCATCAGTGAAAGAGAAATGGAACCAGGGGAGAGGACAAAACAAATCAACTCATCTTTGCTTCTACGTAAGCACATATCCCCCAGGGTAATGGAGCTTTGATATCAAGGAGCTAAAGGGGAAAAGAGCTTTTTGAGGACCGGAAATACAATAGAATACAATAGTATATGCAAATGTGTCTTTCTCAGCAGCACGACCCAGTCCTTAGACAGAAGTTTATGGGGAAAAATAACTTATCTGGCAGCCATTATGGAATGAGGATTAGTCAGCTTTGTCTGCTACTCACTACACACTTTAGCCAGATCAAAGGAAGCTGGGGTACCACCTCACCTTTGAGGCAGCAACTTATCTCCAGCCAGGTAGCCAGACTTGTGAACCTCCTTATTGAAGTCACCATACTTAGACTGGACGGCATAAGAAGCCAACAGCACAGCAGTTTCAGGTGGACAATAAATGTCATCATTGAGAATGCCCTCCTTCACTTGCAGAAAGAACAGGCGCTGGGTGATATCCTGAATCAGTTCTTCAGATACATCCTCTGGATAGAACTTGGCCCGAAACTTGAAGAGCAACGGACTTTCCTTCCGCACATCCTGTGCAGTCACCTGGGAGGAGCAAAGAGGTTACAAAGGCTCCCCGAAAATAGACTGTGATGATGGAAGAGAGTCTGTAAAGCAGTCAGAGGGGTCTGAAAGACTATAAGGGTAGGTAATCTCCCAAGGCTGGGATGCAACTCTCATAACTAAATTTTTTTAAAAAGCAAACAAACAAATAAAAAAAAAGTATTACTTTCTTTGGGGAATCTCATATACATGTCTTCCTCTTGAGAATTTTCTTCCTAAAAAATGTGTGATACACACCGATGACAGAAGCCACCACTATCTGGTAATGTTGATCTCAAATTTTGAGGGTAGATTTAAGAATGCTCTTTTTTAAGTTTCTTTTGTAAAACTTATTTTATTTTAGACTCTTTCTGTGCGTGAACACACTTGCATGCCTGGCACCTACATTGGCCAGATGAGTGCATCAGATTGTAGGCATTAGAGTTACAGGCAGGTGTGAGCTGTTATGCCAGTGCTAGGTACTGAACCCTGATCTTCTGGATCAGGCGATGCTCTCCACAGTTAATCCATTCCTCCTGCCCCTAAAGCTCCTCTTTCAGGTGTCCTCCAACTCTACAAACTACTGGAGAATAGTATGTCTGGTTGAAAGCTCAGAATTGGTTAGGTTAGACCATAAACAAGATGACCTTCTAAACCTGAAAACGGCTCCTAATTTATCCAGCAAATGTGCAACTTTTGGGGTCAGCACCATGACTAAGAGAGTACAAGCATTTACTGCTTCCAAAACTCATTTAGATCCCGAGGACTGACAAAATGAAAGAGAAAACTGACGTATATACCATGGTATGTGTGTATGCATGCACACACTCACATGGGCAGGCATAGTAAATATAAATACACTATATTAAATAGATTACAAAGTTTTCACTCTTTAAAGCAGAACAAGACTCCTTGAAGCAGAAAGTGAGATACCCACCTCCAGATACAATTAGCAAACTTATCCACAGCACAGTAGTAAGTCCTCTAAGGTTAACTGTTAGCCACTTTGAGGATATGAATAGGGGAGTCTGCCAGGTATCTCCAGAGATACTAATCGGGGCTCCCTCTGGCAATCCTACAGATCTCAAGTTTGAAAGAAAGGTGCCTCAACACTTTAAACCACTAAAAGCTTTGGTCCAAAACAAATCTAAATTAGAGTCTCCACTTCCTTTGGCTTGAAATCTTGCTCTGAAGTCAAAGTTGAAAAACAATCTTTCTTTGGTTGAGTCATTTGCCTATACTTCGAAGAAAATAATGAATAGGACTATAGTGTTGGTCTACCTGTAATCACAAAACTATAAAAGTGGAATCAAGAAAATCAGATGTTCAAGGTCACTGTCTGATATATATAGAGCTTGAGACCAGCCTAGAATATGAAACCTTTTCTCAAAAAAAAAAAAAAAAAGAAAAGAAAAAAAAAAAGGTGATGATTTTGGAAGCTGTAGAACCAGCCCTGAAGACATAAGAAACCATCTTTTGTCTACAGAAAGTAGCAATCCTGCATAAACCTGGAAATCCTTGTCTAACTTCAGATGGCTAAGTCTAATCGTTCCCTTCCTTACAACATTTTTAACCTAACACTCTGAATACCAATCCCTTTGTTTTTTTTGTTCAATATATGACTGATTATCGCAGGCTTGCTAGCATATAATATTAGCTGGAAGAATTTCTGAGTAGTAAGTGATTACCTTCTTATTGAGCTTCAGCCAAGTAGAGAAAGCCTTTGTGTCCTGGTACTGCAGACCAAAGAACCAAACTTCCCTCAAACCAATCGTTTTCACCACCTGGGAAAGACAACACAATAACTGCTTTAATATCTACCCCATGTATGAAATTAAAGAACATAAAGGGGAACCAACTCAATCTACCCATTTTTAGGTAATGCTACTCTTTTTATTTTAAGGAACATGAAAGTAGAAGGGGAGCAAACTATTTAGGGCCAATAGATGGAAGGAATGTCCTTATAATCAAATATATGTGCATGAAAATGTCACAAATCCATTGTTTTGTGCAATTAAATACGCTTAATACATAATTTATAAAGATTCAAAAGAATTGCTGTTAGTTTTTTTCCCTACTAAGTACTAATGTGAACACTGGTACACACCAAGAACCTTACATCCATTATCATCTTTAATTCTCAAAAGTGATCTAGGGCAGAAGTACAATGAGGTTCACTTTACAGACGGTAAAATTAAAAGTCCACAAAAGAAATGATGTGTCCACCATACAGAGAATGAGTGACAGAGTCAAGATTTAGCTTTATTTCCAAATCAAGCCAATTCTCATCTCTTCCGCCACGTCCTCCCTTCTCCTACACTGCTTTATAGCTGTCTGCTCCCAGAATGGATTAAAGATTGGAGACAAAGATTCTTAGGCTAACTCCTATATCATATTCTCCTGGGGAACTCTCAGATATTATCCTTCAGCATTTTACAATTTATTATAAAGAATATTACATTGGGCATAGTAATACCTGCCTGTATTAATACCAGAACTCAAAAGGAGGCGAAGGCAGGAGGATCAGAAGTTCAATGTCATCATCCTTAGTTACAGAGTCTAAACCCAGGCTGGGCTACACGAGATCGTGTGTCAAAGGGGGGTGAGAGCGGCTGTGCTTAAACTCTGCACCTAGGAAGACTGAGGCAGGCTTCTCTCTGAATTGGAGACCAGCTTAGTCTACATGTCAAGCTCCAGGCTAGCCAGAGCTACATGTTGAATGTCTGTTTAAAATTAACAAAGGAGGTCCATTTTAAAAGACACAGATGAATAAACAGAAAAGGTACAGAGATGCAACTGGAGGAGCACAGAGTTCCTATATCTTAAAACATATGTCTCTTCAGGAACTTCTACATGTCTAGCTATCTGGAAGCTTCCCAACTTAGCCCTTTAGGTTTCTACGTAAGAGTTACATCATTATAATTGACTGTATTGACAATCATTCATGACATCAATTCAAACTTCACAGCTCTCTTTATCTTTAGAAAGGGATGGTGATGTCATTATCTAAGACCTAGTCTCATTTGCTATACCCCAAGAACACGTGAGAAGACAAGGCAGGGAACATACTATACAGACACCTCATAGCCAAAAGCTACAGATACTAGTATGTTTGGGGCCAGCCTTTGTCTTGTGAAGAAGCAGAAGGTTCCTATATTGCCCAGTGCCTTTTGAATGAACAGAGGGCAGAAAAGGAAGCCTGCAAGGAAAAGACAGATGGAATGTGTTCTCAGGGCCCTAAAACTTGCATATTGATGGTCCAGTTGTAGGTTCCACACCAACACGCCCAAGACTAGAGATGGCCACACTAAAGCTAAGCCATATCATGATGAAGCCAGGTTGACATCACAGAGTCCTCATCTTTTCTTTTAGGTATAAAAGGGTGGAAATAAGTTTATGGTGTGATAAGTATGAACTCTAAGAGACATTAGAGACATAAACAAAAACCCAGAGTTGTCCCTATTCATTCTAGTAAAGTAACCAATACCTTCCTGGGACCACCTCATAAAATAACCACACTGAGAAGAAGCCACATTCCTTATATTTCACGTTTTCTCCTTATAGTTTGATGTCACATGTAAGGAAATCTGAACAAAAATCGTCTATTTGTAACTTGCAGCCAGCATATTTCATTTTGCTGGTTCCAACTTCCTCATTATCTAATTGGTAGGAAAGTTGTCAAATGATCTAACATGAAGGGTTGTGTATGGAAAGATTTTTTTTTTAAGTTTTTATCCTACATTTAACACTGAACCCAAGTAATAACTCTGATTTTCAACACATTTTCAGAATTATGATTGAAATGCAACTGGTGGGAAGAGGAAGAGTTCCAAAACTGCTCAGATTCTAGAGAGTGAAAAAGACCCACTGGAGAAAGGATAGGCTATAGGACTAACACGCTTAGGTATCGAAGGCGTGGAGCAGGAAAGAAACAGAACAGGTAAAGCAATAGTTAGCTTTTACCTAAACCAAGAGACCAGATGTGATGGCTCAGAAAACCTAGGATGTAAGGAGATTTTCATATGAGCACTGCCTCTTCTTTTATAAGCAGGGGGAAAATCAAAATGGCATAAATTTTCCACTTCTTTAAGCTTGGAGAGATGAGCAGTCTCTCAGCCTATGCTGAAGTTCCAAAGTGCGGATATGGGAGGAAGGAAACGCAGTCTGAAGTCAGAACTGATAATGGAAAAAAAAAAAAAAAAAGGATAACAGGCTACAAAGAAAAACTCTCCAATTAAGGTCTATGGAGTGATGGGAGCCATTTGCTCAGAGAAAACTTGGCCCCATTTCCAATTCTAAGAACAAAGAAACTGGGCAAGAAATTACTCACTTCCAATGTTTATAGTCACCAAGAAGTCTATTTCAGGTGGTGCTGGACTAGAGAGAGGAAAGACCTTGCTTTCCAAGTTAAAGAAAAGTATCTAGCTCTTTGTTCTAGGAATAAACCTCTGTGGCTCCAGTGAGTAGATTTCTTATAATGCTGAGAAATGGCTCCCTCCCCGAGGAAAAATAATGTTCCCTTTGGTACTAGACATCCTTTTCATAAGACCTAATCTAGTATATCTCAAACCTGAACTTAAAAACCCCCTAAGCAGAAGAACACAGCCATTGACTACACCCAAGAGGCCTGGGAGTATGGTAGAACTGAGGTGCACTAAAAGCATCATCAATCAAGATGACTGGGGAATTATCCCAATACACACATTTTGGAAGAAAAAATATTCTAGAGGCTGTGAATTCTGTTCTGTACTATGCACTACTACCCCTAGTAGACTGTGGAGAGAAAACAAGGTTAGCACAATATAGGTATTAAACTGAAGTCTAGTGATGAGCCTATCAAGTTGCCTTCAAATTAAGTGTACATCCTTATACATAAGTACTGCTTTCAGCTTTGGTCAGAGGAGATTCTTTATGCTGGGCTCAGCAGCAATTATGGACTCTTAACTGGCCAAAGTGCCAAGAATGAGTGATTGTTGACTATGCAGCCTTAAATGAAACATACATATCATCTCCTCCAAGGCACCAAGAACATCAAAAAGAGAAGGCAGAAAGAGCAGAAGAGCTGGAAGATGAGGAGGAGTGCTGTGAAATGCTGCCATCCAGGATGAACATTGCAGTCATGAGCTCCCAGCACCTATGATTGCTCACACAAGACCTGCATGTGATTTGAGTTAACATCTTATCACGGAAAAGGCATGTGAAGTCACACCCATCCCCAAAGAGCTACAGGCAGTTACTGGTTGGTAATCATACTTCCTTCCATGAAAGAGCCTAAGGAAACTTACTGGGCTTCGGGGGAGGGGTAAACATGAAAGTAGAAAAGGAACTAGTTGAAATAGGAAAGAGATCGGCAGGAGTGGGAATTGGGACTAGGGGGAAGAAGGGAAGGATGAATATATATAAATACATTAAGTACATTTATTTAATGTTATACCAAGCTAGGCATGTTGGTGCACATGTATAATCCCCGCTTTTCTGAGGGAGAGACGGGTGAATCTCTGAGGCTAGCCTGGTCTACAGAGTGAGGGCTAGTACTACACAGAAAAATCCTGTCTCAAAATAATTTTAAAAAGAAATAAAACCAATTATTATCATATTATTTAGTGCATAGTATTAAAAAATAACAAAGAAAAATGAACTCAAATGAACGAAAGAGATTTGCCTTAAAAAAATCATTGCTAACTTCTAAGAGCTTTGGGGTGTAAGGCAAATCCCCATTTACCTCTTTTCTTTTTATAACTTGCAGAAGTCAATTCAAGAGTCTGTGCTGCTTCCTTGTATAATACCTGCATCTGTTTGTGTAACAAACCAGCGATATCCTGAGCCATCTCAGAAGCCCAGGGCTGCATCCTAAGCAAGGCCAGAGCCTTAAGAAAAAAACCTGCATGAGAAATGATGTGCAAAACTGCCTTGCATCAATGCCCAAACACCTGAGGTCTGCTGAGATTCCACTGCAGGCTGGAAGCAGCTGCATCATCACCCACCTAAAAGCAAATTGATGGTTACCTGGAAAAATCTCTAAGATGCTACCACAACACCTGCTTCTTATGCTCCACGTAGCCTGTACTACAGTGAGCATCTTCACGGAACGGACAGCACTCAGCCCAGTTTCTGCTTGGGGAGTAGGCTAGGCAAAGGGAGTTCACATAGGGCAGAGTTGACAGAAGGCACTGGGAAAAGTAGACTCTAGCAAGATTCAAGGTCTAGCTAGAACACTCCCAATAGCTGTGTGAGCTTAAGCACTACTTTTCTTCTCACGAAACCTCAGTTCCTCATCCATAGGATGGAAATACGACTAATATGACTGTCATAATAGGTGTTAATGGTGGTAGAAAATAAAATCAGAAATGAAAAGTCCTAATGCAAAATCTGCTAGTAATTAAATACTTCACTGAGTCAGAAAAGCTTTGTGATTTTATGGTTTCCTTAACTGAACTCCCAGACATTTCCCCCCATACATTTGGCTATTAGTAAGATCAACTATTACAATGACTGAGAAGCCAGACAGGATTTCTATATATGTGTACATATATACATGCAAAAAGACGTAGATACAAATGAAAAAGTTCGTAGAAAAAGAGGCCTTGAATCTGAAGGAGAGTGGGGAAGGGTTATAGGAGAGGGGTTGGAGTGAGAAAAAGGAAGGGAGGAATGTTGTAATCAGACTATGCACTCAAAAACAAAAACAAAAACAAAAAAACAAAAAACAAAAAAACAGAAATGCTGTCATTCAGAGTGGTAGCCATGCCACCTAGTGGCATGTATGTAATTCAGGATGAAATCATTAGACAAATCTGCCTGAAGAGATGCAAGCCAAGTACAGCATCCCTGCAGCAAAAATACATTCTTCCTCTTTCCTGTCCTGGAACACACTCATAGAAAGAAACAGAAGTAGGGGGGAAACAACTGTGTGCCCCATTTCCATTTCCCACCAGGCTCTGGGTCTTCTCAAGTTACAGTTTCCCATTGTTGCATATTATTTATCACTGGATGCCAAGAAATATGCTCCTTAATCAGAAAGGAAGTGAAATAAAGAGGAAGCATATTTTGTCAAGTTCAAATCTCTTCTCTGACCCTTCTGCCCTCAGCTGTATTCTCTGTTCTCTGTAACCCCTCAGGGACCTAAGGACAGAAGTCACACCCAGGTGACATCTCTAAGCTATAACACCCTCATTTGTCCCACAATATGTTTGTTTAGATCTGTATTTGAAACTCCGTATCACAACTTGCTGGTGATCTGACCTACCAGAGTATGTTCTTTATCCTCTCATGGACAGGATCGCTGTGGTGATTAAAGAATCCAGCTATCACTTCAAATTTGACTCACCATTTTGCAAAAATGAACCATTACCAACAGTTGTGTAATAGAACTCAAGATCACTTTTCATTTGTATCTACGATGTTGCTCAGGCTAGCCTCAAAGCCCACTATTCTCTTGGGAATGATCTTGAACTCCTGTTCCTTCTCCATCTATCTTCGGAGATTACAGGCTATCACACCCAACTCCAGACTCACTCTAATCTGAATGAAATTGTATCTAAAGCACCTAGCCAGGCATATAAATATACTTCTCAATATGCTCAATAAATATAATTCTCAAGACACTGGTTATCCAAATGAGAAATTATCTGGTTCTCTCTCTCTCTCTCTCTCTCTCTCTCTCTCTCTCTCTCTCTCTCTCTCTCTCTCTCTCTCTCTCTCTCTGTCCTTTCTTTGATGACTATGAAAGATTAAAGTCTCTTACGTACTTTGTTTGGAAGGCAATAGCCCTAATTAAAAGTAGCATACCACATGTCTGTAATTCCAGGAGTCATGAGGCTAAGACAAGAAGATTGTCCCAAGTTCTAGGAAGCATGAACTTCATAATAGCATTATATCACATGTCTGTAATTCTAGGCATCATGAACTTCATAATAAATACCAGGTCAGCCAGAGTTACATAGCATGACGTCATCCCCCTCCACACACACACACATTTACCATTCCAACGTGCACGGGGCTTACAGCCATAGAGGCATCACATAGAACTATACATACACTACATAAAGTGAACCAACACTAACAATAAATTAGTGAGCTGAGGCTTTTTAAAATGAATAAAACATTGCCCACAGATTGTTTTACTGCCCCAGGCTCTAAGTCATGCCTTCTTTGCCTTCAGTAGCCACCCCCATCCACTACAAAAGAACAAAGCCCAGTGCCAAGAGCAGGGAAGAAAGAGGGAGAAGAGTAGAATCACCATGACTGATACTCTCCCTTCTGCACCTCTTCCTGAAATCTTACCATCTAAAACAAGGGACCCAGGGACTTGTGAGGTATAGTAGATGCATCCTATTTGTCTTATAGACTGTTCAAAGTCAATTCAGAAGAGATATTCTGCCAGCTTCCTGTCTCCTACCAATTCAAAAGAGGCATTTTCCTTCTTTTACAAAAAAAAAGGGTTGTCTGAACTGTAAACAATGGAAATACAGAAGAAGAAGAAACTGCAGAAAAGGTGACAGGTATAAATTTTTAAGAGATAACCAAATCTGAGAAACCCCTTACAGATAGGGAAACTGAGGTCCAAAGAAGGGAAATAAGGGAAAGGTTTTTATGAAGTAACAAAAATATTAGTTGGCAAAAAACAGCTATAGAGACCAGAATTCCTTATTTTATATCCAGTATCCATTCAACTGCATCAGTCTGTCCCTTTAAAAGCTCTCCAACACAAAACCCACATGCAAAGAAGGAATGCAAAACCTTAATATAATCAAAATGCATTCAGTCATTGCAGGCTAGTACTATAATCACTTGTGAGCTATGGGATCATCAACACATTAGTTTTATGTTTAAAAGTTCCTCAGACTAACTTGTATTTTCACAAATTAACCAGCAGTGATTACCTTACAAATTACAGTGATTGCCTATTCAAAGCAAAAATACAAAACAAACTCAAGAGAAGGAGTAAGTTCCAACTAAATCCAAAATGAGATGATTGAGCCTATCTCCCTATTCTAATTCATAAATGTGACAAAAAGCATCATGGTATTTGAAAGGAAGCCATCATTTACTATTCTACCACATGCATGTACCTAATACTCTCTCCTAAGGTATTTGGGTTTTCTTATTGCCTTGTTCTGATCTGGAATTTTATGCAAATCTAATATGTCACAGTAACCAGATTTTTGGATAATGATTAAGATATAAGTAACATTACATGTTTATAAAAACAAAAGTTCTATGCAGTAAGCATTAAGTGCCCCCATTTCTTTCACATTTGTATATGTGCATTGATGGTCATGCCACAGTCTGCATGTGGAAGTGAGAGGACAACTTAGAGGTCTGGAGGCACACACATAGAATCCTAGCATTTGGGAGGTAGGGGAATGAAAATCATGAGTTAGAAGCTAGCCTCAGATACACAGTAAGTTCAAGAACAGCCTGAACTTTTAAGAAGAGCCTTGTATGTAGATAGCTACATAAATAAGTAAACATCTTTCACAGTTGAAGGCTCCATATATTCATATTTTCAGCAAATCTAGCATATGATCATGCTCCCTGTCTCTCTTCTCCCTTGTTTAGGATCAAGGATCAGATGTGTCAGAACAATGAGATTGAGATTTCAGGTTGCCAACATTAAACTTTGCCTCCTTTTTAATTAAGTCTGCAATCACCCTTTGTTTTCGACATGCTTGGATAGGCAAGTAGAAAAAGAGACCTTTTCCAAAGCATTGAAGGAATGAGAGGCCTGCACTGTGAAAAAAAATCTATTAACAGAAGAAGTGGTTAAGGAACAAGGTCCTCCTTTACCTGGTCAAACAGCTGCTTGCCAGTGGTGTTGGGCTGAATGGCAAACTCCAGCTCTGCATCCATGGTGGTTACTCGCACACTGATCTAGGATGAGATGAAAGAAAGCAGATTAATTGTTAGGTTCTGTGCTCAATAGGGGATGGGGAAAACATCTATGTTCAACTTAGAACAAACCCAAATGCCAAGAAAGTGAATAAATAAGAAATTGGTATGAAGAAAGGGAAAATACTGACCTAAGTCATAACAACTATATTCCCAACCACATTACTAAAGATAAAAAGACAACCACAGACAATGCTCTACCAAAAGGCAAAGAATGAAAATCATTCTACTACAAAGCGTAAGTATTGATTATATTTCTTCCAGAAAGTTTTCCCCATCTATACCAGCCAGCTCCATCCCCCAGCATTCTCTTCTTACCCCTGATCTATAGCCCGGTTTATCAATGGCACTAGTAGATCTCTACAGAAACAAGGTAAAATAAAGAACACTGGATTCTCCACTACGAATTTTCCAAGCTACAACACCAACCTTCTAAGCAAAATGTACTGCTGATGCAATAGAACACAGGTCTTCAAACTGCGGGTCATGACCCCTTTGGGGGAGTTGAATTACCCTTTCATAGAGGTTTTCTAAGACCATTGAAAAACACAGATATTACATCATAATCCATAACAGTAGAAAATGATCAAGTAGCAAATAATTTTATGGTAAGCGGTCACTACAACATGAAAAACTGTATTAAAGGGTTGTAGCATTAGGAAGGTTGAGAACCGCTGCAATAAAGGTGTGATGGTTGTGGGAATAACCATTTTCTGATTGAATTTGAGGCCAACTCCACAGGAAGGATTTGATGCCCAGTACTATAAACTTGTTCAAAAGCCCATGTCCTAGGAAGTCATATGCAGTACTGAGGAACCTACTACTGTTCACTCAATAGAAATGCAGTCAAACTGGCCTCTTAACATGTATTTATATCCACAGATTAGTTTTGCTCTGGAGCTTTAAGAAGTTCCTTTTTGCAATGGCTCTCAGCTAATACAGACTCATAACTGGTCAAAGTTCTGAGAATAAGTGATTATTGAGTACCTAAATAAGGAATCGTCATGTACCTACTCCTACCCAAAGTCCAGAGAAAACTGTAGACGTTAGAGTAATAAGAATGTAAATGCTGGAAGGAGGAGAGAAATGCTGTAAACAGTCTTCTCCTTATGTCCCAGCAGTTGTAACTATAAACTCACAGCAATGGTGGATATTTCCACAAGATATGCACAATATTGGGCACATCAACATGGATAGGGTAGGGGCTAATGACATTCCATCCTGTTCTAACAAGCAAAAGCCAATTAACTGTTACAGGAGAGAAGTCATTTTTGTGTAGCCACTAGTAAGTTGTCCTTGTAACCTCCCACACATGCTCATAGGGGAAAAACCCTAATTAAATGTACTGGAGGATTGAAAAAAAACTATTGAAGGTAAAGAGGATATGAAAGGACAGCATGAAAAATATGATCAAAGTATGTGTGTGTGTGTGTGTGTGTGTGTGTGTGTGTGTGTGTGTGTATACAATATACACATACAAATATATTTAAAATTGTGTAAGAATACTGGGTTCAAGGTTAACACCACTATAATGGGCTCAATTTGCCAACCTGAATTCCTGTTCTTGGGCCTTAGGTTCCCTCATCAACGTGAGACAGACATGGTTTGAGTTGAGGGAACAGTTAAAGCAATGTCTGAGGATCATTCTGATAATGAAGTTGGTGGTTCTATATACTGCCTTGCTCTGATAACAGTTCCTACCTTTATGTCTTGTTCAGGAGAGGAAAAGATTATCAGCAGAGGTGAATGTGTACAATATAAACATGCTACCAAAACCAAGTTAATGTAAGGACAAAGAGGGAGACAGACACAGATCAAACTACCAGGTAGGAAGGAAAAAGGAGGGGTGAGATTTTATAATTATATTTTAATCCAAAAATATTTTAAGTGAAAAATATTAACATATCCTATTTTTAAATGAAAAGAGAAAATATCAAGTAAAAATAGTTTATTAGGGAAGAAGAATGAGACACGCTGTGGCAACCAAATCAAAGCTTTTATATAATCTCAGAGGAAAAGAGTTTAGTCACTACATTTTGGTGTATCCCAGCCCATCATTTTCCTCATGTGTCTGTGTTGTCTCTTCCAGTCCCCCTGGCCAGCATCCCAGATACACACTAGTAGTAAGTTGGAGTAATGTTGTCTACAGATTGAGACAAAAGTTTAACCCAAATCAACCTCATAGACTCTATTACTACTCAGAAGATGCAAGCCAGAAAGCAAAGATGGTGTTCTTTTCTGCTGTCTCTGGTAATCCTGGTGCTTCACACAATTCCTGATACATCCTATGGGTATTTAAAACCACGAGTCATTAGATCATTCACCAAGATATATTTGGTCAAAAGATAAACATTTTTAAGTGCTCAGCCATATTTCCAAGGGAATGGAAAGGACTCCTGAACCTCAGACAAGTGTACAGTCATTGATCTGGAGAGACAGAAGGTCACACTTTCCCAAAATATTTCTGCACAGAAGGAAGGTGAATTAAATAAATCCTTAAAAGCTAATTTTAAATTAAAAACGTGTAAGACAACCACATACAACTTCGCTGGCCATACAGTCCCAACCTTAGAAGTATATTCCCTGATGTACATCAATGATAATTCAGATTTTATCATGAATGAGTTGTTTACTAAAACATTTACAGTGGGTACTAGTAAATATAGCAACAATCTACAACAGCTCTCATGTATCTAGATATACAAGTAACTAGGTACTGCCTACTTACTACCCCTCTTAGCACCAACAGTCACTGTGATACTTTCTACATCGAGGGTGAGAAAATAGATACAATGTATATTATATCACAGATAATCACTGATGGTATTATATGGGAGTTGGAATACAGGTCTATGTGCAGACCTTACTATTTAAACCAATATGTTAATTTCCTCTTACAAAATATGGAAGACGTTCATTAAAAAAAATCAAAGATAAATTTTATACTACTAGCTGTTTTGCTCAAAAACATAGCCAAAAGATGCTTATTACATAGACATATAAAAGTTCAAGCTTTGGGATTGGGGATTTAGCTCAGTGGTAGAGCGCTTGCCTAGCAAGCACGAGGCCCTGGGTTCGGTCCTCAGCTCTGGGAAAAAAAAAGTTCAAACTTTGGGGCTATCAAGATGGTGTTTGATACTAACTAAGCCTGAACATCTGAGTTGAATCCTTAAGATGCATATGGTAGAGGAAAAGAACCGACTTCTGTAGATTGTACTTTGACCTCCATATGTATACCCTCAACCTCCCTCCAACTCCCCACCCCACCACACACCCCAAAGAATCCCACTCCCTCCCCAAAAAATACCCAATGACTAATAATATAGAGAGAGTGGAATGGGGACAGTGGCCTTTCTAATACATTGGTTTATTCTCATATCAATATTTCTTTCTAATTTAGAATTACAAGTCTGGGACACAAGGCTAAGTGGGCACAAAGAAAATAAATACATGAATAGCCATCAAGTAATACAATAGAGGGCTATGGAGATAAGGATGTAGTTCAGTGGTAGACCAGTTATCTAGTATGGTGCAGGGATGCAGGAAAAGGCAGACTGAAGATAGTACAGAGAGAAGAAGAAATTTTACTTTTGGATCTTTTGTTGAGAGGTACCATTCTTGCCAATCTCGCAAAGTCAATGGAACACTTTTCAGAATACTTTTACAGCATAAAATAAAGACAAGACCATTTATATTAAAATAAATATTAAATTTAATAATGTATTCTTATATATTATATTAAGTTAATTACCTAACACTGGGTCTTAATAATTATTACTGTGTTTTCTAATCTTTTTATTTTAGCAGATGCATACATTTCTATTGTGAATTTTAGTCACTTTACACAGCCTGCATCCCCTGCATCTCCCATTGGCACTCTTCTCAATGTGTTCCTCCCCTTGTTTCTATGTCTCCTTTTTTCTGTCTGCTCTACTGAGTTTAATTTGATTTCCTTGTCCAAGCATGAGATGGGAAGTTTGTCAACACAGCAAGGACAACTTATCTGTGGCAGTGTCACTTTAAAAAGTGACACCACTCCTCCAATAAGCATTAATTGTCAATAGTCCCTGAAGGAGGAAAGTGATAATAAGTCTTTTGACCATGCTATTGTAATTTTAATTTAGTATAAATGGTATTTGAGAGACCTAGAGTAACTAAGTATCTCAGACTTTCACTGATGACAGTATCGTAAGTATTGCTGCTGTTACAAATTTCTGATTAACAGCTAAATCTTTAGTTGGAACTTAGTGAAAACAAATGCTGCCATCTTTGTATCTATAAAGAATTGCTTCCAGGACCCCCATGGGCTCAAAACCCCACAAATATTGAAGTCCCTTTTAAAATGTCATGATATTTGCATATATCCTCTTGTGGTTTCTAAATCATGTCTAAACAATTTGATACCAAACACAAGGGCTAGGAATACAGCCCTGTAGTACAACCATGACTTAGGATATGTAAGGGGTCAGTCTCTCAGAACATAAACAAATGTTTTAATACAATGTAATGTTATATAAATAAGCCACCATTCTTTTTTGTTTGAGGAAGACGAAGTCTGCACATGTTCAGTACAGATGCAATTTTTCCGCTAACATTTTCAACCCACAGCTGGTCCAGAGCCAATTGTATCCACATTCATAGGTCTTTCCTGTTTCAAATGCTATTCATGGATAGAAGAATTTCTGGTTAAGGAACTTTCTAGAAATTTATTTCAATTCACCTAATACAGATGGAGCACATTGTTTAAGGAACTATGGCTGTAGAACTGCAGAATTACTCTGACCTTGAGGCAATTACTGAATTTCCAAAGAACTGTAATAGTAATACACAGGGAAGTCCCTGAAAAGCAGAACAGAAAAAACCTTTGTGCAAATTAGGAACCATATTAAGGTGGTTTTTCCATAGATCTCTAAAGATAAGATTGATTTTGGGAAAGGAACTCAAAATAGAAAAACCAAAACAAGGGGATTTGAGTAAAATAAATGGAGCCTAAAAACTGATGGAAATAGAAGGAATTAGTACTAATTAAAGGTTGGTTTGTTCTTTGATAATCTGCGGTGAAAATTATATAAGACAAGCTATAGCATAGACCCCTATCACAAGAGACCCTCTGGACATTTACCCCTACTAGGTAATATGTCCCTCCTTTTGGAATTGACCTAACTTATTCATTGGAGACAGACAGACAGACAGACAGACAGGGAGAAAGACAGACAAACAGGGAGAGAGACAGACAGGGATAAAGACAGACAAACAGGGAGAGAGACAGACAGGGAGAAAGACAGACAAACAGGGAGAGAGACAGACAGGGAGAAAGACAAGAGAAGTCTTGTTTTGGAAGGTTAAAAATAAGAAGGTAGCCAGTGGGTACCCACCAGTAAGCCTTACAGCCTGAGCTCAAGCCCTAAATCTGTACATTAGGAGGAAAAAATCAACTATCATGAGATGTCCTCTGACCTCTGCATACTGTGGTAAGTGCACACATAAGTACAAACATAGAAATTTCTTTTTAAACCCTGAAATTGAAGCTTCCAAATTCAGGAAATTTTCCCTGGCAGGGAATAAAGGAGCTGATGTGAGTAAACTAGCAATT
Source organism: Micromys minutus (assembly GCF_963924665.1). Lineage (NCBI taxonomy): Eukaryota > Metazoa > Chordata > Mammalia > Rodentia > Muridae > Micromys > Micromys minutus. Next base: position 42,649,768 of record NC_137970.1, on the reverse strand, counting down.
TAAAGCATAATTCAAAGCAGAGAGCATTGTTTACACAGCTAAATCCTTGCTTAAGCTGGGCCTGAGTATGCAGACATACGCTGAGATCAAAGACTGTATCTATGGAGAACAGAAGGGCTTAAGGAACATGACAACAAAAATCATGGGTATGCATTTCAAGAGTGTGTCATCCTCGAATTATACACTGGCCCTCCCACTTCTAGTCCAAGAACAATAAATTGACTGAAGTTTACTGAACAATTGAGCATAGATACTTCCCACAGGAAGCCTCTCTGAGAATTAACTCCTCTTGGTGGTCCACCATCCAAAGGCTTCAACTAGGATCACTCTTACGTCTCAAACTGGATAGCCTGAAATATAACTAGGCCAGATGCTGACTGACTTGGCAGCAGTAGCTGGAGTGCTTTAGTCTATGACCCAGTGGCTTCAAAGAGACCTTCCCTTTCCTTAGAGTCAGGCTCGCCCAGGTAAATGGTAGTACTCCACAACAGAGAGGTCTGGCCATAATTCACCTGTTATGTGTTCTTAACAATGAAATCTGTTTCTTTGGTGGGAACATGGGGAGAAAAAACTGAAGTACATAGGCACAGGTGACAGAACACTTATTGTATGCCAACACGGTGTCAGCCCCATCACCCACATTCTCAGTTCAATCACTTAAGCCAAATTTCCTCTGCTAGCAGTTGGTGGAGGCGTGTCCTCTGGACATTCTTGGAGCTCTTTCCATAACTCCACCCACCTCTCTAGTCATGGTAATTTCACTGCTCTCTTCAGATACTGTCTTGGTAACTATTTAGCCAAAGCCCACACACTGTAGCATAGGAAGCCTGGGTACATCTGGGAAACACTGCTTGGATAGGATTCTCTTGTCTCCCTGGTACAAAACCAGGTGGGTCTGAGCTCAACAACCTTACTGACTACCTGCCATCTCTGAATTCTGAGGGAGAAGCCTTTTTCATTCTGGGCTTTTAAGAGGGCTGATAATGGGAGGAAGACAGTTATAATTGGTGGAGAGGGGCAAGAGGAGGTACAGGCCTTACTAGGACAACTCCAGAACCCGAATCCCTTCCTCAGGCAGAGAGTAATCACCAGTGTCACCCGAATCACCTTCACCCAGCATTTCCTGCAACAAGGCCTGGACTACCTTGATTCTTAAGATAACAGAACAGTCTCAAGGTCTTCTTCTCTAAGAAGAAAATAAGAGTTGCCTTGAGTTTCTGGCTCAGGAGGTGGAGAACCCTTCACCTTATCTGTGCCTTGCCCCCAACATATACACACACTCACATCAACTTTCCAACAGTGCATGCTTCTTTCTCCCTAATGATTTAGAAATGACACCTGGCATGATTACCTCCTTACCTCTCTTTTGACCTATTTTCAGACCTTTCCAGATCTACCTGGGCTTAACCTTTCCTATGTCTGTGTCTGTTCTCTGCAGTTTCTACAGAAGAGAACCACAGCAATCCTGACCCACACCCATACCTACATGACTCAACATTAGTTCTCCAACCACTCCAGCAGCTCCAAAAGGCATAGGAGACAAGAGTCTCTTTCATTTGTTTTGGCTCAGCCCTGCCCTCCAAAAATTCCAAGAAGCATTTCAACTGATAGAGTGCACTAGAGACTTGAGTGCTACTCTTTCAGTTACCATGTTTGAGGTACTAAACCTTCCCAGCCACCTTATCAGCAAGAAACTACTCGTGTGTGTGTGTGTGTGTGTGTGTGTGTGTGTGTGTGTGTGTGTGTGTGTGTGTGTGTTTGTGTGAGCGCGCGAGCACACTCATTTAAATAACTATGGTCTCAATGTCAAAAGCCGCTTATCAGTCAGGACATACCCTAGAAACAAACAATGGCCAACCTCAGTTCAGATCTTCCTCCAGGTACATAGGTTGCACCTCGATGTCCTTAACATGGTCATTCCCCAGAAATTCAGCTGACTTTTCCCTTCGGAAATTCTTATTTTATTCTTTATTTTATTCTCCAAAAAAAAAAAAAAAAAAAAAAAAAAGCAGTGTGGATTCCCAAACTCTTAAACCTGAAAGGACCTCAGTGAGCATTTGACTCAAATTCAACTGTTCACAGATAGGAAAACCGAGTTACTGGCCCAGTGCCATACTAGATAGCATGAGAACAGGGATTAAAATCTGGGTGCTTGGGCAAAGAGAGTGGCTCAGGGCTAGAGGTTTGCCAAGGGTTAATGAAGACCAGCGTTCTACCTCCAACACTACAAAGAGATAAAATCTAGGTTTTAAAAACTAGCTTGATCCCATAGCACATTTAATATGTCTCAAGCCATCCTAGATCCTAGAAGCATATTACACTGAATCTGAAAATACTACGTGGAGGAGGCTGCACCAATAGGTTTTTATTTAAAAACACAAAACTGGCACTATTTAGAAGTCTAGCATTCAACAGGGTACAGATCTAATTTCCATGCTGAGATAACCACTACCACACATTCTAGGGAGGCACAATATTTCATAACATGGAAGCAAAGACATAAAGAATAAAAGGAATGGGTCCATACCTAGGTAGCCAAGAATAACAATTCCCATAAAACTTTGAAGGTGCCGAAATGAAAAGGAAGTAGGCCCATCGTTAATAAAATAAGCATCCAAATGTGAGAAACGGTTATTTGGAGCCACACCCAGCTGGGCTTCACTCTCTCCAGTCAGCTTCCTGCTTGACCCAGGCTCCTGCCAGCAAGTTTCACAGGAAGTTATTTGTAGACTGGAGACAGACCATTTTTGGCAGCCTGAAGATGCAGGCTCTGCCCAGGGCACCAGAAGAGGGCTCTATTCCCTCTGCTTAGAAGCACAACACACCAACCTCTGAAGAACAATGCAGTTGATCCAAGCACCAGCAGAGGTTCCTTCAACTGCTTATGAGAGTTCCAAATCTCTGAATGTTACAACTGCCGAAGCCAGGATCAGTAAATTAACCAGGGGCCAGGAGAAGCCTTACAGGTCTAGTCCAAAAGAATCGCTTTCAACCCCAGGACTAGATTAAGGTTGACTTTATCTACTTTGATATGAAAGTAGACATTTCACAGTAGTTAAAGAAGACCTTTAGCTCCTAATTTTCCTGCCCTTCACCACCTTAATGCTGGGATTACATGCATTCACCACAAAGGCTGGCCCAGCCAGCATTCTTTTAAATGTTCTCTCAGGAGAGATGGGAAATTCCCAAGAAACAAAATAATAAAGAATGAGTGAAAACAACAGAGCATTTATGGTACTTTATCCTCTTCAAAGGCTGTCAAGTTCTTTGTTTCAAGCCACCCTTCCTTGTTCTGAACGCTGCCTTTTTTTTCTTGCAATGTCTTTTATTACTAATCCTTACCACCCAATAAAATTTACCAAGACTCCCAGAATCTCACAGCTAGGATCACAAAGATCACAAACTAGGCTTCAAAATGACTTAATACAATCACCTGAGCTAAGTTTTTTGAAGAGTCCCTTGCCAATCCACAAAGATTCTGGCTTCGTGGGTCAGAAAAGGACTGGCCATCAGAAAGTAAAATCCACCAAGATAATTCTAAGTAAGGTCCAATTTGTAAAGCTCCTGATGGTAAAATGGCTTGGAAACAACCTGACTGAGTGAAACACAGAAAGCAGAGGTTAACTAGAAGACTTCCGAGAAAGTGGTTTAGTAAAAGGCTATCCAAGACTGAACATAACTCACACCCGGAAAGATCAAGGATGCCATAGTCTTTCTATAGCCACTACATCCCTCTAGGTTCTAGTATCCTTTTTTGTAAAGTATGATGGCGATAATGCCTAGTCCTCTCTACCAAGAGCTACCACCGCCTATCCCCACAAACTAAAGTAGTATCTCAGTAGCAGGGAGAACATGAATTTATATCCCAAAAACATCAATATTAGATCTAGCTCTACCAACAATGAGCCAAAAGCTCTTAGATCTTGTAAAATGAGCTTAGTAATGCCAGGGTAGCAAACATGTTGTTTGGTGTTAATGAGATGGTGCCCTTAACCGATTGCAAACACCTTTTCTGACATTAGTCAACAACCCAGATTCCTAATCCCCAACCTGAGATTACTATAATATATTCTCCAGAGGGGTGGCTTGGGAATCTATTTCAACAAGTACCCCGAGACACTCACTACCTGAGTTTAAAGAAACATACTCTGGCACAGATGCTGGTGACATCAGAGCACAGGACCAGTAACCTATATGTCCAAGATGTTTTCTGGTTCAGAAATCCTCATTCAGGGACCTTGAAGATAGGATGGACAGAACAGGTGCTTCAGGAAGAGGGAGGAGAGTTTGAAAGCCTAATCAGAAAATTGTGCCAAAAAAAAAAAAAAGAAAATTGTGCCAAACCTTTGAGCTACTGTCCAGAGTATTCAACCATCCTTCCATCTAGTTAAGAACCAGACAGTGGGAGGTACAGATAACTCAGCAGTCAAAATGTATTGATCAAAATGCTCTAATTTAAGGCTTCTGTCGAGAGTCTTCCTGAGTTCTCTGTCTCATAAACATTCCACACTTACTCATTTCCAGGGAATTTTCTGGCAATGAGCAGACCTTAAACGACAACCTCTCCTTCTTGGATTCTCTGAGAACTAAGGGACAAAGAGCAAACATCCAAAAGCAAGGCAGAGATGCAACTTTTCATGAAAGGGAGAACTGGGAGGTTCTGTGAGGCAAAAGCAATTTGTTTGGTTAGGCTTTATGGGGGCAACTATAATATCCCAGCATCATACTATAGCAGACTGTCATGAATTCAAGACTAGCTTGGGCTACATACATTTCTCAGGGGGACAAAAAAAGCATCTAGTGTGAAGTCAGAGATAAAACTAGAGTCTGAGTTTTCAAAGCTGACTATTATTTGCCCTTCCCAATTCCTTTTAGTTCAAGTTATTTTGACAGTTATCATTCCATCCAAGTCACCTAGTGGCCTCTAGCCATAAGCTCTCACAGAGGGTGCTACAGCTCGCCAGGCACCTTGGCTAGTTTGAAGCCTCTAAGACTAACATCTTGGGAAAATAACGAGTTCCAGTCTGGTCTCCTAGAATTCTACTCATCCTAGCTCTGCCACAAATTCCTTATAGTATTCTCTGGACCCTTTGTCTCACTGCCTAAAATATCGGGGTCAAACTAACTGGCTTCCAAAGGTGCCTTCAGAGGGTCCATGTGCCCTCATTGAAAAGAGGAGCTAAAGTGAACAAATCCCCATTTTAATATGCCTACATCTTCCCTCAGCTTCGGTCATTCCGAGCTGAACTCTTTAGGCAGTTAAGTGCACTGGGTGAATGACAGCTTGGGGGGGGGGGGGCAGACAAGCAGGAAGGCGGCAGCCCCACCCTCCTTTGAACAGGAAGCTAGCTACATCCTCTTTTCCCCACCCTCAGCAGTACATCTCCAGACGTACCAAGTAGAAGCCGTGGGGGCAGGGGGAAGATGAGGCCTAAAAAGAAACTAAACATGCAAATTACCTCCGTGCACTAAGGAGCTATCTGAGGGTAGGAAATGAGCTAGGGCCCTGAGAAAGAGCAGGGAGGCAACCCCAATGTCTACTAGGGCAAAGCTGTTCAACCTCATCTGGCTAGCATGACGGGAACAATTAGGAATGAGCTGGTACAGTAAACGGACCTCACCAATCCACTGAACTGCAGGCCAAACATCAGGACCTCATATACACAGGTGTTTCACCAGTATATCTTCCTTGGGATAAGAATACAACCATGTCATAGGTAGGGATAGGGTATACACATGAGTGGATATTTGTGAATGAATATAGGGGCTTTTAATGAATCTCAAAGAATCTCAAAGCCAAGGAAGCCTGCATCAACCTTCATGGCTACATGACAGCCCACTTCTCAGGGCCATCCCCTATACCTTGTGACTGGGCCCCAGCCCTCCCCACATCCTGTTCTCAGAGAACCCATGGCTGCCTAGGGAAAGATAATGGCATTACCACACTTCCCCTCTGTGGAGGAGGATCTGATTGACTGGAGAGAGAGCCAGAGTTCTCTGCCTGACCAGGCTAAATAATCTGAAGTAAATCTCCTAATTTCAGAGGACCAGGAAGAGGGACTAGATAATCTTGATATCACCTGATACAGAGAAGGATACATACCAAAAGACAGAAGATTATAGACCAAATTGCTTCCAGAAAAATATAAATAAATGTTATGAGGTAAAAGGCCAACTTCTTTTACGTTTTGAGATTGTAAGACAACCATGCCCATGTCCTTCTTTGATCAGTGAAGCAGAAGAAACAAAACACAGCAAAATTGTATTTTCAAAAGTCTCCCAAGTGTCACACAAGTCCCACACAGTAATCCTAAATACCAGCTCTGGCATTTCTGCTAAGGCAGCGTGATTTAATGGGCCTAGAATGGCATTATTCAACTTAGGGAAAGAAAATGACTTCCAATCTGTAAGAGCAGCAACCAAACACATTTAGAGTTGTGAGGGAGCACCACAGCCCTAATCATTGCTGATGTCTTCACTTCTCTCTAATCAGCTCATTCCCTCCCCGGTTTCCCTTCCTAGCCTATAAATATAGTAAAGAATGTGACTGAACATTCCCATGTTGAGGGAGGTCCTCCTAGCTGATCCAAGGTCAGAAGTCAGAAGTCAGAAGTCATTCTTCAGTGATGCCTGACTGAACACACCATTCTTCAGTGCAACGGGAGCCTCACTGGGCTTCTTAGGGGAATTTCAGTTTCCCATGCCTAAGGTTTTTCCTAACTTTCATACGACCTGCTGGTACCCACACCTAATCTAGCAGCTCAGTTCAACTCTTGGCTGCATAAAGTTAATCACATAGGCCTTGAGAAAATGAAGATTCTCAAAAATCTTCCAGCACAGTGTCATATGATCCTGTAAAACCAGGATTACTTTTTGAAAAGGTCCTACTTAGGTCAAACAGAAAGGGAGGGTGAAGACTTTGTTAGACAATACAGAGCATCCGACCTACTAGTTTTGGTCAATCCATAGCTTGAGATAACTTTCCTAAACCCTTGTTGTTGTGCCCTCTAAACTGACAAGCTCATTTTCCAATTTCCTGAAGCCAGTAAAAACTTTTCAGCCTATGCAACAACAAATTTTTAGCACCCCACCCACCACATATCAGTATCTTAACTCAAGCACAAAAGTGAATGCACCCAAATAAATATACAGCATAAATATATTTATATATTTAGTTCTCCTCCATTATCTTAACTTTCATCTAGTGTCTTCAGAAAGGAACAGAAAACAGGGCCACCAGAATCTTTCCAGAAATTACCAACAGTTTCTCAAATAGCCTAAGCAACAAACATCATTGTGCAATTTTAGGAGGCAGAGGAAGCCCTGACTGAGTGAAATCTTGAGTGAATGTGTGCTGTTGACATGGGCGCCAGCTCAGACTCATGCAGGAATGAATAAAGCCTACCCTGAAGGATGAGGCTCAGAGCAACAGTACAAATGCGCTGTCTGGGCACTGAGTGCAAGTGTTGACACTGTGAACAAAATTCCACCATAGTACCCCCAATCCCATATTCATGGCCTAAAGATCACTCCCCTACAGAGGCTGCTTTCACTAAGACCAGCTAAACCAGAATCCTTGATCTAGCTGTTTGCCATAAACCCTGACTCCTGGTTCATCTGTATGTAACAACCCTGCCTAAGCCTCTTCAGCTGTATGCAGTAATCCCACCTTTCTACTCAAACCTATATGATAGATTCACTGAACTTCCAGGGTGCTGTGGCTTCTCCAACAGAGATCCTCAACCAATGGATCTGAACTATTTCTGTGTCTCTGTGTATTTGTCTTTTCTTCATTTCCTGGCTGACCCAGTCAGGCCTGTCCCTGGAGGCTGTAAATAGACATGGCATGCAATCAAATACAACTCTATGAATCTATCTAATATTCTAACAGGACTCAGATAATCAACTGAAGCTACCTCTCAACTTACAATGAACATTTCAAAAAGGAACCATACCCCTACAATAGAGTGTGTGTGTGTGTGTGTGTGTGTGAGAGAGAGAGAGAGAGAGAGAGAGAGAGAGAGAGAGAGAGCTTGTAGGAATCTGCCAATGGAGGTTTAAGGACAACCTTTCAGAGTCAGTTTTCTACTTCTATCATGTTGGTTCTGGGGATCAAACTCAAGTCATAAGGCTTGGCAACAAGTGACTATCTCACTGACCCATCTAAGCAAATTTCTAAAGAGCTAATATGTTCTGAAGGATAAAACTATCACAAAAAATTAAATGAAAGGGGTGGGGTACTTATAATGTTATAAAGAAACCAAACAGAGAATCTAGGACAAAGAAAAATGATTTTCCTACATGTACTTTATGCTTCTGGTAACTAATGCAATTTCAATTCATGCTATCAAACCTCTAAAAGAATTAAGTACTGACAAAAATATTTATATAGTGTTATGCCAAAATGCCTTTAAAAATCTGTATGTGTATCCCTCTTTTTTTAAAAATAAAGTTGTAAGAAAAAAAAAAGAAAAGAAAAACGATTTGTGTCATCCAAATGTCACAGAGACACATATGATAAATGAAAACCTTGCAAAGGGCATCAAGCTCAATGTTAAGACCTCCGCTCCCACCTCCAGGCCTTCCCAGAATCTATCAAGAGAATAAATTAGATCTTCTCACCAAGTTGGTTTTATATGCCAATTCATTCGGATGTGTCACAGGCAGAGAAAGAAATATTAAAGAAAAAAACTGACAAGTTGAGCTAATGTACAAGCCAGAGAGGAAGCTGCTTCTATTGCTTCACTAAGATACCAGTGTACCATGATAACCTAACACCTAGAGATCTCACAGGAACTATGTTATCACACTTAAGGAACCTGCTACAATAGACCTCATACAGAGAACCTATCTTCTTTTGGATAGATTAAGAGGGGCAATCATGACAAAATGCTCAACCCTCACCCAATTCACCCCCAACCGCACATAGAAAAAAGGAAATGAAATCTACCAACACAGAAAGGACCTGGGTGTGGGCCCCAGACAAGGCTGCCTGACCTCTTCAGAAGAGCAAGGATTCACTGATTTCATAAACTATTTTTGGCCTCTTGACTAAGGGTTCCTCTAATCATCGTCTCTTCGGCACATTCTCTATCTCACTCATACCATAACCACCCTCTCTACCCTGGATCTCACATGCTTCTTTCCCATGACTCCTGCAACCTGAGACTTTTACGTTTGCACACCTGGGGTTCCTCTTCACAAAGTAATAAACACCCACAGATTCTTCATCTGTTCACCCATTCACCCGAAAAGCAGCAGCAAAGGACTTAGGGAGGGGTGTGCCCCCTGCAAAACAGATCAGTCATGGTCATCACTGGCGCAAAAGTCAGTTTCCTCATCTATTAAAAGAAAATGAAACAAAACTATTGCTCTCCGGAGGGGCACACCTACAACTTAGAGGTGGAGGGGCTGAAGAGGTGGCTCAGGAGTTAAGAGTACTTACTGACAGAGGACAACCAGAGTTCAGTTCCCATTACACAGCAGATGACTCACAAACATCTATAACTCCAGGTCCAAAGCATAAGCATGTAAGTCTCTCTCTCCCCGTCCCTCTCCCTCCCCCACGTCTCCCTCTCCCTACCTCTCCTTCCTTCTTCCCTCCCACCCCCCGTCTCACACTCACACACACTCACACACACACACACACACACACACACACACACACACACACACACGTACAAATAAATAAAATAGTTAAAAAAACAATTTTATCTTAAATATTTAGAGGGTAAAATATGACGATGAGATTTAGGGAAAGATGACATTATTTATTCTCATACTCATGTGCTTGTCTCATAAATCCCAACAAAGTAAATATTCCCACTAATCTAAACGTTAAACAATTGGAAAGCAGTGCGTGTCAAAAGTTAAGGTACTATATCCAAGAACTTAGAGCTATAAGTAATAGTTGAGAATTAGTATACAAATAGGCCCACTCAAATTATCTTAATGCTGACCAGATCCCAAACCCTGATCTTGAAGTTCTCCATTGCCATTAGAAAACCATTTATGTCAACCTTACTCACTCAGTACTCATAAATACATGTCAGTCCTGATGAGCAAAATGATCTTTTCATATTCCTTGCAAGTACTACTCCATCCCTGGGGTAGAGGTACGAAAGCTGGAAAAGGAGTTAGGATAAGACTAAGAAGCCTTGAGGAGAACTTCATCCATTTGTGCCCTGGAGGTAACCACTGGCAGGAATTCCAGTGGTTTTGTCTCCTAGAATTAATAGCATAAATCTAGGTGAGCACCTATAATTCTAGGTATGTCTAGAAGAGGCAGATGCAGCAGCAAGGAGAAGAGAAGGCATTCCTAAACCAACTCCTGCTACAACTCTGGCATCCACAAGGGACTGAGTGACATTGCCTTGGAACCATACTCTCTCTACAAGAAAAATTCCAAGACATAGCACGGCAGAACTGCTCAGACAGGCATGTACCCAAAGTACCACACAGCAGCTAACACAGTGCGATGAGTTAAAGAACTATAAAGGAAATGAGAATTCCTCCCTTGCCGTGTAGGCTACAGACAAACCAGGACATAACCCTCACAATTCCCCAATCTGTCTTCCTCCAAAAAGGATTCAGCTTTCTTTCTATCGAAAGTGGTCCCACAACAACAAGGAGGTACTTTCTCAAAAAGACAGGATAGATTTTAGGTGACTCAAGAAGAGACAATGATGGAGTATGGAGGAAGGAGCAGAAGAGCCGGCTGCAATCCTAGAGTGCTACATTGAATACAGCTTCAGACTTTTGTGTTTGCTTTCAAATCTCTCTAATCACTATCTCTCAACAGCAGCTGCCTACTTACCAGATTTGGGGCCACCTGGAATGAAAAGCAAAGGTCTACAAAGGAACAGTGAGGTGAAGAAGATCATCTAGAATGGTTTTTTCCTACTCCAAAGATCCAACTTTAATTCCAACCTTAGGTAATTATGACCTCCAATTGTACCCCAGAAGAAGATAGAGAGGTTCAGTTAGTTGGCAGCCAACATGATCTCTAATTTGCAACAAGCAGCCAAATTAAAACAGAATTAAAAGACCTACTATGTATCTGGTTTAAGAAAAAAGGACTTCTGAATATCTAAGAAATAGAGTATAGCCCCAGATCCCCTGGAACTGGAACTATAACCAGTGGAAGCCACCTAATGTGAATACTGAGAATAGAATTCAAGTCTTCTGAAAAAGCAACAAGTGTTCTAACCACTGAACAATCTCTTCTGCCAACAATTCTTTATTAGTTATGTTTTTACCACACAAAGTGATGAGTTTCACTATGTCATTTGCATTCATACTGTTTTTGCCCCTCACTAAATTCGTCCTTCCTCCCCTAACCTGCCCTGCTCCTGCTGAACCCCTTCCACTGACTTCCTTCTACTTTAATGTTACATGTATTCTAACATCCTTTTTGATTTTTCCCCTTCTGCCCATCTGCTAAGATCTCTCTGTATTGCCACACTCACTCATATACATATATGTATGACTTAAAACTCAGGATCACATGAGAGGAAACATGTAAGTATGAGTACTCTACTTAGAAGAATCTCCAGTTCTACCCATTTTTCCTGTTTAGTCCATGATTTTATTTTTGTATATATATATTATTTGTGCATCTGTGTGTATGCATATATATATAATTTACTTTTTCCATTCACGTGATCCTTTCTTGGCTACCATGAATGGCATAGCAATAAACGTGGATCTAAACAATTGTCTTCTGCCATGCATAGAAGTGCAAGCCATTAATCCCAGCACTAGGAAGGCAGACATTGGATTATTTCTGTGAGTTCAAGGTCAGCCTCGTCTACATAGTTTTAGTTCCAGGATAACCAGGGCTCTGTCTCAAAAAAAAAAAAAAAAAAAAAAACCAAAAACAAAAATAATGGTCTTGCCCAGTACTAGACTCCCATATGTTATAGTACTGACATGCTGGCGAGATATGCCCACTGATAAAAATGGTGGCATGACAGTTATAGGGGAAGCCAACTGCTTCCTGATTGAATGAGGCCTCCTCCACAGGAAAGATTCCATGCCTGGTACTATAACCTAGTCAAAAGCCCATGGCTAAGATCATAGACCCTAGAGGAGAACTTACTAAAAAGGTGTTTTGCAAAATGGCCATGCTGTCAAACTGCATTCTAAATATTTATGTTTATATTCATAGATTTGTACTGCTCTCAACTCTTGTCAGGGAAGCTTTTGTTTTTCACTGCGTTCTCAGCTATGGATGAGTTATTATTATCAATTTCCTCCTAGTCAAGTCTCGGGAAACATTGCTAAAAGGAGGGTGGGGTAAACAGAATATAAGAACTGATGGTTGAGGGGGAGAGCTGTAAAATGCCGACATCAAGACATGCCAGGGAAAGTGACATATGTATATGATAAAAATGCATTGTATAAATGTATTCCAAAGAATAAATAAAAAATCCTTACAATGGATGTAAAAGTATCTCTGTGGTAGTACTTAAAAGTGACTTGGGTGGTATTGCTTAGTCATATGGCAGTTCTATTTTTAGTTTTATGAGAAACTGCCACACTGATTTCCATGGTTACTGTACCAGTTTACACTCTCAACAATGAATGAATAAGGGTTCCACTTGCCCCACATCTTTGCCACCACTTATTTGTCACTTGACATTTTGTATATAAATAAAATAACCATTCTGACTATGGTATGGTCAAATCTCTAATTTAAATGTGCATTTCCTTGATGGCTAAGGATAGTGAACATTTTTTAAAATTCATAGGTAGGCTAGAGAGATGGTTCATCATGTAAGAGGTACCAACAGCCAAGTCTGGCAATCTTAGCTCAATCTCCAAGACCTATGTAGTAAGAGAGAACCAACTCCCAGAGTTGTCCTCTAACTTCCACATATGTATTAATTATAGGCTGGAGAGATGGTTAAGAGCACTAACTGTTCTTCGAGAGACTTGCATTCAATTCCCAGCCACTACACAGCAGCTCAAAACCATCTGGAACTCCAGTTCCAGGAGATCTGATGTTCTCTTCTGGCCTCTGAGAGCACCAGGCACGCACATTTTTCACAGACATACCAACAGACAAAACACCCATGCACATAAATACTTTTAATTAAAAATATGTTTATTGGTCATTTGCTTTTTCTTTTGAGAACTGCCTAATCAGTTCATTGGCTCGCTGACTGGAAGGTTTTGTGTATTTAACTTTTGCAGGTCTTTATACATTAAGTTGTTGATACTGCATTCAAGTTTCCCTCCTGTAAGTAGGCCTAGTATACTCATGAGATCTGGTTAGGAATTTTTCTCACAGGACTAGAGAGAAGAAGCCCATCATTCCCTAATTCTGATTCTCACTGTGGCTCTTCACAACTTTCCTTCTATAGAAAAGAGAGTCAGGTGGGAACAATCATAGTATCACATGTCTTTAATCCTAGCATTCAGAAGTCAGAGAAATAACAATGTGAGTTCAAGACCTGGTTGACTACATAATGGTATTTGTGTCAAGAAAGTGTGAGGAGGGGAAGGAGATACAGGGAAGAGGAGCTCCCTTGGAAGCTGTTTAGAGAAAAGAAACCCTACAGTATTCTTGTACTTTTTCCACATTAACCATCCTCTCATGACCCTGGGAAGACAAGCTTATTCTCTAATCAGGGTCCCTCACATAGAGCAATGATACACAGCACAGACAGCACTGGAAATGGTACCAGAATATGTGCAAGGGCTTGATGTACTTTGAATGTACTGCAGCAGCAGAGACTGGGACCTAGTAGGCTGATCTATGTGTGGCCCTACTCCATAATCAGGAATAAAGGCTACTGGGTTAAACAGGAAGTAGAACACAGTGTTCAATCCCCAAATGCCCTGTCTTGGACACAAGACAGAGCACCATCCCAGCACTTCCATATAGAGCTGAAGAGTGAAGTCACCAAGTCCTTGGACTCTTACTCACCAACTGCCTGTAATGTTCCTACTGACTGAATGCCTTGGTGCCCACAGCATTACTCACCTCCCATTCTGTGCTATTCCCACCCCCACCCCAGCCCAATCCTGCAACATGCCCAGACAATGAACTCACCCTACAAAGAGAGCTACTCATTTCCCTTCGGGCTACTTAGTTACTTTGAACCCAGCAACTTCCCCAGCATTTTTGGGTTGAGGGCCACAATTCCCATTTCCTCTAATCCTGACCAAGTTTAGGGAATTCCCAATTGAGCTATCAGGGCCACTCCTACCTCCAGGTACCAGAGTATGAAAAGCCCAGAGTAAAATTTTAGTTCATCTCAACTGTATTCTTGCTGTATGTCCACTGGGATAGGACTCTCCTTTCTCAGTTTATTTTCTTGCAAGTCACAAAGAAAAGCTTCCATTAGAGATATAGTTATCTTAATTTTTACCCAACATAGGGATTGAGATCGTTTAGGGAATTAGTAAAAAATCCTTATTTCCAGTCTTAACCCATACCAACTAGAGCCTATCTGAATGCCTATAACTATGCCAATATGTAGTGCACAGGCAAACTTGAGTTTCTTGAGCACAAGGTGAGAAAACAAGTCTAGCTCCCTTCCCGAAAGCTCAGCTTTTAATGTAAGAAGTGGTGCTCTAACACTTAGTCTTCAGCTTCCTTCTTAGGCCACTAAGGTCATGAGTTTTGATCATCATCACCATTGGTAGAGGTGTTTGTTGAATTATTTTTGTTTTCTTTTGCTTTTTTTGTACATAGTCCTGGATGGCCTACTGCTCGTTATGTAATCCAGAGCAGCCTTCATCTCACAGCAATGCTCCTGTATTAAGCAAGAGGAGGTATGATGGTTTGTATATGCTTAGCCCAAGGAATGGCACTATTAGAAGGTGTGGCTCTGTTGGAGTAGTTGTGTCACTGTGGGTGTGAGATTTAAGACCCTCATCCTAGCTGCTTGGAAGCCAGTCTTCCACTAGCAGCCTTCAGATGAAGATGTAGAACTCTCATCTCTGCCTGGATGCTGCAGTGCTTCCCGCCTTGATGATAATGGACTAATCCTCTGAACCTGTAAGCCAGCCCCAATTAAATGTTGTCCTTATAAGAGTTGCCTTGGTTCATGGAGTCTCTTCACTGCAGTAAAACCCTAAGACCGGAGTGTAGCTCCCTTAGAAGCTGTTTAGAGAAAAGAAACCATAAATACCCTCATATTTTTTCACATTAACCATCTCCTCATGGCCCTGGAAGACAAGCTTATTCTTTAACCAAGTTACCTCACATGAATCAGTGGGGAAACTTTCTTAAGGTTGAGATTTCTGACAGATATTAACAAACCCAAAACTTCCACTTTTTTCATGGCTTCAGCAGTTCAGACACACAGACACACACACACACACACACACACACACACACACACACACACGTTAGGCAGGCACTCCATGATCAAGCTACTTTGCTGGCATTAAGTTCTCCCTTTTGAAACCTTCCATTAAGTCCAGAAGGGAAATATTACAATGTATTTTCACTAACATATACATCTGTCTCTACCATCTTTTACAAAGAATTCAGAGAACTAACCAGTGAATCAAAAAAAAAAAAAAAAGAAACTGATCGTGTTAGCACATGCCAGTTGGAAAACTAAAGCAGAGGCAAGAGGACCAAGAGTTCAAGGTCATTCTTAGCTATATGATGAGTCTGTGGCCAGACTGAGCTACAGTAAATTCTGTCTCCAAATAAAAATAAATAAAGAAAAGAAAAAGACAGGAAACTAAATCAATGTTCACATCCCTGTTAAAGTATAAGACCCTATATTGGTTAGATCTAAGCAAATACCAAGCAATTCTCACTTGCTAGTAAGGAACTGTGTGCCAAGTAAATTACTGGCACAACCAGATCGAAAGGGCAGTTACCCTTGAGAGCAATGGTCTGACACTGGCAACAGGCTGGGTGACATGGGAAGACAACTGCCAAGCCCTAAGGGGGGAAAAAAAACAATGGAACAGCTGGCCTACCCCACACAGCCCTTAACTGCAAGAATTCAAGCTTCATCTTTTTAAACTTCGTTTCTGATTCAAAATTTTAAGAGACTGGGAGAGATTAGCAGCTACTGGAATGTGGAAAGGGCTTAATATTTAAAAGTTTTTTTTTCCTTACAAATCTCAGAACTCTGGCCTAGCCATGACTAGGAAGAAAGTCTAGGTCTTTATGAAGCAATGTTTGTCTCCCTCTCCCACATCAAAATTCATCTTCTTACTCTCCTTTAAAACCTGCCCCCACGGTGGATTACATAAGCTTTATACAGTTCTTCATCACTTTGAGCCTTGATTCCTCTATATGAAGAAGAGATAACTCCTGCCATGCTATCCAGAAAAAGTTAGTAAGTATATATTAAGAACAGTGGGGGTGGGGGTCACAACTACAAAGTATCCCGCAAATGCAGAGAATTACTACCATTTGTACTGGTGTTGTCTTTTCCAGACCAGCAGTGACGGGGCTAGGGATGAATGTATCTCAGTTGGTAGAATGTTTGGATACCACCCTTGAAGTCCTGGGGCTCCTTCCATCCCCAATACCACATTAGCCAGTTTATGCTGATAATTTTGGCACTAACTAGGCTATTTATCCCAAAACAAAACCAAAAACAACACAGAAAACAGACATAAGGTAAGAAAGCAATAAAGTTAGGGTTACTTGACAATACCAGAAAACTTGAAAAGAGGTATCTAATTCATATCAGACTTGGCTATTTTAAATGGGAGTTGCCTCCTAGAAATAGAACTTCATCTCAGCTTCCTAATCTTAGTGTTTTCCTTTCTGAGCTGTTCAAAAGCTAAAGGATCTTGCTTAAAAGGAGTCTTAATGGCTTTTAAGATTCTGTGAGCTTGGCTCTTCATAACAAAGGCTCAATCTCAGCGGAGTATAGGGAAGAAGCACTCAAACCTTCCCTGGAAAACAATCCATACAGGACACACTTAGGTCTAGACTCCCTCCCTTCTAATTCCTACCTCAGAACTGTGCCAACAAGACCTAGAGGGACAAGTCAGTGAGGTTACAAATGATCTGCAAAGGAAAAGCCTATCATAGCCCTTGTTCTAGATGGTAAAGTTTGCCATTTTCTTTGTGATTAATATCAGTTATCCACATCAATTTAAAATGGGTTAATAATCCCAGCATTTGGAGGATTGCCAGAAGATGGAGATCAGCCCAGTCTAAATAGTCAATTCCAAGGCATGGAGGGTTATACAAAACCCGTTTTAAAGATAAACACACACAACAAATGGTATGGTATCAACAGCAATCTAACCACTTTACACTGGAAATCTGGGAGAGCATTACTTACTCAACTAATTACATATTTTTGCACTATCCTTTGAAAGAACCAACAGAGTTTACATGCCCTATGGTCACATGGCTTAGGACATGTGGTGGAGAGATCAAAGCTGATTATACAGCAATGCCTCATTGATCCCAAATGGTCTATGAATAAGTTGATCCAAAGTGAACTTTTTCTGATAACTGAAGCTTACCCTTTTAAATATAATAACCATTCCTAATGGTGAGCTGAACGTTTTCATCTGACATGCTCTACTGCCTTTGTCAACAGAGGCCATTAAACATGATTTAAACTTCTCTGAGTACTTGAATCCTGTATGCTTGATTTTCTACAGAGCTAAGAGTTGAGAGCTTTCCAATTTGACCTTATCCACCTTCCCATTAACTCTGAGGCTAGCATGATCATCCTCGCTTTACTAACAGGAGAATACAAAGCTGAACAAAGTAAAGAACTACCCTAAGGTTACAAAGACAGTATGGAAGTACTGACCTTCCCACAAGACTGACCTACAATAAATGCCAGGGATTACCTTGGATGAAATTCTAATACAGCTAAACAACAAACCACACAGACTCCCACATAGGGTTTAGCTGAGAATTAGAGAGCTCTCTCAGCTGACATCCACAAAGACATGGATTTAATCCCTAACACAGCTTATAGCTTAGTTACACACAACCAAAAATCCCAACCCATTTTTCTTACTGGGTGTGGTGGTACACCACATATAATTAGCACTTTGAAGTTGGTGAGTTCTAGGCCAGCCACAGCTACTTACTAAAACTGTCTCAGAAAAAAGGGAGGGAGAGAGGGTAGGAGGGAGGGAGGGAGGAAGGAAGGAAGGAAGGAAGGAAGGAAGGAAGGAGGGAGGGAGGGAGGGAGGGAGGGATGGAGGGAGGGAGGGAGGGAGAAAGGAGGAAACGGAGGAAGGAGGGTGGGAAAAAGGAAGGAAAGGAAGGAGGGAGGGAGGAAATGAAGGAAGGGAGGGAGAGGTAAAAATAAAAATCTTTCCTTTCTTTCCTTTTCTTTTTCTGGGAAGTAACCTCATACCTTCACTTTCTCTGCTTCATGGTAAGTCAGAAAAGCTCCAGTACTCCGTTTGTAGGGTACTTCCTGTTTGTCTAAAGGGGAAAAGTAATAATACCTACAGTGACCTAGAGGCCCAGCACAGCCAGGGTCAGCCTCTAGTGGTAGAGGCTGCTTGATTAAAAGGAGGGCAAGCAGAAGCTCTACTCTACACACTATGGAAATCTAGCAACTGAAAACACAAGAGTAAGGTGGAGCTTGCCACAAATGGGAAGAAGGAAGGCAGCATTTCTAGTAATTCTGCTTCTCCCCTCTTGGTTGGCATCTTCAAATGATCAATACACTCAAATTAGTAAATTTCTAAGACTAAGACCAGCAACAAATAGGCTAGATTTACTTATTATTTACTTGTTTGTTTGTGTTTATTTATACATTTGTCTTTCACAAATCACCAGCTCCCTCAACTGGGTGACTCAAGCACATGTGAACACTCTGCAAAGCCACTTTTAAGCACACAATAGGCATGTTTAAAAAAAAAAGAAAAGAAAATAGAGGAGATTTAATTCTGCTTCACTGTTCATCGACAGGCCTTCACACTAGTCTTCTTTGCAGAAATTGCAAAGGCAAGTGCCCACCAATGCACACATGGATGCGCTCACAGTTTTTTTTTTTTTTTCATCACACACAGCTTCGTCTTCCAGCATTCTTCTGATATAGTCACCTTTCATTCGGGTGCTACCTAGAAACAGACTATTCCAAACTGGAAAACCACAAAACAGGAATGAGACCATTATATACATAGGTACGCCAGCTGCCTTACCAAGATCTATTCTATAAAGATCATTTGAGATACAAATGACACTACAGCAATTTCTCTTCCAAGGTGAGCATAGAAAGAGAAGCAACTCTCAATAGTATCTGTTGCAGTAGAAAGGTCCAAAAAGCCCTTATCAGTACACCTCTACTCCTAAGCAAGCAAGTGCTCATCATGTACTTATCATTACCTATGAGTGATACACAACATAGTAACTCAACCTTGAAATGCCAGCACTGAGAAAATAAAGACAATGGCTACTAAATTTGCAGTTAAAAGCATATACTATTGTTCCAAAGGTCCTGAGTTTTGCTTCCGAGCAGAATTTCTGGATCATTCACAACCACCTGTGACTCTAGCTCCAAAGTAGCCAATGCCCTCTTCCAGACCACAGAATAATTTACATTCACATGCACATACCCACAAAAAGACAAAAATTTTAAATTAAATATTTTTTTAAGAAAACTATGGACTTTTTATATGTACAGAGTTCCACCTACTTCTTCATTTGCTTATTTATACCCATTCAGAATTTAAAACCTGAACTTACAAGATAACCCTTAGCTACATGGAAAGGAAGCAAACTGCAGAACAAGGCAGATTAGTGCAACAGGCAAGCATAAAGGTTCCTGTATGTAAATGTACTTAAAACAGTCTACACTGTAGCCGGATGTGGCTGCACACACTTGTAATCCCATAAGTGGAAGCTAAGGCAGGAGGATGAAAAGTTCAAGGCTAGTCTTGGCTTCATGTAAAAACGTCTCAAAACATGAGAGAGAAGTGGGTGGAGCGGTAAAAAGGGCTAGCCTACATTCATATTAGTTAAAAGTGGTCCCCTCAAAAGAGTAGTCAGGCACAGAAGAGACTTCCTATTTTTCAACTTTGTCTCAAATCTGTTTTCCTTATCCTCTGTTAGACTGAGAAGGTGTGTGGTTTGAATGAAAATGGTCCCAAAAGTTCATAGGGCGTGACACTGTTAGAAGGTATGGCCTTGGTGGGACAGGTATGGCCTTATTAAAGGAAATGTGTCACTGTGGGTGCAGGCTTTGAGGTTTCAGATGCTCAAGCCAAGCCCAGTGTGTGCATATGTATATTTGTGTGTGTGTGTGTGTGTGTGTGTGTATGTGTGTCTCCCTCTCTTCTCTCTCCCTCTCTTCCTGCTGCCTGCCTATTCAGAAGTAGAACTCTCAGCCCCTTCCCAGGCACTATGTCTCTCTGCACTAAATCTCTGAACTGTAAGCTGATTTCCTTCATAAGCGTTGCCATGGTCATGGTGTCTCACTATAGCATTAAAATCCTAACTAAGATAGAGAGTCTCACTAAGTGGCCCTAGATGTCTTGGAACTATATACATGAGATTGTTTTCAAACTTATGATGCTTCTGTCTCTCACAGCCTCTGCAGTGCTGGAATTACAGATGTGCATCACCTTACCTGCCCCTAAGTTGTTTGCTGTTTTTCTGTGGTTTTTAATCAAATCAAATAGTGTATTTATTTCATAATGAAAACAGTGGCACACATCTCTAATCCCAGCACTTGGGAGGCAGGGCCAGGTGTATCTCTGTATGTTTGAGACTAGCTTGGTCTACATTGAGAATTTCAGGATAGGCAGGGGTACATTGAGAGACCCTGTCTCCAAAAAAAAAAAAAATCATAAAAGGAAGGAAGGGAGGGAAGGACAAAGAACAAGTCTATAGTAACAATTTTGGAATTTTGGTTTCTTTGGAAAACACAGAAATATTCTAAGTATATGTTCTCATCTTAATCCCATGTGTGGAATATGAGGCTGCTTCAGATTGTCCACAGTAGTTCTTTGTACTCTCAGCAGGGTGGTAATTTTGCCAGTGGCAAACAGTTTCTGTGACTGCAAATTCTGGGGACTTTTCAGAAGATACATAAATGAGAGACAGGTAGGTTGGTGTTTGAGGGTTGATTGCAGTTTGTTAAGTAGTCATGTACAAATAAGAAACAACAATAAAAAGAAATTAGATATCCGAATGGCAAAGATCAAACTTGCTCCAAAGGAACTTGATGCTCCTAACCAGCAGGAAGTAGCCTGATGATAATGTCACCCCCTTTCCTTGCTACCCTTTTTTCCTCTCATATCTAGTGTTAGGGGGTTGAAAGGGTAGGAAAAGGGTGGAGAAAAGAAGAACCTACAAAGCAGCAAATTCCAGCTACACAAGTCCACATCTGGGCCTATTTGCCAGTAATCCTAGCTACTCAGTGGGTGGGCAGAGGCAGCAGAATTTCGAATTCAAGGCCTACTTGACCTACTGAGAGAGTTTAAGTTTAATTTAAAGAGATCTTCCAAGACAAATGTATTAAGACATGATACTACTACACGCCTGTAATACCAGAAGTCAGAAAGTAGAAGCAAGAAGATCATAAAGTCAAGGTCATCCTCAGCCTATAGAGCGAGTTTAAGGCAAGCCTGAGCTACATGAACTATCTCAAGAACATTACATGATAAAATAAAAAGTAGAAAGGGTGCTGGGAATGTGGTTTAGTGTCGCAGTAAATATTAAAAAATAAAAATGGCTTATCTCC
The DNA here is from genome assembly GCF_963924665.1 of Micromys minutus. NCBI lineage: Eukaryota > Metazoa > Chordata > Mammalia > Rodentia > Muridae > Micromys > Micromys minutus. Next base: position 42,628,109 of record NC_137970.1, on the reverse strand, counting down.
TCATGGGCCCCAAGGTCTCACTCCGAGGGCCCGATTCTAATACAAAGCCATGTGCACCTCTGTCGCTCGGTTCCAGCTGCCCTCAAGATCTCTCTCTGTCCGCTCAACTCCCTTCCCTTAGCAGTTTTACTCCGCCTGTTACTGCCTCCGGTCCCGGGGCTGTTCTTTACCCCAAAACTCAACAAAAACACAACTATAGCTTTCATACAGGTTTATATATTCAATTCTCAATTCACAAACCCTCTACACAACAATATTACATCAAATGAACAAAGATACAAACTGCCCTTTTATATGAGATATTAGACCTGTAAAATCCTTAATGTTCATAGCTTTTTAACACCAATTGAGTCCACCTGGATCTAGCTCATCCTTCTGGAGGTCCATCTTGGAACTTCCCTCCTCCCTCATCCTCTGACCTCTCCTCTCTGACCCTCCCTCTCCACCTCCCTTTCCCCCACCCACCCAGTCAATGGCTCTCCTTTATTTTACTAATTAAAATGGGAAGGTTCAGAGAAGTCACCTCCGGAGTAGGAGATTTCTTGGGGAAGTGGAATTAACATTAAAATAGGAACAGCTAGCCTCAGGACAATCTTAAAGCTTCCACACAGAGTGCTTGCGGGGCATATTCAAGGCCATAGGTTGAATTTCTTGTACTGCCAAAAGGTAAAGTCCAAAACTGTAAAATAAAAACAATCTGTATTTAAATCTATCCTACAGTCTGTGTCTATTAACCTTCATGGCACAATGTATAGCTCAGCACTATAAAACAAGTGGAAAAAAATCTTTTAAAACCAAATCAAATAGAAAGAGCCCTTTTATAACCAAGTAACTGTGTGTGATCACACACACCATTAATCACAGCATTTGGGAAATAGAAGCAGACAAATCTCTTTGAGTTCAAAGACAGACTGATATGCATTCCAAGTCCCCTGCCATCCAACACTGCATAGTGAGATCCTGCCTCAAAAACAAAACAGAATGGAAAAACATGGTAACCTTCAGAGTGTCTATTTCATGACATGCAACCTTACCTACTAAGCTTAATGCTATGTCTTCCAATGCAACCCACATCTCTTATCTCAGAAGTAAATGGGAGAAAATCCTCTCTATTTCCCATAAAAATGCTACTTTGGGTACAGCATGCCCAAATCTGCAAAGATATGCAGCTCTGGGCTCTTGTGCAGCAGTGGAGTTTGTGGCTAAAGTAGCTATAGCTGCTGGGCACTCTAACAATATGATCCCCAGGGTTTCCCTGTTATGCCTCCCATCTATGCCTGACTCTACCCAAACCTCTTCACATTGGATTATGTAATTCGGTCCTGCCTACTGGCAGTGCCATAATGAGTACTACACATACCAAAAAAATGTACACTAGGTAATGCCTCAAATATGTACTCTACAGCCAAAGTCTGTGCTGCGCCACAAAGGCAGATTGAAACGATCACACAGCTGCCTATTACAATTCACTAAAGGCTTTAATTTCAATATTCCCCTTGGCATGAAAACTACTGTGTGAAGACATGGAAAAGAAGGGTGGAAATAGACTATGATCAGGCTGAAAACTCACAGATAAATGGACACTATAAGGTACATCAGGAAAAAAATCCCATTTTATTCCCTGGCATTCTTAAACTCCACCCTGCCAGGGCCCAAATAAATCCACCTTAGGTGCTTTCCAGGAGACTATGGAGTTGTTCAGCTTGTTGGCAGATCTATTCAATGAATACAAAATGTATCTAGTCAATATGTATTTCTTGAATACCTAATCTGTGTCAAGCACTATGCTCTAGAGGACAGTAGGAACCAATACCTGTTCTCATGGAACTGACACAGTAAATTCAGCTTACACTCTAGTGCAGTGGTTCTTCACCAGTGGACCTTCACCCCTTTGGGCAGCATATCAGATATTGTAAAATACCTTAAAGTTCATAAAAGTAGCAAAATTACAGTTATGAAATTGAAACAGTATGACTGGGGTCACTACAACATGAGGAACATGCATTAGGAAGGTTGAGAACCACTGGAGTGGGTTCAGCTAATACAATGTGAAGAATATAATCCTGAAAGTGGTCTCAACTCCAAAAGCTGCTTTTCTGCATAGGAGTTGACTATACGACTTTTCTTTTCTGATTTGTTTTGTGACAGGGTTTCACATGTCCCAAACTGGTCTCAATATATATACATATATATATATATATATATATGAGAATGACCTGAACTTCTGAGCCTCCTACTTCTACCATCTGCTTGCTAACATCATATGTGTGTACCACCATGAATGGTTTGTGCAGTGCTAGGCATCAAACTGATTAAACTCCGCACTCTACTGAGCTATATCCCCAGATCTACTATAAGACTCTAAACAAGAAAGAACCCTCCAGTTGTGTTTTAGAGTTGACCAAGATATTACCTACAGATTAAAAGAATGTTTAAATGTTTCTTTATAAGACACAAAGCCCTAGTGTAGATTATAGTTTTGCAAACAACCAAACAGCAGCAAAACACTGTGTGTAATATATGCTGAAGACAAAAAGCATGCTTAAAATGTCAAAAATATCTACACAGGGATAGGAATGTGGCTCAACTGGTAGAATACTTGCCTAGCACACACAAAGCTTTAGGTACAATCCCCATCACTGCATAAATCAGACATGGTGGCACGTGCCTGCAATTCCAAACCTTGTGTGACAGAGGCAGGAATATCAGGAATTCAAGGTTAGCTTTAATCCTTGGCTTCATACAGAGTCATGTGTTAAACTGAGATACAGGATAAGGTTGGCTGGAATCCATGGCTACATATAGAGTCACGGGTCAGGCTAAGATACATGACACCCCACTGGGGGGGAAGAGTATCTATCTTCAATGACCTTGAACTTTGATGGTTCCCTCATAAGCTGTTTGTCCAAAGCAGATGGGATGAGCAGGCCTCTGAAATGCCTTATAAACAGTAACAAACATAAAAGTGTTCTAACAATACATAGAAAACTTGAAGCCAGCAGACCTGAAAGGGTCTTCTTAGTTTCACTGCAGCTTCTATAAATACTTCTACCTTTATCTAAAAGAGGGTCAGGCACCCCTCTTCTGTAGCACCACTCACTTGAAGCTAAAGAGCTAAAAGAAGGGGCCAACTCCCACCCCTAGCTACTTATAGCCATTCCTGAGTAGGGCCATGCTGGACCAGTTAGAACCACATTCCATATACTTCCCTCTAAAAAGAACTAAGCCATAAAATTCCTTTAAGGGCCTCAGGAAGCCACATTCTCTGATCTGAAAGAGATCCTCAATCTCTGCATTCTGAAAGGAATGTGATGGGGTACACACGTGTGAAAGAACTATAAGAGGTTGTTTTGTAGCTCGAAATGGTGTTATATTTACAATCCCAGAAGATGATGAGGCCAATCCCCTTTTACACCTAATGAGTTCCAGGCCATCCTGGGTTATAGACTGAAATCTTGTCTCAAACAAACAAAAACCATGGTGGGGTGGTACACTCAATAAGCACCTATAAATCAAGACCAGAAAAGCTTGGATTTCTATGCACCGACTTAGGCTGTTCCTCATTATAATGTAAAATACACACACACAAACACACACACAACATGCCTTTTGTCTATTACCAGTGCCTCCCCAGTCTCACTCAGGATCCCTTACATATTTTGCTGCTGCTTCTCCCACTATCGCTGACCTTCAAAAGGGTTGTGCATGCTGAGTATGCTAACACATACCTGGAATCCTACTACTAAGGAAGCTAAGGCAAGAAAATAGTCAACCTGTGCTACACTGTATATTAGGTCACTATGGGCTACAGAGCGGCACTGTATCTCAAAACCAGTTGGGCAGAAAGGTTTAAGGATAAAGTGGTATAGGCATGTACTCCTGCACTTGCTAGACAGAGGCAGTAGGATAAGTTCAATGTCATCCTTGGATCCTTGGCTACATATTGAACTTAAGGATATAATGGACTGACTAAAAGAGATCCTGTATCAAATACACATAAAGAAAAAGAAAGAAATTTTGTATGCCTCTTAACAATGGCCATCTAGAGATAGCCACTTCTTGAGGTAAGGGGAACTAAAAGCTTTAAAATCCACAAGTTTACTAAATAAAAAGAAAAGTCTGGAAGTTCAACATGTCTATAAATCATATAGTCATTGGGTGGAATTTTTTAAGGCCATTAAAATGTTCTTCTTTTTAGTTCAGGTATCATGTACCTTAGGCTGGCCTACAACTCACTTTGAAACAAATAATCTTGTACTCAGTCCTAGGGCCTGCATCACACAGGAAATAGGGGAATATTCCCAGAGCCTGAGATAGGATAATTTCCCGAAGTTAAAGGCCAATGTGGACTACAAAGTTAAGTTCCAGGTCAGCTTGGAATATCAAGAATATTGAGAAAAAAAATAATCCTAAATGTACATTTATCCAATCATATTTTTAGTGATGAATTTGCTAGGGTATAAAGAAGTAGGAATTTTTATGTACAAATCACTGTGCCATAGAAAAACTAAGGTTCAAATGTAACACACAACAAGAAATAAAAATAAGAACTAACATATTAAAGTAGTGGGTTTTTGAAAGATTGTTCTCTGTGTGTGCTAAACAGTCCCATATGGTGTGGGGCATTTTACGAAAAGAGGAAATACAAAACAAAGCCCCATTCTTTTTCTGCCTAACTGTACATCACTTTTCTTCACTGACCTTGCTTACCTACACTTTCTCACTAAAAGCCATTTTGATCTACCATTTCAACTGCTAGATACCATGTGGGGGGCCATAAAAAATGAAAAACTGTCAACAACACAGAAGAAATTGCCTTTATGACCCAGAAACTATTCCAGCTTGATTCTGGGAAAGAAACTGGTCCCAAACAGCATAATCAAGTTTCACACAACTAAGACATCTTTAGGTTAGCTGCCTCAGAAAATTGTTCTAAAAGGAAGAAGATATCAATACTTCAGAGTCCATAAAATTGATGTTCAGGACCTCTTTTTAAAAGGCTGGGATACAGTGTGAGATTCATAAACAAGTACTGGACCAAAGATGGAGAGTACAAGGAAGAAGTAAAAGCATATCCTTTTTTATTCTGTGTCAATGTAACATACCTTCACGACGAGTTTATAATTTCATCATCCTTGATCTATAGGTCTAACACAATATTCATATAGTGCAGAATCAGATGAAAGCCCAACACTAAGCATGGAAATAGAAATTATGTGATAATAAACTCCCTGGCTAGAAATTATTCCTCTGATCCACCTGATGCCATACGTATAGCTTTCCCTGTACAAGGGCAGCAGAGACAACAGTGACTCAGACAAGAGGAAATCTTAGTAATTTAAGACTCAAAATAAAAGTAATCCCATGGTCCCCAAAAGGCTGTTGTATAAAGAGAGGGGAAATAAGATCTCCTCTGCAATCAGTTTAGGTTTGTTTTTTGGTCATCCCTTTCCGGATAAAACTATGGCTATTTCAAGGGTCTTCTATTCTCTCTGGAATCATCAATAACCAAAAATAGCCAGCAACTCTGGTCTTCAGAGTGGAGTGAAATGCTTTGCCCAAGGTTCACTGTCAATAGCTGTTTCCCCAAGTCATTGTCTCCACAGTAGGGCTCCTGGAAATAGAGTCTGTTTCCATACTGATATATCTAGGAGAGAAAACATCCTCAATGTTATTTTAAAGGAAACAGGACAACTTCAAACACTTACTGTTCTCTGTTGTTACATAGCTATCTTCTTATTCTTTTTAAGAGTAAACACATGATCAGAATATGTTTCCCATATAAAGAAATAAAGGTGTGAAAATGATTTGTACCAGGTCACCCAGACAGAGGCTAAAACCAGACAGCTAGCCTAACTTAGCCTACTATGGCTTCCACTGCACAGTGTCCACTAAAAAGCAGAAAACTGAGAGGCTGGAGAGATGACTCTGCAGTCATTTGCTGTTGTTGCAGAGGACCCAGGTTCAGTGCCCAGTATTCACCTGGCAGTTCACAACCATCCTTAATTCCAGTTCCAGGGGATCTGATGCCTGCTTCTGACCTCCTCAGGTACCAGGCACACAAGTGTTGCACAGACATGCAGGCACGCAAAACATGTAAAATAAAATAAATATATCTGAAAACAAAATTTCAAAGCAGAAAAAAAATAATGAATGAGACATATGCCTGAAACTTTATGCATCAAAAGCTCTCTTCTTCTAACCTAATCTGAGAAAGCCTAGTGAGACTAGGCATAGAGAAGGCACATGCCAAGACTTGGCCTTACTTATTCGAAGGCTTTACCTACTCCAAAAAAATACTTTCAGATGCTGAGAGCCCTAGCCCCACCCCACCTCCTAGGCCTTTTCAGGCCAAGAACAACCACACTTAAGCTGTCAGAGAGCTTTGTAAGAAACTAAAGGCAGGTAACTATGCAGGGACAAGTGGGAAAGAAAAGATAAGAAATCAGGGTGGGGAAATCACAATCATTCCAGAACCTGCCTCCCCTCCCTCCACCACCCCACCCTGTCTCATCCTTCTCAATTCCCATTCTTCCTCCTCCTCTCAAGGCCCTGAGAAAAAATGTTTACGGGTAGCATTGCAAAACCTTGAAGAAGGTGGTCCCTGTTATAAAGAACAAAAAATTGGTTGAAGAGAGGTGAGTATTTAAGGGGGGCAAAAATAGCCAAATAAGGTCACTCGACTCATGGGGAATCATGAGGAATGGTTCCAGAAGGTGACATCACAGGGAGGAAGCCTTTAGTCACTGGTTTCCTCTGGCAACTGGCCTTTGGCCAGGAGGCAAGCTCCCAATCATAGGAAAATGCCTAGGCTATTGCAGAAAGGCAAATAGACTAAATTGTTCCCAGACCCAGCTCAACCACTTCAGGAGCAGCCCTCCAAGCACCCGGAGAAGAGAAGTAAAGCAACCCTGAAGCAAAATGGCCACTATTCTTGCCAAGTGTATTCTAGATTCACCATGCCCCAGGAACCAAGGGAAATAAAGAACCTGGGGAAGTAAATTCTACGTTTTTTATTTCTGATGTCACTGATGTTTTCATGCTGGAGAGGAGAAAAGCAAATTCAAGGGCAAAAGGGCCGCATAACTCTTAGTTTTAGTAAAATAACATTTCTAGGCTTGTCAGACTCTCTCCATTAACAATATGGTTGAGAAGGAGTTAAGCTTATTTTAAACCCTTGAAAATAGCAAGAACCTATGTATCTTAATTAATGACAATCATATTGGATGTTCCCTTGACACCTCCAACCCTGTATACCACAGATTAATTAAACATTATAACAAGGAATAAAGAGCCTTTAGGTGTACTATCATCAAATACCCAGCCTGAGGTTTTTGGAAAAAGACTGGACCCGGGGATTGAAGCAGACTAGAACAAAATGGTAAGATCAGAAACTACTTTGGCTATCTTAAAAATAGCATCCCTTTTCCAAGCTTGCCCTTAATCTCAGAATTCAGAGAAGCAGAGGAAAGTAAATCTCTGAGTTTCTGGCCACCTTGCTCATATGCTATAACCAACAAAGATTTTCAGGACTTTACTTTGCCCTGCCTCACCAATGTTCAAACCTCAATGATTCCCATAATTTGCCTCAATTAGTATAATCACAGAAATTTTCTATCAAATTTTCACAAATTTGAAAACAGTTTTAGATCTGCTACTTCTGCTGCTAAGCATAGCCAAAAAGATATACTTGAAAACATACATCAAAATATCTGTCTCCGAGTTCAAGGTGCCCATTCTGTAGGTAGGCTATGGTCAGAAAGCATAGAACTCCTCCATCTATCACAATCACTCATTAAAAAAAACTTCCTCCATATTTTCTCCACCAACACCTCACCTCACAGCAAAGCCAATGGGAGAACAGAAAGTCTTCACTGAGTTCTATTTCTTAATTTGGTTCAAACAGACTCATGAAGGAAGGAACTATCATGTGTGCACAGAGATGTGTGTGCATGCCACAAAATGTACGTAGAGAACGAGAGGATGACCTCAATCATCAACCCTAGGCTTCCCCTTATTAAGGAGACTGTCTCTCTTGTTTCTGCTACTTCATTACAGGGCACCTGGCATATATGCTTCCAGAATCCTCCTGTCTCTGCTTCCCATCTTGCAGTAGGAGTTCAGGACCCGCAGATGTACCCTTAACATGGGCTCTGAAACCCAGGTCCTTACTTCACCCACTGAACCATCTCGTGAAGCCATTTAGAAACCTACTTGGGCAAGAAAAATAACAGCTTTTACTAGAACTAATTATCCTGGTTTCAGAAACCAGTATCCTTCACAGACCTTTCAGAATGTTTACCAATGAAGGAATGATTTAAAAGGGACACTGGCCTAAAACAACCTAGTTTGCACCTTTATTTAAAAATCCTATCATTTCCCCACCCAGAATGGCCACTGGCCCCCAAGTATATACCTCTTTAACAACTCATTAATGTCCCAGTAAACTCCTTATTACAACCTATAGAAAATACAATTTTTTTTATCAAACTGTTTCTAAGAATGAGTTAACCCTAAATCTACAATTAAATGGGGAATTTTCAAAGGTATGAATTGTATTCTGCTCATTATATATTTTACAGTAATAGTAACAATAAGTTATGAAAATTGAGCTCCTAGTAGATGGCTGAACATATTAATAATTGGTGGTTATACTAATATGACACCATTAGTTACTAGGCACAGTTATAAGCACTTTATATAAATTATCTCACTTAATCAACACAACACTAGGAAGCAATTATTATCTTTAAATTACAGTTGAGGAAAAGAAGGCTCAGAAGTAACCTACTGAGGCATGTTTGTTGCATACCTATTGTCCTAGATATTCAGAATGCCCAAACAGAAGGGAACCACTTGAGACCAGAGTTCAGAGATGGGCTTGAGCACTTACTGTAACTCCACTCAAAAAATAAAATAAAAATCCAGGCATGGATGGTAGCACTCAGGAAGCAGACGCAAAGGATAGTTGCATTCTACAAAAGAAGACTGTAAAAAAATCAAAACAAGGGATAGGTGAAACGGGATAAGGAGAAGGAAGATGGAGATGGAGAGGGGAAATTCATAGACTAGAACCAGACAGCTTGGATTCAAATTACAGCTATGTGATTAACTAGTTATACCTTGGGTAAACTTACTTAGCTCCTTTTTTTTTTAGTTCTGGAGATTCAACACAAGGCCTTCTGCATGTTAGGAACAACTCATTGGCCACACAGGTTAAGTGCTTAGAATGTGAGTCCAAGCAGTCTAATTCTGGACTCTGTACCTTTCAATATTATACCTTTTTTATGAAAGCCTGAAATCTCCCCCAACAACCCAATACTTGACCTACTATCAAAGTACCTAGAGTTGATAGTTGAGAGCTGAGATCAGTTGACTCTGGACTATATTAAAATGGTTGCTACAACACCAAATATTATCATTAAATTTGAAAGACAAATGATCTTCTAACCATAGTACAACAGACAGGTCAAGCTTGAATTCAAAGAGGTCAGACCTTGATAGGCATGGATGTCAAGTCCATATGTCCAACTCTTAGGAGATAGAGGTAGAACAGTCAGAAATTCAAAGCCAGACTCAGTTACACAGCAAATTCAAAGCTAGTCTGGGCTAAATGAGATCTGTTTCAAAACAAAAAAACAAGGGCATAGAGATGGCTCATCAGGTAAAGGGACTGGCTACTATGCCTGATGGAACTGAGTTCAACATAATGGAAGGAGAGAACTGACTCTAGTTGTCTTCTGCCCTCCATACATACTACAGGCAATGCCACATGTGGATGCTTAAGCATGCATTCACACACATGTACATACAAATATGTACAGGACACAAATAATTTTAAAGGATTCAAATAATTCAGCCACAGTAGTGATCAGCTGTAATCCCAGCAGTTGAAGAGCACGTGAAAGCATGAGGATAATAAGGTCATCCCTCGGCCACATAACTAGGTCAAGTTCACCCTGAACTAGAAATCCTGTTGCAAAAGAAAAAAGAAATATGTATGACTCTTAGGACAGTAAGGCCTAGTCTCAAGAAAGAAAATGGCCAAACATCCTCTCCCTGTGTCCCTTCTTTAACCATCTGTCTTCTAGTACCTTTTAGAGGCAAGAAAAAAACATCTAGGAAGTACTACAGAGTTCCAAAGAAATGTTCAAGACTTGAAGCATCTCCATCTTTAAAACTCCCTGGGGATTGCTGTACAGTCACTAACAGGATGGTCAAGTCACCCCCAGCTGAGTCAGAAAACACTCAACATCCTCTTTTATACTGGCCTCAGGCAAGATGCCCTGGTCCTATTATCAACTCACTGAAATTTCTTCCTTATTGTGGGATTCTGTGTGCTCATCTAAAAAATAAAGGCTGGCTGAACTACAAGACCAGCTCAGATGTTCTATAGCTCAGCACACTCCTGTGGGAAACCCTGGTCATCTAAAAACAACTAGCTAAATCGAATCTTGAGGATGAGGAAGCTCAGGGACACTCCAAGTGTGGATAACTTTATTTGAAATGCTGTACCCCACGGTACCTACCCCTCCACTCACTGGTAACACTCATCTTACAAGATTTATCTTCACCACCATTTTAATGCCTACCATTATATCTAACTACTCAACTATATTTAGAAATAATTAAAGATAGTTCTTCATAACTTCCAGCTAGATGTGGTGGCACATGCCTGTAATCCCAACACTTGTAGACAAAAAGCAGTAGGGTCATCCTTCTCTGTCTTAAGAGCTTTCTCCCCCACACCCCTAAAAGGAGCCTAGTATCTCCCTAACCTTTCAGCAAAACCAGAGGAAATCTATATGATGCTATCAAACAGTCACTGTATAATGTGAGAAGAGAGGAAGAGAAAGCTACAAAGGTATTACTTCTTTGTTTATGAAGACAGGGTTTTTTATGTTATTTTAGCAGACATTGAATTCACTATGTAGCCTAGCCTGACCTCAACCTCACATCTTCCTGGCTCAGTTGCAGAGTGCTGGAATTACAGGCAGAATCCACTACACCCAACTCTAATAAAGCTATTCCTGTTTGCTGAGAGCTCTTCGATAAACTTACCACCTTCATAATGTAGTTTCACTTAGTTTCTTTCTTTCCTCAGTAAAAAAAATTAAAAAAAAAAAAAAAACAGATGTGCCTACTCCTGCTTCAACTTAATGTCTCACCCTGAGGTAGCAAAGGATGCCTTCTCCTTCTCTGGGGAGGAGAGGTGATAACGAGGTGAGGGTAGTGAGGGTGGGACCAGGAGAGGGGCTTCAATTGGGATGTAAAGTGAATTAATTAATAAAAAAGTACAAAACAGCCAAAAGCTCAAAACTCAATAGAGAAATAAATAGCCAAGGGTCCTCACGCCAGTATTATTGGCAAGATCTAATGCAATGAACCAGAAACTCTACATTCTAAACTGGCACTCAACAGACAATAATGCAGAAATATAGAAAGACAAGATAAATACCTTTTGGCAAGCACTGTGTGAACTCTGTATCTCTAGTATCCTCTAGCACATCAAAAGTGCTCAAATTCTAAAGAATGTCTGAATGAACACATATGAAAAAAAGATATCCAATGCTATTTACCATGTAGCATTGAGCTGTCAAGAATATCCATATTAGAAGGGTTCCTAAAGTTTACCAATTACCAGCACATGTCCCTTGTGACAAAGTTGAAGAGATACTGAGAGTGGACAGAAAGGAATTTGCTAATGGCCTACTTTATTTGGATAACCTTTCTGTTGAAAGGTGTAGCCCAAGCTGGCTACCGATTCATTACTTGGTGGGGAATAACCCTACACTCCTGATAGCCCTGCCTCTACTTCTCAAGTACTGGGACTGTGTGCCTATACTAGACTTTCTTCTTCACTTAGAACTTTATTTCCTTTACTTTTATTCAGTTTGGCTGCTGTGAAAATTTGATGAACACAATTAATTTACACTAACTCAGTTATATATACTTGTAGATCTAACAAAATGTTAAGGAGATTGCGACATTTAGAATATTCCCCAGTCTTCTGATTAATATGACAACTTAAAAATATTTTTAGGAGGCTGAGTCAGGATATTCTCATGCATTCTAGGCCAATCTGAATCCACAGAAACTTTGGGTTTCAAAAACCAAAAACAAAATTTAGAAGGTTATATGTTTAATTTTATAGACTCAGGCAAGATTTAGAATTTCAGCTTTTGGCAGGTACCTATCCATTCACAGAACTCCTTTCAAGTTCTAGGAACCCTTTCAAGGACATTGTTTGTTTAAGACAGAATTCCTCTGTGTGGCCCTGGCTGTCCTGGAACTAGTTCTGTAGACCAGGCTGCCCTCAAACTCAGAGATCAGCCTGCCTCTGCCTCCAAAATGCAAGAATTAAAGATGTGTGCCACCACCACCAAGCTTCAAGGATTTTTTGTTTGTTTGTTCAAATATAAATAATACATAATAAATCTTTAAAAACCAAAGAGCATCTCATCTCCTTGTATAGAATGAGAACAAATATTCTAAGTTGAGTTTTACTTTCTATTTCCCAACACCCACGATCCTCGCTCATGTAATGCTGAGCTAACCCTCCAAACTAAGATCTTCTATCACAAATTAGAACCTGGAACTGCAAAGTTTTTCAGCTCTATCAAGCATGAAGTCAAAGGGATGAACAGCAAAGCCAGTCAATTATGAACAACCATCCTCATCATGACCTGACGAACGGACAGCCCCAAGGAAGACCACCTTTGTACTGTTCATTTGTTTGTTTGTTTGTTTTTTCCCTCTTTAGAGACAGGAGAATGAGGTGGAGTAGTAGAAAAGATTGGAAGTTAAGAAAGAAGCATATGATAAACTCCATTCTATCTTTCAAAGATCAGACAGAGTCAGGATCTATCTTCAAAGATCAGAGGCAATGTAGCCATGAAAAGCCCAACCCTGACAGTACTGCTGGTAGCCAGATATCCCCCTCCCGGGACCCTGAGTCTAGAAATTCCAGTGGGGGTAGGGGTGGACTCCCAGGAATATACAATGGAACCTAAGAAAGACTGTTGCTAAGCAACACTATTAGAGCAGAGTTCAGAATAATTGTAGCTGTCATCACTTCTCATCCATAGAGAATTAGATTTGGAAGCATGGGGAAAGACTAAATGACCTCTAAATGTCCCTTCCATTTCCACAATCTAGTAAAGCAGTTGAATTACAGTGTCAGACCAAAGAAAAGGCACCACCTTTTTTGGTTCACTGTTAAGTTTTTTTTTTGGGGGGGGGGGGCGGTGTTAGACAACCTATAACTCAACCTGGCCTCAAACTCACTACAATCTTCTATCCTCCCAAGTGCTACAATTACATATGCCTGACAACACTTCCCTTACAGGCTGCCATTTTAGGCACTTAGAGAATAATGCAATAGTCGATACCACCCCATCACGTACGGACAGAGCAACCTTCCCCCCCAAGATGAAAGAAAAGGCTGTTTTGTGCAAGAGATTTTTTTCCATGGATAAGTATAAATGAAATCACCAAGATAGTGCTTGTTCTGTTCTCTACTATCTAGAATTCACAAAGGGGTCAGCAAACTGGAACATCAAGAGTGGAGAAAGGCTAGACACTGTAACACTCCTCTGTTATCCTAGTATGAGGGAGGCTGAGGTGAAAATGTACAGAGTTCAGGTCATCCTTGCCTATATGTCCAGTGGGCAACCTGAGACTCAGTCACAAACAACAAATCAAGTGACTTCCAAGATGGCTCAAAGGGTAACCCACTTACCAGCCAAAGCTGACCACTTTATTCCCAGATCCCATAGTGAAGAGAACTGACAGAAACTTGCCCTTTGATGTCCACTGTGTGTGTGTGTGTGTAGACTATATAATTTCATCATTCGAGAGACAGAATTGCCTAGAATCAAGGCCAATTTTAGCTGCACAGCTCATGTCTCTGTCTCAAAACAAAAACAAAACACCCTCAGGTGGTAATTCACACCCATAATTCCAGAAATTCTGAAGCAGAGTCAAGAGGATTGCTGTGAGTTAAAAACAACAACAGAAAAAAAAAAAAAAAAAGAAAAGCCTATTTTATAGGCCCCTAAAGGCTACACAAGAAACTGTTTCCAAAAAAAAAGAGGGAGAGATGGGGGGCAGTGAGTGCAGCAGACAGAGGCAGAAGCCTCCCACACAACCTTCATTCCTCATCCCTTGCCCCACCCTCAAGTCTACAGGCAGGGCTGGTTCAAGGGTTAGAAGCCTGAAATTCTGCCCCCTATTCATCAAGTACCACTTTAGTGCCACTTCAGTGGCTCAAGCAATGCTAGGAATGGCAGGAAAATCAACAATTCATACAGCCCCTGTTAAAGTTTAGCTGAATCCGGATCCAGAAGTTTTCAAATACTTCAAGGAGCTGGACTCTGTGTCAGTCATGGATGGTACCATCCAATGAGCACTGATCACTTCTTCCCATGACTTGCTAAATCCCAGTAAACCAAACAGGTTTTTCCAAGACTGATGACCTCCCCACCTCAAAAAGACCTAGACCCAAGTTGTACCCTTCCTGTTGGTATGCTACAACATTCATGGTCCATCCTTCCCTATCACCAGTTTCAGTCTCCCCATCTAGACAATGGGAAGAGTTGGACTTGGTCTTATGACAACAAATCCCAGGATTTAGGTGGTAGAAGCAAGAGGATTAGAAGTTCAAGCCTAGCCTGGAATATATGAGACCCTGTTTTGTAAAACCAGTTAAGTAAATAAATAAATGGTAACACTCAATACATCATAAAGTTTGAAATTAAAAACCCAAAATCATGAAAATTACCAATCTCCTTTTTAGGAAATCCAAGTGAATCTCCTAAATCTTTGAAATAAAAACAAAAAGTTAAAGATGGAATTGAAAGGAAAAGACCTTCTCAACAAAAGGTCTATTTTTATTTTATGCTCATGAGCATCTTAGCAGCATGTATATACACCACATTTGGGCTTGATGCTTAAGGACACCAAAAGAGGGAGTCGGATGCCCTGGCTTACATTACAATACAGACAGTTGTAAGTTGCCATGTGGGCACTGAGACCAGAACCTGTGAGAGTGCCTTGTTGGGCAATCTCTCCAGTCCCAGGAAACACATTTTAAATTACAATTATCTTCTCTCCAGAAGAGATAGTGGGCTGGTCATATGAGAGCCTGTGATCCTAGCACTCAGTGGGCTAGACTGAAATGGCTAGGAACTATGCTACAACAGTATAAGACCTTGTTTTGAAAAACACAAGACCAGACTTTTGGAACTAACAACCTGAAACAGTCCAAAAAAGATGTATTTCAACATATTTAAAGTAGGCTGCCCTGGCTAGGAGAAATTGGCTTTAACAGTGAAACTGACCATGTCTAACACAAACGAAGGCATTTGATTTTGACACTACCATTCCCTAGCTTTCATATTTTAGAAATGGTTTAGTACACAGTTAAGGAGTGGAAGCCGAGTTGAGTGGTGGCTCAAACCTACAATCCCTGCACTTGAGAAGGACTACCTCCAAGACTTTTTCGGTACATCTCAGGCTACAAAGTGAGTTCAATCCAACCTTGGCTAAACACAAACCTTTTATCAAAACAAATTAACAAGCCAGGTGTGGTGGCTCAAGCCTGTAATCTCAGCACTGTGGAGGACGAGGCAGGAAAATTGGCAAAAATCTGAAAGCAACCTACATTACATGGGGAGTCCCATGACAGCCTAGGTTACAGGTTGTGGTGATCCTCCCCAACCAAAAAGACCCACTGAGAAATTCATGTGATAGGAAAACAGAAGGGTAGACTGGGGGGGGGGGGCGCGGGAGGAAGGAAACCTGCCAGAGGTCTTGGGGTGAAGGAGACCACAGGAAGGCAGTGGAGGAGGGGAACAAATATCATCTCACATTTGTATATACTTTCATAAAGTATAATGTTATAGAAGACCAAAGGACTCGGTCTCCAAAAAAATTAAAATATTAAAAAAAAAAAAAAAACAAAAAAGCCTTGGTGTTTCTTAAGAAGTTCTGAGTTCCAAGAAGGCAAGGAAGACCCAGCAGTATAGCTGAAATACAGTAAGGTGCCAGGAAACCTCAATATAGACACAAAGACCTCCCATATCTATTCACTCTCCTCTCTTTCCAGGCGCCCCCATCCCTTCTCAAGCATCCAATCTCAGCTCTACCCAGGCTCAGGCAGTCCTAGAGAGATGGGTAGGCTAGCAACATACAACACAGGAGCCCAGCAAAGCCCCTTCACCTAAGAAACTCAATTCACAGTGGTCATAGGGCCTTCAAGAGCTAGGACCTAGCGTGACTTGCACAAAAGCAAGCAGAGCTCATTAGTCAAGCACATACCCCTCCCCCACCCCTCCCTACTGGGCATCCGGCCCCCCTAGGCCTCACTCCCTGGAGGCTTTGGGTAGCAACAGCCAGTGGGGTGGAGACCAGATCTCAAATCAACCACCACACTAGATAGGTGTGGCCCCCACAGGAGAAAACCTATACCTCACAAAACGGCCCTAGGGGGTTACAGAGGCACTATGTCTGACAGGGATTTAATAGAGGAAGAGAAACCTGCCCTGTCTTCCAGTAGGTTGAGTGGGCCCCTCCACAGACTTGTGCCTAATGAAGTGTTTCTGCCCCTGGGTAAAGTAACCCAGCTGATGAGCCCCTCTACATCTTCCTCCTCTCCCAGGGAAAAGCAGTTGGGGCTGAAAAGCTGTGGAAGGGGGCAGAGCAGAAGTGAGGTAGAAGAGGGGCAGTTATGGGAAAGGTGGATGGGTGTACGGGATCCGCCCTGAGCAACTTCCTCTCTCCTCCCCGCTTCTCTGTAACCATGGGGCTCTTCTGAGACAGTGATAGCCTTGCTCCAGAAAGGCGCCAATTCCTGGGCCCCGGAAATGTTCTCAAAAGTAGAGTCGTTTTCCCAGTGCCCAATGACCCTTTAGAAAAGGGGATTTATCCAGCCTCTCACAGAATTTCCACTGCCTCATCCCAGAGGCGGGGAACTGAACCCGTGAAAGGCTGACCACTCCTTATCCACACTTCTAGTTTGTACACCCGGTCACCTCCTAGAGCGCTCAAACTAGGACTCCACAATCGTCTCCTCCTTACAGCCTTAAGGGACAGCCCAGTATCCCAGGCAGGCCTGTGACCAACCAAGCCCTAAGCCATAAAGTGGCAAGGGTCAAACTGGAACCCCCGGGGCCGACCGACCGCGCCAGTCCTCCGCACTCACCGTCTTCGGCATGGTGGCGGCAAGGAAGGAGTTGGTGAAGTTTGGCTGGAAACTGTCGGGCTGCTCTGAGCGCGCAGTACACTTCGGCAAGGACTCGACAGAACCGGGTGCTCAGATTGGGTCCCACTCTAGGGTTGGGCGACTGCTCCGCTTCCTGCTAACGGGCCACGACTTTACAAACCCCACCCAGGAAAGAGCCGCCCCCGTTGCGCTGCTGCTCCTTTATGTGGCCGGGCTTCCGCGCCTCTCCCCGCCCTCCCGCCAGCCTGCCCGCGGCTTCGGGCATCGCCCCGCCCAGCCCGGCCCAGCCCAGAGAGGCTCCTCTGGCCACGTGGGGGTCCAAGCCCGGGTCCAAAAACTCCCCCAAGGACTCCCACTCCCCACTCTTGCCCACTCTGCCCCCTCCCACCTTCACTCACTGTCCCCTCTTCCAAGTTTCGACCATCTGACTCCGCCCCCAGTATGAGCCCGGGCTTGACTGGGGGGCCACACCCTAGCAGATGCTTCTGCAGCCCTGAACCAAGTTGGGAGCCCGTTGTCTGGTAGAGCTGCCCAGTTCCCTCTCTAGGAAGCCTTGGGCTAGAAAGTTCCCGCTTCACGTCCCCCCACCCACCCCACCCCGCCGTGTGTACCCTTTGGTTGGTGGTTTAGTCCCTGGCAGTTCTGGAGGGTCTGGCTGGTTGATATTGTTATTCTTTCTATGGGGTCGCAAACCCCTTCAGCTCCTTCAGTCCTTTCTCTAACTCCCATTGGAGACCTGGTGCTTGGTTTGGGGCGGGTGGGAGGGGGAACATCCTCATAGAAACAGGGAGAGGGAGGATGGAAGAGAGGGGGAACAGGAAATGGGATAACATTTGAAATGTAAATACATAAACTATAAGCATATAAACATAATTTTATTTAAAAAAGAAAGTTCCCGCTAGTGGACATTTGAACTCTTTTTTTCTGTGACTTCCAGTCATGCCACACCTAAGCTCCCCGGGACCACAACAAATTCTCTGCTGTCCACAGTAGCTCCTGAGAGTTCTGCTACTCCTCAGGAAACTTCTGGACTAAACTTCTTCAGCTCCTCCTCAGCAGTTCATTCCTGTCTATAGGATTCATTTAACCTGTCACATTTCTTTCGACTTTGTATGGGCCTCATTTTCTCCAGAATTAAGAACCTTTTCCAAATATCTGTCTTCTAAGTTCATTTTCTGTCCTCCGATTCCCAGGTTCAAGTCTCCTCACATCAGTAACCTGGTCTTGTTTGGTCTTTTTGTCACCAGAGCTGGCTTTCAACTCATTCTATAGCTTAGGTTAGTCTTGAACTCGCAATCCTACTACGCTGGCGTAGGTTAGTCTTGAACTAATAATCTTACTACCTCACCTGGGTCACAGATGTCTTGACACTGTTTCTATACACTCTTTAACACAGAGTACTCACAGCAGCCAGTTGACATGGACTCCCAATCCTCCTGCTTCTGCCGCCTTAGTGCTGGGACTATGAGTATGTACCTCAATACCAGGCTCACATCCACTTTTTGATGATAGTATAAGTCTCTCAGGTGAGATATGCCCTCTAGTTCTGGCAACTGCACAGGAGAATGGATTGTGTGCCTTTCATGAGGTAAATTACCATAAACCTCAGTGATGTAAAGTCAAACAAAGAATAGTGTAAAGGGCATCTGAAAAGGGCAACCAGAACACCCACCATGGTTCAAATTATTTTTTTTATCATTAACTCATCCTGTGTCCTCTGCACTCTCTTGGGTAAGTCCCTTCCCCTCTCTGGTATTGAGTTTCCCCTTCCATAACAATGACCATGCTACAGGGTTTCCAAGGTCCTTTCCCACTTAAACATTATAAAAAGAGGAGAAAGAAGTAGCCTGCTCAGGAAAAGGGAAACATAAAGGTAGTTGCATAAACTCTTACATTTGTGCTCGGGAACCTAACAGTCCTATTTCATTTTCTCACAACTTAACAGTGTTTGTGAGTCTACATGCCTCCATTTCTGTCACTGATGCCACACAGTTCATTGATAGGTGTTAGGGGGGAAAAAAGAACAAGAACGTTCCCTGTCAAAACCCAAGTATGTGCCCCAAGGAAGAGTCGCATCTTTCAGAGTACTTCAGTAGCAGGAGTAGAAATGGTAGCCAATCACATTACTTGATTCTGCCATGGCCCATGGACTCTCCACCCCATTCAGCCCTCCAAAGTCAAAGAAACTCGCTGATTTCTTCATTCATGTTCACCTAGAGACCAAAAGATCTTGGCACTAAAATAAATACCTAAATTAAGCCCACTGCAGACTAGTTGAACTTTCTGGAACGTGGAAATCCCCAGTATGCGATTCCCTAACCCTTATGCATATGTGCGCATCCCCAGTCATGCCACACCCTCCCATTTACTCCCTGCAAACACATGCACACAGAAAAACTGGGTAGCATGTCAAGGAGCTGAGCAAACTACTAAAAAGCCAATCGAGGCTTAGGAATCCAAGTGGAGAGGAAAGGATGCCATAGGGTGGGGCAGGTAGAACAGTAAAGGAAGTAGCTGAAAAGAGTCTGAGAAGGATGGGATAGGATTAGACCTAGAGAATAAGAGATTGCAATTTTTTTTAAAAAGTCCAAAAAAGGATGGTTAAAATCAGGGCGGGGTCCGGGGAGAACTAATGTAATAATGCCCCACCTTCCTACTTCACCACACAGAAGCTGCTTAAAGTAGCAATGGTTACTGTGGTCAAGCAACTGGACATTACTGGGATGTTAGACTTGAAATAGTCTCCCTAGCTTCAGTGCAAATCAGAGGCAGCTGTGGTGTTCTGCTGTCCTTCTCTATGGACAGGGATATTCATCTTCATTTCCTACCTCTTTGTATTCCATTCCAACCTTACATGATCAATACTGTGTTCTTTCCCCAGCCAACCTCTTATTGTGGTCATTTGTGATCTGAGGTTTCTACCAATCTTACTGGGACCAGATTAACCCCTACAATTAAGTTTAGAAATGATATAAATTATGCCAGTCTGTGTGGAGAAAAAGGCATGGAAATAAAATCTGGACATCCATACGTAGATCGGCTCCCGAGGGGGAAATAAGGAGCATGAAAGAGATTTGAAATTTTAGATGTGCTAAATTCCTAACATTCAAGGAAGGTGAGACAAGTGTGTTATTAAACAGTAAAGCAGGGTAGGGCCACTAGGAGCAGAGGCTGTGCAGGAATATTCTAGATCCAGTGTCCAAGAAGAATGGAGATATCACAATGAAGGGATAGGAGATTGAGCAAGAAGTTTTAAGAGTCTGGGAATTGGATACATTGGTAAAATTATTACACAATGAACATCTAAAAGACTGGCAAGGAGGTATATGAGGGTAAAGATGGGGTGGAGACAAGTAGATCCCAGGAACTTTTTGGCCAGCCAACCAAGAGACTTAGTGAGCTCCAGGATCAAAGTCACAGCAAACTCTTATCTTGGAAACAAACCAGGGTTTGAGTAACAGCAAAGAAAATGTTGCCTACCATAGAGTGAGAATTAGGGACTTACATCATCTCACAAAAGACTTTTTCAGTGATAAGATTGAGAGTCTGGGAAATGAAGTACCTTTTGGAAAGTCACATGGTTTCTTGATAATAAGATAGAAAGCTGGGCCTGGGTCTTGTGAGTTTAGACCTACTTGTTCCCACCATCCTAAATGCATGACTTCAGTCCCAGGCTGTGACAGACACACTGGGGGGGTGTGCATTTTATGACTCCTCACCACAGCACCTAATGGGCAGCTTGGAAGCTGAGGGAGGCAGATGGGTAATGAGCAGCAGTGACAAGGCGTCTTGCCAGCACCAAGTGCCTGGGGATATTTATTATTAATCACACTAATGGACAACAGGGAGGGGAGGAGAGGGTTTCTTCCTGGCTTTTCCTCACATAAAGTTGTAAGCATTTCAGGATCTTCCCCCAGCCAGGAGATCAATTCAATTTGAACCAGTGTCCTCTTGGAATAAGAAATGAGTCCTACCAACAAGAACTCCCAGTCTAGTCAGTAGATCCCAGTTCTGTCACCAAAGACAGGCGGTCAGCCACATGTGACCAATCTGCATGGGTGGCTTGGGTTTCCTCCACAAAGCATGAGTGCTTCACCCTTGGCAGTTCTGGGAGGATGTGCCCCCTCCCTCCCTCCTGCTGTGCTCCATAGTGCAGGCCACCTCCCAGAGGCCAGGCTCTGTGAAGTATGCTCACCCTCATCCTTCCTAGCAGCTCTCCATCTGTTAGTGGTTTTGCTGTTGGCACTGTCTTGTATGTGAA
The DNA here is from genome assembly GCF_963924665.1 of Micromys minutus. Classification (NCBI taxonomy): domain Eukaryota; kingdom Metazoa; phylum Chordata; class Mammalia; order Rodentia; family Muridae; genus Micromys; species Micromys minutus. The sequence continues at coordinate 42,606,624 of NC_137970.1, read as the reverse complement.
CGGTATCATCTTGTTTAATACTCCTGTTTGACCATCTCTGTTGGTCAGTAAGTTGGGCTCTGCTGTGTGTCTGTCTTCTACAGCTCCCTCCCTCCATGTCTCCCAACAATACCTGAGGTCCACCCTTACCAACTGTTTTGGATTGTGAAGACTAGGTACCTAGTCTTCTTGCCTCTAGGTTGCCCTGTCCTGCCCTTGCAGTCCTCTCTGTGGTTAGCATGGTGATCTTCAGAAATGGCAACTTTGGCCTGTCCTTAGAGTTGGCAGGTGTCCTGCCCCATGATACACACACTTCCCTTCCCAGCCTTTCCTTTTTCCAGCTCCCTGGCACAGGCCTTCCCCTTCAGCCAGGTTACTCTGGCCACAGGCAGTGTGTGCCCTCTTGCCCCTGGGCCACCTGGGCCTCACCCCCATGAAACCCTCCCTGAGTCTCTATGCCCTCCTTGTGTTCTCTGCTTCTGCTTAGCTCCTATAACACCCACAATCAATTCACAGTGCTCATCAGGCCTCCCTCCACATTGGCTTTGTCTAGTCAACTTGTTATTTTCTTTCTTTCCCTCTATTCAAGAAGGATACCTATTCCTATTTTTAGCCCTGCAGGTTTATCAGCATGTATTGTGTCTTGGTGTTCTAGGTGCAAAAGATGTTGTGGTGTTGATGATCTAGAAGTTAGTGTAGCTGCCTTCGAAAGGCAATGTCCCTCTTTGTACTTCCTCAGCTTCTCCTTTTAGGAGACAAGACCAATGGAAACAGAGTCTCCTGTTTCCTTACTACTCTCTCAATTCATAACAACAAAGCACAAACTGTCCAGCTTAGTTGTTTGTGTACTTTAGAGGAACATTCTACCGTTGTGCACAGAGGCATTTACAAGGTCATTCACTGCAATACGTAATAATTAAATAAAACAATCTGAATGTCAATCATTAGCCGGTTTCAGCATTATTATAATGCTGAAAATGTATCTCAGTGGTAGAACACAAAAATTAGTTTATCAATTCAACTGGTTGTTGTTCAGCCTTTAAAAAAAAACAAGCTATCATAAAATGAACTTTGGGTCTTTTATTAAGTCACAGAAAAATATTAATAATATGAATTATGCATATTTATAAATCTCCACCGAAAGAGGAAGACAAATAGAAAGCTAGTAACAATAGTTATCTCTGGAAACAGCAGAGTTATTGAGAATATGCAGGCTGTAGAGATGGTTCAGTGGTTGAGAGCTCATACTGTTCTTCCAGGGAGCCTGAGTTTGGTTCCCAGAAACCATCTTGGGCAGCACACAGCCACCTATAGTTAAGGTTCTAGGGATTGAAAGCCTTGTCCTGACTTCTGCAGATTCTGCACTACACACATACATACACACATATACACACACACATACACACATAGAGGGAGAGAGAGAAAGAGGCAGAGACAAAGAGACAGAGAGATAGAGAGAGACACAGACAGAGTAAACTTAAAAAGTAAACATAAAGCTTTTTTAAAAGAAAAGAAGCTTTTACTTCTTGATTATACATTTTATGCTGACTTTATAAATTATCATAAATTATCGTTGTTATTTGTTTTCAATGAGGTCTCATTGCTTGTTGGAAGATACTGGAAGTAGATGGTGGGAACCAAACCGAGGTCCTCAGGAAGAGTGTTATATATTCTTAATCTCGGATTCACTTCTCCACTCCCTAGAATACTGTAATTCTTCTGAAGCCCTGATTGATCTGGAATTTACTGTGTGGATCAGGCTAGCCTTGAGCTTGCAGTGTTCCTACTGCGTCTGCCTCACAATTGCTAGTATTACATGTGTGTGCCACAAATATGTAAATTACCTTTAACATAATATGTAAAATAATCTGGGCCTAGTGGCTGTACTGGCTGGTTTTGTGTCAACATGACACAAGCTGGAGTTATCACAGAGAAAGGCGCCTCAGTTGAAGGAAATGCCTTCATGAGATCCAGCTGCAAGACATTTTCTCAACTAGTGATCAAGGCGGGAGGGCCCAGCCCATTGTGGGTGGTGCCATCCCTGGGCTGGTAGACCTGGGTTCTATAAGAAAGCAGGCTGAGCAAGCCAGGGGAAGCAAGCCAGTAAGTGACATCCCTCCATGGCCTCTGCATCAGCTCCTGCTTCCTGACCTGCTTGAGTTCCAGTCCTGACTTCCTCTGGTGATGAACAGGGATATGGAAGTGTAAGCTGAATAAACCTCTTCCTCCCCAACTTGCTTCTTGGTCATGATATTTTGTGCGGGAATACAGACCCTGACTAAGACAGTGGTTCATGTTCATGCTCATGATTCTGGCACTTAGAAGGGTAAGGCCAGAGGATTGTAGTGAAATTGAAGCCATTCTGGACTAATGGAGTGTTCCAGGTCAACCTGAGTTGTAAGGCTTTGCCATAAAAGAAAAGAAAAAGTAGTTGAGATGATTGCTCAGTGTTTAAGAGCATTTGCTATTCTCTTAGAGGACTCTGGTTCAGTTCCTGGTACCCATGGGTTGCCTCACAAAAGCCTGTAACTCTAATTCCAGAGCTAACTCCTTCTGGATCTCAAAGGGCATCAGCACGCACATAGAGCACACATACATTCAGGCTTTAAAGGGGAGTCCGGATGTAGTTCAGTTAGTAAGATGTTTGGTTAGCATGCAAGAAACTCTGGATTTCATCCCAGCCACAATTGTTCCAGAAGGACCCAAAGATCAAGTTATCTTCAACTACATAGTAAATTGGGCACCAGCCTAGGGTATATGTGATTTCCATCTTTTTTTGTTTTCTTACAACTTTATTTTTTAAAAAAGAGGGATACATATACAGATTTTTAAAGGCATTTTGGCATAACATTATATGAATATTTTTGTCAGTACATAATTCTTTTAGAGGTTTGATAGCATGCATTGAAACCTTAATTATAAAATAAAATTAAATAATGAATTAAAACAGAGAAAGAAGAAAGGAAGGAGAGGGAAAGAGGGAAGCAATAAAGTTAGAAGGAGGAGGAGAAAGAACAGGAAGGGAACCAAGAAAATGGCTCAGTGGGTAAGCTTATCATCAAGTCTGGCAGCCCTAGTTTGATCCCTAGGACCCACATGTTAGAAGGAAAGAACCAATTCTCACTCACAAGCTATTCTCTGGCCTTTGAACATGTATTTTGACATTTGTGTACACTCACACACACATACATGCACAGATACACACAATTTAATTTTAAATTAAAAAAGAAACTGTAAGACATCCTTGGCTACATTGAGATAAGATTGGGCTGCATGATACTTTGTCTCTAAACTATACTAACTAAACTAAATAAAATGGGCCACCCATACCGCTCAGAGAATAAAGGTGTTTGACATGCAAGCAGCCTGGCAACCTCCTGAGTTCAGTCATAGAATCCACGTAACAGTGAATATAGGTGATTTATATCATATCCTTGAATAATTATTGATGTAGGAGGGCCCAGCCCATGGTGGGTGGTCCTATCCCTGTGCATGTTGGATAGGGTTGTATAAGAAAGGTTGTAGAGAAAACCATGAGGAATAAATGAGTAAGTAGGATTCTTCCATGGTCTCTGCTTAGTCACTGCCTCCAGGTTTCTTCCCTGAGTTCATGATAGACTGTTAGTTATAAGCTAAACTAAACCCTTTCCTTTACCACATGGTTTCTGAGCAGTATTTGGTTGCAGCAACAGAAACCAAACTAGGACACCATCCATGTTGGAACTTTGGATGGGTTGATCCTGTGCAGGTAACAGCAGCTATTCCTGGTTGCAATGACCGTGTTATGTTCAGAAGACATTCACAGAACTCTTCTCCATCCTCTTTCTCCCATTCTTTCTGATGCTGCTTCCTTCATGGTCTCTAAGCTTTGATGGAACATAGATAAAGATGTCCCATTTAGGGATGGCCACTCAGTTTCTACTAGACACATTAATTGTTGCCCACTGCAAAAAGAGGCTTCTCAAAAAGTTTGTAGAGCCAAAGTCTACATGAATTTAGAAGCAAACTTGACATGACCATTAGGAAAATAACAATAGGGAAGAAGATGTTCTACCCTAGGATCTACAACCTCCCCAGCCATAGGCTTTCAACCAGGATTACAGTGCTATGCATAAATTCATTTCTGTTTAAGTTATCAAATCCAATCAGAAGTCTGCTTATGTATTTTTTGTCTTGGCAACCTATATTACATAGTAACCTCTCATCACTATGAAAGCAAGTCAGAAATAAAGAGAAGGTTTCCCATTTGGGTTGGGATTGGCTTCTCATTTCTGATAGCTGAAGTGTGTGAACAGAATGTGTAGCTCAGACTGGCCTCGAACTTATGATCTTCCTGCCTCTTTTTCAACAGTGCTGGGACTAGAAGTGTGACAAGTATGTTGAAAACCATAATGACCTTGCACATGGAAAATGGTGATCATGTGTGTGTGTTACAGGTACAATAATTAGTGCTTAGATATATCTCTCTTTCATTATGTGTATTGTCTATAGGCTCCTGAGATTCTCAAGATTTGTTTGTATATTTGTTTGCATGTGTGCTTTTTGGATCTACTGTGTAATTCCTACATATTTCTACTATCTGGCTCACCTTTACTTTCTCTCATTCCTTGGACCCTAACCTTGAGCTAGAAAGTATTTTAGTCTTCAGATAAGATGTTCAGATAAAAAAAAGCATCGCCACCATTATATTGAGCACATCAGACAAGGTGCTGCATATCTGAAATGCCAGATATTGTGGAGACCAAGGCAGGAGAATCATGAAACCTAAGCCAATCTGGGCTACACTATGAGACCCAATCTACCCAAAGGGAAAAAGACATTTCCCTTTCCTTCCCACTATGCCAACAGTGCACTGTTTTATATTCAGTTCAGCTATATGTATGTGTCACTGTGATCCCATGTGTGGCTGTCTAGGTGAGAAAGATGGGGTGTCCCCCTCCACAGTTGAATTGAATGCTGATCTAGTCACATCATGTGTTTCTGAGCTTCCCTAGTGACTTTAAAGCATGTGGTCCTGGCAGTGTAATGATGCAGAAGTAACATTCCTCTAGTTTCTCCCTCAAATACATACCACTGCCAACTATTTAGCTTACCTTTCTCCAAAAATTTGGGTTTGGGGAGTCCAACAGGTTTGGATCAACTCTCCTCATGACAAGAAAGAATTAAATGTTCACCCTAATGATTTGATTTATAGCTGTCCAGCCTTTAATCTTATGTTTGAAAGAGGAGAAAATTAACCCATGTAATAACTACATATCTAGAAACTAGAAACAACAATACTTAAAAAAAAAAAAGCATAGCTATAGTGGTTGTGATGGTGTATCCCCATAAAGTCAGCACTTGGGGAAATGAGGCAAAGAGATCAAAAATTCAAAGCTCTGGCCACATATTGAGTTACAGGCCACTCTGGGCTACATGATACTCTGTCTCAAAAAAAAAAAAAAAAAAAAAAAAAAAAAGGAGAACAATAATAAAAAGATCACACTAATTTTTTTTATTTCTTTATTGATTCTGAGATTTTATTATATCTTCTTTTGATATAGTTCCTTAATTATAGCCCAGTCGGCTGAGAACTCGCTATGAAGGCTAGCTTAAAGCTCACAGTAAGCTATATGCCTCATTCTGGTAAATGTTGGGACTACAGGATCACCCTGCTCAGCTTATGGTCCCATTTTAGTTGTGAGGAAACTAAGGCTAAGGGAGGTGAATGAATTTTCTCAGGGAAGGGGGACTTGTCTACACTTTTAAGACAGTGTTCTCTTCGATGAAGACCAAGTGAGTTCCTAAAAGTGATGAAAGGTCTTGAAATTCTATTGCACTAACGATATCGTAAAACAGAAACTAAAAGATTTGGGGGGAGGGGAAAAGTTACAGAGGCTTTTCTATTAAGATACAACTCTGACTACATGCTTAGCATTTCTAGAAGCAGAATCTGAGGCCCAGGAAGGAGTCCCTGGGCTTCTCTTGTGCAACAGATGCTCAGGAAATGGAGAAGCTATTGTTCTTACTGCAGCATGTTGTCTGGATACCAACAAAAGCTCCCAAAGGGAAAGGCTGTAGCTTGCTTTTTCTTTTCATCTTCTAGAAGCTTGTCTAGTGCCAGGCCTCCTGATTGATGATGCTTGCGACAGAGATGAGATCATCTTGACTCCCTGGCCAAAGCCTCTGTCTAGATCCACCCACTGCCTAGCTGAGCCCCTAAGCCAAACTGTATTAATTAACTTTTCGGTGCTCCAATATTCAGTTGATTAGATCAACACAGAACACCCTGGGGGGGGTCGCAGACTAGTTTTTTTTTTTTTTTTTTTTTTTTGGCCTAGAGGAGTTACATGCTATCCTCAGGGCTTTGGCATTATAGATTGTACTGGGAATGTACTCACCACATCTACTCCTTCATCAGCACATTTACTCTTTACCTTTTTTTTTGTATATTTTGCATTTGTTTGTGATAGGGGCTTATACTGTAGCTGCCCTGGAACTTACTATGTAGCCTAGGCTGGCTACTAACTCATGTCCATCTTTCTGCCTCAGTCATAGGCATCGGCTACCACGCCTAGCTGCCGGATTTACATTTGCAAAAATTTCTGCCACCTGAGTTTTCCCATTTCCTAGATAAGACTGGATGAGGACAGCTTCTACTTTCTTCATACCTTTCCGGCTACTTCCTTTTCTTCTTGTTCCCTAGTTCCGCATCCTGGAACTCACTTTGTAGACTATTCTGGAATCTATGACAAACCTCCTGTGTCAGTTTTCTGAGGAATACAAAAATAAGTCAACATACTTGTTTGTGGTGCTTAGTACAGCTTTCCTAATGTATTCCATTTATACATTTACTTGTTTAATACCATTTCCCAGAAGTAGGCAATATAATGCTATTTTAAAGATATTTACAATATCTTCAATTTCAAAAACAATAAATGCTACCATACAATATAAGAAGGAATTAAACTTACAGCTGAGTTGCACATACTGATATTAGCCTGAATTACCCAAATATACACCATATATCCACAATGCCTCTATGAAAACAGTATCAATATGCACAGGGGAAATTTTCCTGAACAGAACACCAATGACTTATGCTCTAAGATCAAGAATCGACAAATGGGACCTCATGAAATTGCAAAGCTTCTCTGAGACAAAGGACACTGTCAAGAAGACAAAAAAAAAAAAAAAAAAAAAAAAAACCCAGCAACCAACAGATTAGGAAAAGATCTTCACCAATCCTACATCTGATAGAGGGCTAGTATCCAATATATACAAGGAACTCAAGAAGTTAAATTCTAGAGAATTAAATAATCCTATTAAAAATGGGGTACAGCTTTCTGTCCTGGGCATGGCAGCTGACCCACCCGAGCCGGTTCTCACTGCCCAGCCCTGCTGCTGCCTCAGACACAAGCGCAGGTACGACCCAACACTGATCGAAGGAAGAAGGCCCAGGCCACGTGGCCAAGAAGACGGAGGTTCCAGGCCTGTCTTTGTTGAGCTCCACAGGTCATTCCCAGTCACCCTTTCCTGTGCCCGTTTAAGGTTGCCGCTGTACTTTAAGAGGCTAACACAGAAGGGTAAAGGAACTCTCCATAAAACCCAGAGAGGAAAACTACACCTCCTCTTTGGATCCTGTCTGTAGTCACAGATGAAAAAAAAAATTAAATTAAAAAATGGGGTACAGAGCTACACAGAGACTTCTCAATGGAGGAATATCAAATGGCTGAGAAGCACCTAAAGAAATGCTCAACATCCCTAGTCATCAGGGAAATGCAAATCAAAATCACCTTATGATTCTACCTCACACCAGTCAGAATGGCTAAGATCAAAAACGCAGGTGACAGCAGATGCTGGTGAGGATGTGGAGAAAGAGGAACACTCCTCCACTGTTGATGGCATTGTAAACTGATATGACCACTCTGGAAATCAGTCTAGCAATTCCTCAGAAAATTGAACCTAAATGGCACCTGAGGACCCAGCTATAGCACTCCTGAGCATATACCTAAAAGTAGATCCAACATCTAACAAGGACTCATGCTCAACAATGTTTATAGCAGCTTTATTTATAATAACCATTATCTGGAAAGAACTCAGATGTCCTTCAACAGAGGAATGGATACAGAAAGTGTGGCACATATACACAATGGAGTACTATTCAGCTATTAAAAATGAGTTCATAAAATTCCTAGGCAAATGGATGGAACTTGAAGCTACCAACCAGAATGAGGTAACCCAGTCACAAAAGAACACTCATGGTATGCACTCACTTATAAGTAGATACTACCCCCCCCCCAAAAAAAAAGCTTGGAATACCCAAGAAACCATCCACAGAACTTATGAAGCTCAAAATGAAGAAGACCAGAATGTGGATGCCTCTTAGAAGAGAGTACTGATTAGAAGGGAGAACAAAGCAGGGGAGGAAACACAAGGTCAAATAGAGGAGCAGGGATTAAAGAAAAGATCTACAGAAACTGCCTCACCTGGAGAGGCATATGCAGTCACCAAACCCAAGCACTATTGCTGATGCTAAGAAGTGTTTTCTGGCAGGAACCAGACATGGATGTCTCCTCAGAGGCTCTCTCAGAGTCATACAGATACAGGTGAGGATGCTTGCAGCTAACCATCAGACTGAACACGGGGACCCCAATGAAAGAGCTACAGAAAGGAATAAAGGAGCTGAAGGCTTTGCACCTTCATGGGAAGAACACCATCATCAACAGCCAAGACACTGAGGTGGAGAGGGTGATTGGGAGAGGAAACACCTTCATAGAATCAAGTTGAGGTGGAGGATGGAAGGGAGTTGGGGGGGGGGTGAGAACATAACGTTTGAAATGTAAATACAGAGAATATCCAATAAAATTGAAAAAAGAAAACAGTATCAATATAATGCCAAAACGAGTAAAGACCAACAAAAAGGAAAGTATAGGTTAATATCCTTGATTAACAGTATCAAAAATGTTCAATAAAATACTTGCAAAGCAAATACAGACATGGATAAAACATAGAAAGGTCAACCAATGAAATAAAAGACATGAATTCACTTAACAACAACAAAAAACAAATGACCATTTCAATAGATGCAGTAAAATTCTTTGATAAAAATCTAACATACCTTCACAATAAAAGTCACAGAAAAAGCAAGACTACAGGGAACACACCTCAACATAATCAAAGCTATATAGGAAAAATTGACAGTCAACATCATCCTAAATGGATAATAACTTGAAGTCACTCCGCTAAAATAAAAAACAAAATAGGCTGCCCACTGTCTCCATTTCTTCTGAATGCTGTGCTCACATCACTAGCTGGAGCAATAAGGCAAGAGAATGAAATGAAAGGGATACCAATAGGAAAAGAATAAGTCAAAATATCCCTATTTGAAGATAACACAATATTATAAGAGATCATTTTCCTGAAATTACCTGAAAAGTTCTATGACTAGTCAAAAATTTCGGTAATACAGCAAGGTTCATAACAAACCTGAAAAAGCCAATAGCTTTTCAAATATATTCAGTTCTGTTGACAAAAGCTTTTAAAAAATAAAATGAATAAACCTAACCAATGAAGTGACGCAACTCTACAATAAAAAGGTTAAACTTCTGAAGAAAGAGACAGATAAAGACGCTAGAAAATCAAAAGACAGTCCATGCTCATGGATTAGTAGAATTAACGTTGTGAAAATGATCATCTACTAAAATCCCTTTATAGACTCAATGCAACACCAATAAAAATTCCTATCTCATTCTTTACAGAATAGAAAAAAAAAAAAAAAAAAAAAAAAAAAAAAAAAAAAAACACCTCAAATTCATATGGAACTACAGAAGATCCCAGATAGCCAAAACAATCCTGAGCAAAAAGAATTTTTCTGGAAGGACTACAATTCTAGATCTCAAGATATATTACAGAGTCATGGTACTAAAATCAATATGGTACTGGCACAAAAACAGACATATGTATCAATGTAACAAAAATCAAAGACCCAAGCAGAAGTATGCATAACTTCAGCCATCTGATATTTAACAAAAGTGCTAAAACAAAAACTGAAAAAAAAAAAACATTTTCAACAAATGGTGCTTGGAAAATTAAATGTTCATCTGCAGAGGTATGAAATTAGACCCAAATCTACTGCCTTATACAAAAACTAACTCCAAATAGACCATAGGCTTAACTGTAAAACCTGAAGCACGGAAACTACTGGAACAGGAACTACCCTACATAATGTAGGTTGGGAAATGAATTTCTGAAAATGAGCCCATTAGTCCAAGAATGAAAGCTAAAAATTGACACATGCTATTTCATACAATTAAAAAGTATGTGTGCTGATAATCAGCAGTCAACTGCATGAAGAAGAAGTCCACACAATGGGAAGGAATCTTTGCCAGCTGTCCATTTCACAGAGGACTCATATATCAAGAATATATAAAAACTTAAAAAAACAGAGTCAAAACCACAAATGGGTCATTCAAAATATGTTTGGGATCTGAACAGAGTTCTAGAAAATAGCTAAGAAATATCCAGGGTGGTGGTGGGGGGAGGGGGTTGGAGAGAGAATTCATCCTCCCTAGCAGTGGAAGAAAATGCAAACCAAAACAAACATTTAGTGAGGTTACCTAGACTCAGAAAGACAAATGTTGTATGTTTTCTATCATATGAGTACCTTAGTACCAAATCTTTAGGTGTGAGTATACAACCTAGAGTAACTGTAGAGACCAGGAAAGTAAAAAGGAACCATTGGGATGGGGAGGAACAGTAGAGAGAGTAGCAGGATACAGTAATCTGAAGGGGAAAGGGATAAAACTGACTATAGGGGTTTTACTGGGAAGGTGGGGAGATAAATACAGAAGGTAAGAGGATAAAATGACTATTCTATGTATAAAAAGTCATAAGGAATTATACTATTGACTATTTTAAAATATATAGATACATATATTATGTAAGTCTTCATACCCAGTTTAAATGAAAATTTCCCATCAAGTTTGACAATGCTCCCCTCAAGTACCAAAGACTTTCTAACAAAAACCCCTACACCTGTCATGAGAATCCCTCTTTTAAGTTGTCAGTAATGTTTGTCCAAGAGATTCCAAAAGCACTATATAAACTATGCTACTTTCCAAATGTGAGGATTACAAGCATGCATAACTATTCTTGTATGTATTTAGTGTTGTTTTACAAAACCTTTGTGTGCATATGTATGGTGGATGTACTTTTTCAGTCTTCGTAAGTGTTCTGTTGATGTGAAGAGACACCTTAACCACAGCAACTCTCACAAAGGAAGGCATTTAATTGGGTCTTGCTTACAGTTTCAAAGGTTTAGTTTGTTATTAGCATGGTGTTGGAGAAGTAGCTGAGAGTTCTACATATGGGTCAATAGGCAGCAGGAAGAGAAGGGCATCTCTTGAGCATTTGAAGTTCCAAAGTCCACCTCAAATAACCTACTTCCTCCAACAAAACCATACCTACTCCAACAAGACCACACCACCTAGTCCCTCTAAGTAGTGCCACTCATTAATGACAAAGCATTTAAATATATGAGCTTATGGAAAACGGCACATTGTAATCTTAAAAAATAAAATATTAGAAAAACTAGGGCATGGGGGCTAGAGAAATTGGTTAAAAGATCACTGCTCTTGCAGAAGGCCCAAGTTTGGTATCCAGAACCCACATACTGCATTATAGCCACTTTAACTTCAGTTTTAGGGGACTTGCCACCCTTTTCTGGATTCTCAGTGTTCCTACATGAATGTGGTGCATATAAACTCAAGCATGCACAAATACACATAAAGACATATGTGTGTATATAGCAAATAAAATTTTAATTAAAAGACTGAAGATGTGGCCCAGTTAGTGGAATGCCTGCTTAGCATGCATGAAGCCTTGTATTCAATTTTCCAGCATTTATTAAAAAATAAAACAAACAGAAAAACCTCTGATAGGTATGTTGAGGCACACCTGTGATCCAGCACTTTGGAGGTAGAAACAAAACCATTAGTGAGTACCAGACCAGGCAGTACCATACAAAAAGGACATACTAGAACATGGGGAGGGGACTCTTTTTTTCCCATCTTACTGTATGGAGTTAAACTAGTATAAATTAAAAGCATATGCCAACTGGTTTTATTATATAATACACGAATTTTTGAAGCATGCAACAGGGGACAGAAAGAATAGTCTACTTATTATAAGAAAACCCTTGCTTCTGTTTCAGGGAGCTTCAAGTACTTAAATCCCACAAACTTCTGATACTCTAAACCAATTCAGACCTCTTGTACTGGTCGCTCTGTTGCTGAAATATGTCTCCACCATCACATTTTTATTACCATCACATGTTTCCTCTCAAATGCCTTCACTAGTTTTTTTTTTCCTCTCTCTTCAGAATCATCAGTGATTCCTGGAGGGCAAGGGGACAGTAGTAAAAGTCTCTCTGCAATTTCTGCAAAATTTTTATATGTGTATAATCTTTGGTACAGAAATGGGTCGTTACCTTTACTTTCTTCAGCAAAGTTATCAAAGGTGTAGATTCTAAATAGCAGACATGCAGTTCCTTGTCCTTGGTGGACTGATTTGTGGTGGGGCTGTTATTTACTATAGAACACATATCAGGGGGTTGTGACTGAAACTATCTTTTTTCACTGTTTTTTGTTATTTTTAAATTTATATATTCATTCACGATTTCATGAATATGTGTACTTTGCTTAAAATAGTGCTCTTTTGAGAAAAGGTGTCTATAAATAACTCAGGTTTGCTCAGAACTCACTATTTAGTACAGTCTGGTCTCGAACAATAAGTAATCCTCCTGCCTCAGCTTTGGCATGGCTGGGATTACAGGCATGTGCCATAACACTTAAATAATGCTTTGGGTGGAAAAGAGGGTCTCACACTGTAGCTCAAGCTCTCTTGAAACTCACTATGTAACCCAAGGTGACCTCAGACTGAGCCTTGCTCTCCCTCTCCCTCTCTCCTCTCATAGTGTCTCACTGTGCAACGTTGGCTGGCCTGGAATTTGCTATGTAGACCAGGCTGGCCTAGAACTCTCTGCCTGCCTCTGCCTCTTGAGTGCTGCCAGACAAGGTGATGAAAGCCTGTGCAATTCCCACAAGGACGTTCAAGTGTAGCAGGTGTTCAAGACCATTTTAGCTCCACAGGGAGTAAAAGACCAGCTTAGGATTCCACCCAGAACTTCAACTCTGTACTTCTTCATTTCCTCTTATGGAACTTCAGCTACTTCTTTTCATTAAATTTTATTTCTTTTGGGCGGGGTGCATGTAGTGAGGCGCACATGTGGAGGTCAGAAAACAGCTTGTTGAGTTAGCTCTCTCTTCCACCATGGGAAGATTCCTTTAGGATTCATTCTTTTTGCCCTTCTTCTGGACTTTCAAAAACCACTGTGTGTCAGAACATATCCTAGTTTCTCATTTCTGTTGCTGTGATAAAATATCCTGACATTTTAGAAGCAACATAGGAGAGAAGGGGTTTGTTCTAGGTTATAATTCCAACTGGATACATCATTTCCACAGTTAGAAATGAATGCAAATATCCACCCTTAACAAACCAAGTCAAATGTAATTTCCTCCATGAGAGTACTCCACCCTCAACCCCATAGCTTACAGAAATTCCCTCCTCTCTGATACCATAATGATTTGAATGTTCACACACCCAAAAACATGATTTAGGAAAATTAACGGGGGCAAAAAGAAAGAGAACTATGCTGTGGGGACTTAGTGTGGGTGGGTTTTTCACATGAATCTCAGAAGTAAGACTCTGTTTATATGGATGTCAATAAGGGCGAGAGCAAAAACCTTCGGAGACCAGTACATGTCAGAGCCAAGGGAGTCCTAATGTCCTAACCCAAAGAAGCCTGAAAAGCACATTTTGGGCCCCAAACCCACATGGTTCAGCCCAGACACAAGGGTGGGGCTGGCCTTCCTACCAGCTCGTGTTCCAGGGATGAGTCAACACAGGCGTCAACTCCAGTATTCAGTGGTTTGGGACAGAAGAGTATAAGTTTCCTTCCAAGACTGAGAGCAAGCAAGTCTGGAATTTTCTCACTATTTTTGATAATCCCTCTGCTTGGCCTGGAATTACAAATGGTAAAAATGCATTAATCACTCACAGAAGCGCTCATTTGTATTCCCAACACTTGAAATGCTGAGGAAGGAATATTACCAAGGGTTTGAGATGTCGCTATGAGAATGCAAAGCACATATCATTAAATATCCAACCTTAGCCTAAGACCTTCCAGTGGTATTCTGACACCTGCAGGATAGAATTCAAACTCTTTAGCAGGGAAAAGAGAGTCAGTCTCATCTCCTATATAAGTACATCTATCTAGCTGGGCAGTGGTGGTGTGCACTTTTAATCCCAGCACTCAAGGAGCAGAGGCATGTGGATCTCTGCGTTCGAGGTCAACCTAGTTTTAGGACAGCCTGGAGTGCTACATAGAGAAACTCTGTCTCAAAAGAGCAACACACACACACACACACACACACACACACACACACACACACACACACACTGAAAGCCTCTGTAACTAAATTGACAAATGCTGCTTTCTGATTTCATTAGTCCATTGGGTCTAAGTGGGTCATTCCCAGTGTTAGAACATCCTGCCATGTTTACCAGGGAAACCGTTGCATTTCTTCTCACCGGGGGAAGTACTTCTCAGCCACAGATGCCTCCTTGAGCTCTCATAGTTCTTTTCTTTTCCTACCCAAAAATATATCTGTAAAAGTAAAACACAATGTCCTCCCAAAGAAAATGCAGATTTTCGCAGTCAGAGATGTGGAGAGGAGTGATACAGAAGTCTGAAAAGCAGCAGAACACCAAGAGTGCTGGGTTTGAAGCCCAGCTCTGGCTTCAAACCTTCAGATCTTGGATCAGTTACTCTACTTCTCAAGGTCTCCATCTATCCATCCATTAGGCTTTGGCTTTATGGTTGTAATTGTTTTGGCTATAGTGAGGATCTGATTTAGAGCCTTGCATATGCTAACACCGAGGCTATGTTCCTTCAAGGTCTAACACTCTAAAGTTATTGGTTATTATATTAGGGGTTGGAACGCAGGACCTTGTATATGCCAGTCAAGTGTCCTACCACTGAGCTGCACTATGAAACCCCTGATATAATAGGATTTGTTTTTAATGTTGAAGGAAGAGGTAATAGTACTTATAGATGAGAAGAAATGGATAGCTGCTGTAGTTAGGTTTCAATTGTTGTGACAAAACACCATGACCAAAAGCAACTTGTGGGTGAAAGGGTTTATTTGGCTTACAAGTCCTGATCATAGTTCATCATAGAGTAAAGCCAAGGCAAGGACTCAAACAGTACAAGAACTGAAGCAGAACTATGGAAGGATCCTGCTTACTGGTTTGTGCTCCATGGTTTGTATAGCTGGCTTTCTTATACAACTCAAGACCTCATACCCAGAGCTAGCAGTACTCATACATGTGGGATAGGCCCCCCACATCAATTGTTAAAGTCCCACAGAGTTCCCTACAGATAACTTGATGAAGGTATTTCCTCAATTGAAGTTCTTCTTCCCAGATAACTCTAGGTTGTGTCAAATAGACAACAAAACAAAACAAAAACAAAAACCCTAACTAGAACTGTAACCAAGAACTAGCCTGCCACACAACGATGGATATTTCAGACTATTTCAGATTTAACAGGTAAACATCTTGTTACATTTTCAGTATAGGAAAAGGCCTATTATTTAGAACGTTCTATCCAGAAGTCTACTTAGTGCTTTATAGGTCACTAAGTTCTTCACAAATTTTAATTTTCTAACAGACATTGAAAGAGGGAGATAGAGCAGTGTTTAAAGACTTACCTCATTTCACAGAATAGAAAACTGACCAAAGGAAAGTGATTACTCCATTAAGTGTTTGGACAACTTACAGTATTGTTTTGTTTTGTTTTGTTTTAGGAGACCTGATCTTGTGATGAATCTCAGGCTGGTCTTGAGCGCATGATATTCCCATCTCAGACTCTCGAGTGCTGAATTACAAGTGTGTGGTACTATACCTGGTGTGTTTTAAGGTTCAAATACTTGTATTTACTCTTACGTTGGTTAACCAATCATTCATATTTGCCTGTTTTATAGGATTTGAAAGTTTATCATTGTTGCATATATACATATAATTTATAAATACAAGCTTCTGACTTCATCTAGAGTTACATATGCTTAGAGCTGACCACTTGGGATGACATAACCGGCTTGCCCCAGGAAATGACTGACTCTCCCTCTTTTGTCAGATATTAAATGTCTGTTGCTCTTCAGCAAAGGGGTGAGCCTTAGATTTCCCCTCATCTATTTGACATGCCAACTCAGGTTATCGTTGTTTTGATCTTGCTTAGGCATATCATTGAGATTTTATGTGTATATCTACCCTTAAATTTCTAGTAGACAAAAATCTCAGTCTACTTCAGGGCCCTTTGGGTCTTCAGTCTTTCTGCCTCTGCTGGGATGTTCTCGGAGTTTTGTTGCAGGGGTTATGTTTTATATGTATCATTTGGGTGCGTCTCATAGCTAGATCTTTTCTGCATTTTGATGAGTTGTGGTTTTCTGTAATGATCTCTCTCTGTTGCAAAAAGACGCTTCTCGGCTGAGGGCTGAGAGCTATACTTATCTGCCAGTGGCGCTACATGAACTGCACTTCTGTAGCTAGGCTTGAGAATGCTGAAATGACATTGGGTGGGTCTCAAGGGAATTCTTTTAAGCAATAAAGACAAGTGAGAGCTGAGGATTTAGCTCTGATGATAAATGTTTTCTGACCATGGATTCAATCCCAACAATGCAACTGGGTACAATGACGCTTAACTGTAATCCGAGCACTGTGAGGTGGAAGCAAGAGGACTGGGCTACATAAGGTTATCTGTCTTTTTTTTATTGGAAAAGTGGATAGATGAAAGTGGAAATAATAATGGGAAGTGAATTAAGCCAGTCTCAGAGAGACCAATATCATGTTTTCTCTTATTTCTGTTTCCTAGGTTTTATAGAGCTATCCAAAATCATATATGTGTATATGACATAAAAGCAGAGGGCATAGAGCATGGTAAGAAACAATCTCAACATACAATATATACTTATACAAAACCTTAAGTATATATCTATACTTAAGTATACACACACACACGGGCTGGAGAGATGGCTCAGAGGTTAAGAGCACTGACTGTTCTTCCAGAGGTCCTGAGTTCAAACCCCAGCAACCACATGGTGGCTCACAACCATCTGCAATGAAAGATGATGCCCTCTTCTGGTGTGTCTGAGGACAGATAAAGTGTACTTACATATAATAAATAAATAAATATTTTTAAAAAAGTATACACACACACACAAGATATGTATGATCATCTTAATGTCTTGTTAATCTTGAAATCTGTTATTGTATGGATCCTAAAATGAAACCTATGGAAAATCTGCTTACATAAAAGACAATACTATTATTAAGCTTTTCATTTTAAAAGACCCATCTTTGAAAACCTCATCTTGGGGCTAGAGAGATGGCTCAGTGGTTGAGAGCACTGACTGCTCTTCCAGAGGTCCTGAGTTTAATTCCCAGCAACCACATGGTAATAAGATCTGATGCCCTCTTCTGGTGTGTCTGAAGACAGCCACAGTGTACTCATATGTATTAAATAAATAAAATAAAATAAAATAAAATAAAATAAAATAAAATAAAATAAAATAAAATAAAATAAAAAAAGAAAAGAAAAACTCTTCCTTCCCTTGCCTTTCCCAGCCTCCCTTCACACAAAACTTCCTCTAGACACTTAGGAAAGGCCCTCTGTAGACTGCAGAGCTCCTCCCTCCTCCTATTTCCTGGCATCTTAAGGTGATCCCTTTCCCGTAATTATTGGCATTTTTGCAAAATAGTTTGGGAAGGCATCCAAGATTCAAAGGACAAAACAGCAATGAAAGCCCAGACTTATCTTCAAAGGAATAGAGCTCCCGTGGAATCACACCATCTAGGTAATCACTTACCTATCTGCAGCCAATTTAAACTGACACCAAAGGGAAGAAGAGTGCAAGAGTCCCAAATTCCTGCTAAAACCCAGCCAGTTCTACAGGCCAGAGACCATGGGAGAAGGGAATGGCCATCATATCCAGGAAGCAGGGGAAGGTTTTTTTTTGAAGGGTTAGGGACAGTAAGCCAGACTTACTGTGGGATTTGCTCAAGTCATTCCTTATACCATTTGTCCTTTCTTTAAGCAGTCAGTTCAAGCTCACAACATTTGTCACATCTCATTCTCAAAAATTAGATGGAAAAGACCTATGGATTCTATAGATATTACATAATCTCAGGTGGACTAGGTTTTTTTTTTTTTTGATTGAACAGTTAGTGAGATTTTATTTCTGTTATTTTACAACTTATTTTTTTAAAAAAGATATACATATACAGATTATTAAAAGCATTTTAGCAGAAATATATATGAATATATTTTTCATGGTACTTGATATTTTTAAAGGTTTGATAATATGCACTGAAATCTTACTATTTACAAAGATCATAAAGTATATGTAAAACAACATGTAACATGGAAATAGTCTAAGTTTTTGGTATGTAAAGATTAAACATAATGATTTTTAACTACTGAAAACTGCCACAAAGCTATCTTCTTAGCTCTTGAGTTATTAATGGTTTACAGTCTAGGTGTACCCCACTCTGAGAGGGTGCTATACACTTAATATTATTATTTTTTTTTCTAAGAAGGACTGAGGGTTCCACTTTTTGGGCTTTTTTTTGAGCTTCATATAGTCTGTGAGTTGTTTCCTTGGGTATTCAGAGCTTTCTGGGGTTAGTATCCAATTATCAGTGACTGCATATTATGTCTGTTCTTTTGTGACTGGGTTATCTCACTCAGGATGATATTCTCTAGATGCAACCATTTTCTTAATAATTTCATAAGGTCATTGTTTCTAATAGCTGAGTAGTACTCCATTGTGTAAATATTTTGTTTTTTGGGTTTTGGTTTTGAGACAAAGTGTCTCTGTGTCTCTGTGTAGCCCTAGCTGTCCTGGGACTCGTTTTCTATAGACTAAGCTGGCCTCAAACCCAGAGAACTGCATGCCTCTGCTTCCCAAGTTCTGGAATTAAAGATGTACACCACCACCACAGCTAAGTTTTTTTTATTTAAATAAAAATTAATATGCAGCCATCAAGCCCAGTCACTATTGTTGATGCCAAGAAGTGCTTGCTGACAGGAATCTGATATGGATGCCTCCTCCTCAAAGGCTCTGCCAGAGCCATACTGATACAGAGGAGGATGCCTGCCCCTAACCATCAGACTGAGCACAGGGTTCCCAAAGGAGGAGCTAGAGAAAGGACTGAGGAGCTGAAGGGGTCTGCAACCCCATAAGAAGAACAACAATATCAAACAATCAAACCCCCCAAGAGCTTCCAGAGACTAAAACACCAAAACAATGAGCACACATGGAGAGACCCATGACTCCAGCCACATATATAGGAGAGGATGGCCTTGTCTGGCATCAATAGGAAATGAAGTCTTTGGTCCAGTGAAGGCTCGTTTACCCTGTGTAGGGGAAGGTCAGGGCAATGAAGTGAGAGTGGGTGGTTGGGAGAGGGAACATCTTCATGGAAGCAAGGAAAGGAGAAGGGAAGGATGAGAAAGGCGTAAAGGGAATAACATTTGAAATGTAAATATATAAAATATCCAATAAAATGATTTTAAAATTAATTTACTTAAAATTAAAATACATTTCCATGAAATAAAAATTCCCTAAGTATCCTCTGTGCCTTCAGCTCCTTAGACAGTTTTCTGGGCTAATTGCCATCCCCACTCAGCCTACTTATTTTCCTTTGCATATAATAGGCTCGAAAAATGTGGTAGTGGTCTTATTCTTGACTATTAGGAATAACAAATCCTGGCCTTTAAAAAGTTTCATAATATTTTAAAAAATCACTTTGAAAGCTTAGTCTATTTACAACATCCAAAGCTTTTTTTTTTTTTTAACTGTGGGCTTCTTTAAAATATAAAATAAGTTACATACTTTCTTACTCCAAGAGAAAGAACCAGAGAACAATCACAATTAGATTAAAACAAAACTTCACCAAACAACCATTGCAGTCCATTGAGCTCCATAGAGACAGCGCCGGGGCAAGCGAGAGCTGGACGGGCACTGGGCGACTCTGTGCCTCGAGGAGGAAAATCAACTAAACATGGGCAAAGGAGATCCTAAGAGGCAAGATGTCCTCATATGCATTCTTTGTGCAAACCTGCCGGGAGGAGCACAAGAGGCACCCGGATGCTTCTGTCAACTTCTCAGAGTTCTCCAAGAAGTGCTCAGAGAGGTGGGAGACCACGTCTGCTAAAGAAAAGGGGAAATTTGAAGATATGGCAAAGGCTGACAAGGCTCGTTATGAAAGAGAAATGAAAACTTACATCCCCCCAAAAAGAGAGACCAAAAAGAAGTTCAAGGACCCCAATGCACCCACGAGGCCTCCTTTGGCCTTCTTCTTGTTCTGTTCTGAGTACCGCCCAAAAATTAAAGGTGAGCATCCTGGCTTATCCATTGGTGATGTTGCAAAGAAACTAGGGGAGATGTGGAACAACACTGCCGCAGATGACAAGCAGCCCTATGAGAAGAAGGCCGCCAAGCTGAAGGAGAAGTATGAAAAGGACATTGCTGTCTGCAGAGCTAAAGGAAAACCTGATGCAGCGAAAAAGGGGGTGGTCAAGGCTGAAAAGAGCAAGAAAAAGAAAGAAGAAGAAGATGAGGAGGAGGATGAAGAGGATGAGGAAGAGGAAGAAGAAGAGGAAGACGAAGATGAAAAAGATGATGATGATGAATAAGTCGGTTCTAGCACAGTTTTTTTTTTCTTGTCTATAAAGCGTTTAACCCCCCTGTACACAACTCACTCCTTTTAAAAAAAATTGAAATATAAGGCTGTGTAAGATTTGTTTTTAAACTGTACAGTGCCTTTTTTTTGTATAGTTAACACACTACCGAATGTGTCTTTAGATAGCCCTGTCCTGGTGGTATTTTCAATAGCCACTAACCTTGCCTGGTACAGTCTGGGGGTTGTAAATTGGCATGGAAATTTAAAGCAGGTTCTTTTTTTTTTAAACAACTTTATTTTACAAAACAAAGATAAATGTACAGATTTTAAACATTTTTTGCTTAAAATTATACATTTTTGTCAGTACTTTTTTCAGATTTTAACATAATTTTTATATAAAACTATATGAATATATTTTTTAGTCAGTACTTGATTTTTTTCAAGGTTTGATTGTATGCCTTGAAAACTTAATAGTTACAATGAGCTAAAGTACATGTAAAACAAAATGTAACATGGAAATAGTTAAAGTTTTCTTGTTTTGTAAATATTTTTTTTGTTTTGTTTTGTTTTCTTTATTTCTTGGACTTCATACAGTCTGTGAGTTGTTTCTGGGGGAGTGCAAGCCTCTGGGGTTAGCATCCCACTATCAGTGACTGCATATTATGTCTGTTCTTTTGAGACTGGGTTATCTCACTCAGGATGATATTCTCTAGATGCAGCCATTTTCTTAAGAATTTGGTTAAGTCATTGTTTCTGGTGGCTGAGTAGTATTCCATTGTGTATATGTACCACAATTTTTGTATCCATTCATCTTCTGAAGGACATCTGGGCTCCTTCCAGCTTCTGGCTATTATAAATAGAGCCGCTATGAACATTGTGGTGCATATATCTTTGTTGTGTATTAAAGTGTCTCTGGGGTATATGCCCAGAAGTGGAATAGCTGGGTCTTCAGGTAGTACTATATCTAATTTTCTGAGGTATCACCAGACAGATTTCCAGAGTGGTTGTATTAGCTTGCAACCCCACCAACAGTGGAGAAGTGTTCCTCTTTCTCCGCAGCCTCGCCAGCATCTGCTGTCATCTGAGTTTTGGATCTTGGCCAATCTGACTGGTGTGAGGTGGTATCTCAGGGTTGTTTTGATTTGCATTTCCCTGATGGCTAAGGATGTGGAGCACTTCCTCAGATGTTTCTCGGCCATTCGGTGTTCCTCAACTGAAAACGTTTTGTTTAGCTCTGTACCCCATTTTTAATAGGGCTATTTGATTCTCTGGTGTCTAGCTTTTTGAGTTCCTTGTACACCTTGGATATTAGGCCTCTATCTGATGTGGTGTTGGTAAAGATCTTTTCCCATTCTGTTGGTTGCCGTTTTGTTTTCTTGACGATGTCCTTTGCCTTACAGAAACTTTGCAATCTCATTAAGTCCCATTTGTTAATCTTTGACCTTAGAGCTTGAGCCATTGGTGTTTTGTTCAGGAAATTTTCTCCTGTGCCTATGTGTTCTAAGGTTTTCCCTACTTTCTCATCTAATAGTGTCAGTGTATCTGGTTTAATGTGGAGATCTTTGATCCACTTACACTTGAGCATTGTACAAGGAGATAAGAAAGGGTCTATTTTCATTCTTTTGCATGCTGAGTGCCAGTTGGACCAGCACCATTTGTTGAATAGGCTGTCCTTTTTCCATTGAATGTTTACTGCTCCTTTGTCAAAAATCAGGTGACCATATACATGAGGGCTCATTTCTGGATCTTCTATTCTATTCCATTGATCCACATGCCTATTTCTGTACCAGTACCATGCAGTTTTCAGCACAATTGCCTTGTAATATAGCTTGAGGTCAGGGATAGTGATTCCCGCAGATGTTTTTTTGTTGTTGAGGATGGATTTCGCTATTCTAGGTCTTTTGTTATTCCATATGAAATTGCACATTGATCTTTCCAATTCCATGAAGAACTGGGTTAGAATTTTGATGGGGATTGCATTGAATCTGTAGATTGTTAAAGCAGGTTCTTGTTGGTGCACAGCACAAATTAGTTATATATGGGGACAGTAGTTTGTTTTTTTTTTTCTTTTGTTTTCCGTTTTTTTTTTTCCTTTTGGTTTTATTTTGGGTTTTTTTTTTTTTCATCTTCAGTTGTCTCTGATGCAGCCTATAAGAAGATAATTGTTCTGTTAACTGAATACCACTCTGTAATTGCAAAAAAAAAAAAAAAAAAAAAAAAAAAAATTGCGGCTGTTTTGTTGACATTCTGAATGCTTCTAAGTAAATACAATTTTTTATTAGTATTGTTAAAAAACAAAACAAAACAAAAAAAACTTCACCAAAGTAAAAAGTCTAGCGCTGAACATCTGGGAGCCATCCCAAGTCTTTTGGGCTCCCAAGGTCCTGGGCAGCTACAGTTCTCCGTGCTATTCACAGCACACAGCCCTTTTCCTAGGCTCAGGCAGGCTGCACTGTACAGGTGTTGTCCTTGGCACTCATTCCATGACACGGGTATCTACAATATGCTGATGCACCTTGACCAGTGGCCTCTCCCAGCATTCTCTTCTGGGACTCCAGCCCTGCCACATGTAGCATCAAGCCTCAGCTGCTCTTGCTGAACCTATTATGCCTTTAAAACCTGTGCCACCTGGATAACTTACACATTACCAAGTTCATCTGCCAGGCTGAGGTGCATTGATGGCCACCCTGAACTACAAGTTATTGGTGTTGACCCTGGAGAATTACTCCAATAACACTTAGTCTAAGTAATGATGGTCTTTGCTTTTTCAAGACAGCTTTCTCTGTGTGGCCCTGGCAGTCCTGGAACTCTCTCTCTCTCTCTCTCTCTCTCTCTCTCTCTCTCTCTCTCTCTCTCTCTCTCTCTCTCTCTCTCTGTAGATCAGGTTAGTTTCAAACTCTGATTTCGTCTACTTCCTAAGTGCTGGAACTAAAAAAAAGTGTGCATCCTGTTGCTGGTCTCATCTTAATTACCACTAAATTTCTCAGT
This sequence comes from Micromys minutus, assembly GCF_963924665.1. NCBI lineage: Eukaryota > Metazoa > Chordata > Mammalia > Rodentia > Muridae > Micromys > Micromys minutus. The sequence continues at coordinate 42,582,873 of NC_137970.1, read as the reverse complement.
TCCATTCCAACAAAACAGCAGAAATTACTCTCAGTAAAGCAACAGGTTCACTTCAGTAATGCTGGCCTTTGTTCATCGCAGTTGAGTCTTTAGTTCCAGCTGACTAGAACCACACTTTATTAATTCAAATAATCATACAAATGTCTCTGATAGTCTTTACATCCCTCTGGAACTTCACAAGCCAGGCCATCGCCATTTTCAAAAGTCATGCATTTCTTTCAGTATTTCTATCTTCCAAGCTTGCACAGAATGGCCCATTAACTACTCAACAGCTTTGTGGAACATTTCCATAACCATTCCTAAAGTAGTATAGTCAGGTTTGCCAGAGCTTACTCTCTGTACCAATTTTCTTTTTTACTGAATATTTTCTTTATTTACATTTCAAATGTTATCCCCTTTCCCAGTTTCCCCTCCTGAAACACCCTATTCCATCCCCCATCCCCTGCTTCTATGAGGGTGATCACTTACCCACCCACCCACCCACTCCTGCCTCCCCACCATGGCATTCCCCTAAATCAGGGCATCAAGCCTTCCTAGGGCCAAGTGATCTTCTCCCACTGATGCCAGATAAGACATTCCCCTGCTACCCATGCAGTTGGAGCCATGGGTCTTTCCATTTGTACTCTTTGGTTAGTAATTTAGTCCCTGGCAGCTCTGGGAGGTCTGGTTGATTGATATTGTTTTTCTTCAGGTGAGGTTGCAAAACTTTTCAACTCCTTCAGTCCTTTCTCTAACTCCTCCAAATTTTTTTTTAGTTAAGTTTCTATTGTTGTGATAAAACATGACCAAAGCAACTTGGGGAGGAATGGATTTATTTGACTGACACATTCCATCTAAGTCCATCATAAAAGGATATCAAGGCAGGAACTCAAGGCAGGAACCAGAAGGCAAGAATTGAAGCAAAATCCACGAAGAAACACTGATCACTGGCTTGCTCCCCATAGGTTTCTCAGCCTGCTTTCTTATACTATTCAAGATTATAGGCCCAGGAGTGTCACCACCCCCAGTAGGCTAGATCTTCTATTAATCATTAATCAATAGACTGTCCTACAGACTTACCAGAAAGCTATCCAATGGAGGCATTTTCTTAGTTGAGGTTTCTTTTCCTGGATGACCCTAGCTTGTCTCATGTTGAAAAAAGTCAGCTCTTAATTTTGTATATTGTTGATTGAGCTGACCTCAGACCTGAAGTTATCATGCTCCACTGAAGGTATGCATGTTTTTCACAGCACTTGATGTACACAGAATTATTTCCTTATTTCCACATCATAACTCTATATGCTAGATGCCATGATGTCTATATTACATGTAAGTACACTGTAGCTGTCTTCAGACACACCAGAAGAAGGCATCAGATCTCATTACAGATGGTTGTGAGCCACCATGTGGTTGCTGGGATTTGAACTCAGGTCCTCTGGAAGAGCAGACGGTGCTCTTAACCACTGAGCCATCTCTCCAGCCTGACTTGTGCATTTCTTAGTTTTTATTTTCAGCCATTAAGTAGTCTATTTCTATTTATCCTTGCTTTAGTTCCTGACTCCAGGTTCCTGCCTTGGCTTCTTTTAGTTTCAGTTGCTGTGATGAACAACATGTCCAAAAACACTTGGAGGAAAAAAAATGTTTATTTGGTTGACAGCTTGGTCATGGTGTTCATCACAGGTGTTCATCTAACTTAAAGCCAAGCTAGAACAGTTTAGAAGGTAAAAGAGTTGACCAAAGTCACACATCTCAGAAACAGCATAGCTGGATTCAAGTCAAATCTGTCTCCTGCTTTAATTCCATGTACTGTGGTAGACATCAGAGATATCTCCTTCAATAGTTCCTGGTACTTCAGGCTACTTACAATTTAGAAGTGAATATGTAAATAGGTAATTCAGGCATAAGCTGATAAATACAGCATTAGTGAGGCTATTAGCGAATAGAAAGGGAGCATATAACCTAGCTTGGAGAAGCAAAGTTTTCACAAAGAGAGTGGGTAGAGAAAAGAGAGGGAGTCTTGTATGGATGCATCACCTATCAATTAAAAAAAAAAAAAACTATGGCCTACAGGAAAGGGTGGAATAGAAAGTGGGACATCCAAGAGACATGGAGAATTCTGGGATAGTGGCAGATGGGAGATTTGCTGGGGAAGATGTGAAGAGACAGACAACAGATTCCTGAGCACAGGTGACTAGCCATGTGGCAGAATGCAGATGAAGATAAATGGGTTATCTCAAGTATGATTCTACTCAAAGAAGACCCTAAATATATTTTGAGGAGCATGGGGATGGAAGGAAAAAGGAGAGAGAGAGAGAGACTTTAAACTAATACTTGAAATGTGAGGTATCAAATTGTCCACACATAGCATAGATGGGAGAATTAATTGCTCGGCAGAGGGAATAAATAGCATGTAACATGAGCTGGAGGAGCGAAAATACATCAACTATAAAAAAGCATTTTGCCAAAAACTAAAATTTAGAAAAAGTCTAAACCCCATAAAAGAATTGGCTGTGATCTATTGAATTATTATCTATTGAACTTCAGTCAATTAATATTTAGACATTTTTTTATAGATTGGACTTTTGTGTGTGAGTGATAGGATTGTAAGCAGCCCCGACTGACTTCTCTAGTTGGCTAAGCACAGGGATAATAAGAGTATGTTACAAGGCTGGAGCATACACTGCTTATCTAAAGGACCCAAATTTGATTCCCAAATTCCATATCAGGTAACTCACAACAGTTACTTTAGTGCAATGGGGACACACACCTCTGGCCTCTGTGGACACCTGCACTCACATGTACACACACACACACATAATTTAAAAACAAACAAATCTTTGCCTGACACACACCTTTAATCCCAGAACCTGGGAAGCAGAAGCAGGCAGATCTCTGTGAGTTTAATTAAGTCCAGCCTCATCTACGGAGCAAGTTCCAGGAAAGCCAAGGCTACATCATGAAATCCTGTCTTCGTAGCAGCTTTATTTATAATAGCCAGAAACGAAAAACAACCCAGATGTCCCACAGTAGTAAATGGAAAAATAAAACAAGGTACCTCTACACAATGGAATATTATTCAGCTATTTAAAAACAAGGACATCATGAAATTTGCAAGCAAATGGATGAAACTTCAGAACATCTTTCTGAGTGAGGTAACCCAGACTCAGAAAGTATTATGTGGTATGTACTTACTTACAAGTGGATATTATCCTTAAAGTGTGGGATAAACATGCTACAATCTACAGGCCCAGAGAAACTGGGTAATAAGGAGGACCCAAGAAAGAATTCATGAATCTCACTGAGAAGGGTGAACAAAATAGCCATCCGAGGTGGATGAAGAAAGGGAACTGGGTGGGAAAGAGAGTGAAGGGTAGAATGGGGGTGGCAAGAAGTTGTGTGAAGATGTGGGAGGGCTCAGAGTGAGAATGGAAACTGGTAGGGGTATTTCTGGAGCTAGCTGGAAGTCTGAAACAAGAGAGGATACAGGGAGTGGATGCGAGTGACCCACACTGAGTTTCCTATCGTCGGGAGTGATACAGAGACTGAAGGGGCTGTCTCCTGTAGCCTGGCAGGACGTAGAGAGGGGGGAGGCATCAACCTATACACAAAACCTTCAACCCAAAATTTGTCCTGCCTACAAGATTTACAGGGATTAAGATGGAGCCGAGAAAACAAGACAGAAACAAACAAACAAACAAAGATGGAGCAGGGATTGAGGGAACAGCCAGCCAATGACTGGCCCAAGTTGAGACCCAGCCATGGGAGAAAGTCAACCGCTGACACTATTAATGATACTATGTTAAACTTATAGACAGGACCCTAGCATAACTGTCCTCTGAGAAGCTTCATCTAGTAGCTAATGGAAACAGATGCAGAGACCCACAGCCAAACATCATGTGGAGCTCAGGAGTCTTGTGGAAGAATTCGAGATAGAATTGAGGGAGCCAGAGGAGTCAAGGATACCACAAGAAGACCAACAAGTCAACTAACCTGGGCCCATGGGGGCTCACAGAGACTGTACCACCAACCAAAGAGCATTTGGGAGCCATACCTTGGGCCCTACACATTTGTAGCAGATGAGCAGCTTGGTCTTCATATGGGTCCTCTAACAATTGAAGCACAGACTGTCTCTGACTCTGTTGCCTTCTGTTGGATACCCTTCCCCTACCTGGACTGCCTGGTTGGGCCTCAGTGGGAGAGGATGTGCCTAGTCCTGCTGGGACTAGATGTCCTAAAATAGGGTAGTACCCAAGTGGGGACTTCCCCTTATCTGGGGAGAAAAGGAGGACATATTTAAGGAAGGAACTTATAAAGGCAAGACTGAGAGGGGGGCTGCAATTGGGACTTAAAGTGAATAAAAACATAAATTATTGGAAAAAAGGAAAGCCCAGATCATTTGAAAATAAACTTCATTTTCTTCCCTGTACAAATGAATGAATGGATGGATAGATAAACAAATAAATATATACATAAATAAATAAATCTAAAAAAGGAAACTCTCAAAAAAACCCAAAAAAGTAAATAATATGTTACTATATTAGGCTCATGAAAAGTTTATTTTAAAACCATGGTAGGAGTTTGAGAAATAGGTTTATAAAAACTCATGATGTAGCAGGTGCTCAAACATGCACTAGGGAAATAGCCATTATGAAAAATAAATAGTCTCATGGAACTTAATTCCCTTAGAGAAGACAGACACCAAATAAAGTAGTATTATGTGATATGCTATCTGGTGATTAAAATTAATGCTAAATCAAGGATTGAATTAAATGATGTAGCAGTGATAGCAAGCTCAAGTAAGGGGAAGCAAAAACTACCTTGTTGAGAAGGCCACAATCAAGTAGCACCTGAAAGAACTGGAGGAGGAGCACTCAGATAAAGGATTGAACAAGGGCAAATCTTGTTCAACATATAAAAGTTTATGTGCTATACAAGAACAAGGACATCTTTCATAGATAGATTACTAAAGAGGAGTGGCAAGGATTAGGTCAGAGAAGTGAAGTTGGTTATCTTTGGATGGGACCGCCTGGAGAGCTTGACTACTTTTTCCTTTTCAGATAGGTCTCATGCATCCCAAAATGGCTATGAACTTGTTCTATAGCCAAGGATGGTCTTCTGTTCTTATTCATCTTCCCACCTTTGCCTCCAAAGTGCTGAAGATACAAACACACACTCAATTTCTATAGTGATGGAGAATAAACTCAGAGTTTGTGCAAAGTATGCAAAAATTCTATCAGCTGAGCTATATACCCTCTACCCCATAGAATTTTTCTTTTTAAAAAAGTTTTTAATGTTTTTGTAGACAGGAACCTAGCTATGTAGCTCCACTGAGCAGAAAGTTGCAATGTAGACTAGGCAGCCCTCAGACTATGGCAAAAGGTCTGCTCCCAGCCTCTTTCCTGAGAAGGAAAAAGCTGGAAGAGAGAAGGAGCTAAGGAATGTCAAAAATGCATCAGAGCTTGTAAGGTTCCAAGGAGAAAAGCAAGTACACACTATTAGAAAGGGTATGTGGGGACTGAATCACAAGCAGAATTATGTGTCTGCCAAAGATTTAGGATGGCTTTATACAAAAGTGCAAGGGAGGTAGGAACACATTAAGATTAATAGTTGCCTCTCATGGCCCCAGCCCACATTCATTTTGATAGAGCTTTATGATCAAGTTGGAAATTAGATTACTCAAGGAGAGACCTGAGGTAGAAAACAAAAACAACACACAAACAAACAAAACTTCTAAGATGTTACACAATAATCTAGTGAGTTCTCCATACCAGAGATACAATGACAGAATTGAAAGAGGGAATCTGTTCCCTCACCAGTCAAATTCATTGCCAAGAGCATGAGCTTAACATTCAACTACTAAGTCTAATTTCCCTCTGCAGTCCAGGCTAGCCTGGAATTCACAATCTTCTTGACTCACCCTCTTAAATAAGACAGAATTACAAACGTAAATTACCTCATTGAGTTTATTGTCCTCCTTGAAAGAAAGATAAAAAGAGTTCTACCTCCAGGCTTCTGACTACAGTAGTACACACCTGTAATCCTAGAATTCAGGAGCCTGAGGCAGAAGGACCTGGGGATCAAAGTCATCTTTGAAAGCACAGCATATTCAAACTCAGTCAGGACTACTTGAGAATCTACTTCAAAACCCAAAATGTGAACGTGTTTGTTAGAATATTTGTTTTGTTTTAGTTTTCAAGACAAGTTTTCTCTGTATAACAGTCCTGGCTGACCTGGAAGCTGCTCTATAGACCAAGCTGGCCTCAAAGTCTCAGAGATCTGGCAGCCTCTGCTTCCAAGTGCTAGGATTAAAGGTATATGCCACCATTCCTGCCCCCCCCCGTTTGTGTGTGTGTGTGTGCGTGTGTGTGTGTGTGTGTGTGTGTAAATAAGCAAATGAGGCTGCTGAGATAGCTAGTGTGAAGGAGTAAGTGCTGCTGAGCCTGATTTCCTGAATTCAGTCCCTTGGACCCACAGGGAAAGACAAGAAGTGAGCATATAAGCTGCTCTCTGATCTGCTCCCTGTTCACGCATGCATACCTAAAACAAATGAAATTGGAAATGGAAAAATAAACAAATAAATATTGATCGAGTAAGATTATCTGACCTCCACAATTCTTACCAGAACACTTTGGGTTCTTGGAATTGGGGCACTCACTATATTCATTCACTTTAAATTCTCTGTCTAGATCAACAACTGCTGTTCCTCTCTTCTCTTTCCTCTCTTTTCCTCTCCTCTCTTCCCTCTCCTTTCTTCTCTCCTCTCTTCCCTCTCTTCTCCTCTCTTCCCTCCCCTCTCCTCTCCTCTCCTTTCTTCTCCTCTCCTACACTGTGACCAAATCTAAAGTACCTTTAAGGATTGTTTTTCTAGAGGCCACTGGGAGCTTAGGAAAAAGTACAGGGACAGACCTCAGTTACTCTGCTCAATGACTATTCTGGCATCCCAAGCTGGATGGGGGTGGGGCAGACCCACCTTCTGGGATATTTTGAAAGCTTCCCAAAATAGCCTCAAGGCCTCACTCAGAGTGTTCTGGGCCAGGACACAGACAGAATGTTGGAACTCACACTCTGCCAAGTTCCCACCCAGGCTCCCATCCCATGACTGAGCAAACCAGTTTTCCCTCGATTTTCCTTAATTGTCTTCTGGAGAGCCACACCCAAGTCTGAAACTTCCAAATTTAGCTCCAAGTCTCATCCTTAGCTTCTTCTCCACAGAGAGAAAGGTTTACCTTTTAGAAAGAAGTTCCATAAAATTAAAATATTTGCTTTGTTTTGAGACTTGGTCTTTTGCAGTCTCAGACTCATGTAGCTGAGAACGGCCTTGAATACCCCGCCTCCACCTTTATGGACTGGAATGGCAGGCCACCAAGCCCATGTCTAGTTCCTGTCTTAGTTTTTTCTTTCTATGTGAGTGTAGAAGGGGTATGATTACACTTGGAGGCAGAAGTCAAACTCAGGTATTAGTCCTCACCTGTCCCCTACCCAGTTTTTCAGAAACAATCTCTCAGTTAATAAAACTCAGCCTGTCAGCTCCAGGGACCTTCCTGCATCTGCCTGCTCTGGCCCTGGGAGTGTACAGACAGACATCGCCCTACCAGGTTTGTTTGTTTCTTTGTATTTTCACACATGCTGGAATCAGACTCAGACCCTTATGCATAAATAGCAAGCACTTTACTGAATGAGTTATCTCCTTAGTCCCAGTTGTTTCACTTCTTATGGTCCCAGTACTCTTAGTGAAGAGAAAGGAGAGGATAAGACACTTATGAACACAAAAGTCAAAAAACAAAAGAAATGACAACGGAATTTGAAAGAGACAACAAAAGGCAGAGAGATTGGAAGACAAACACAATGTATAAGATGGTGCCCCCAATACCATCGTGAAAAAGACAAAGTAAGAAGTGGATATGTTAGTGCATGCCTGGAATCTCAGCACTTGGGAGACTGAGGCAGGACGACTGCTAAGAGTTTGAGGAGGCCACCCTAGGCTACTTAGTGAACTCCATGATAGCCTTAGATAGAAGTTAGCCTTTCTCTTCAAAACTACAGGGCTTAGCAGGTCTGGGCACTTAGTGTCAAGGCTGATTGATGACTGTCCTTCAGTCACTGGCTCTCACAAAGTGACAGGAGCGTAAACTGGAAACTTCTAGTTCTTTGGAAAGTTAGTTATATCAAATGATGTTTTGTTGGGCCACACAGGTGAAAGGATGTCTTGCTAAAGCAGACACACGAAAGACTGTTCACCTGAAGCAGACACGGGTGAGAGGATGTTTGGATATAGCAAACACATGGAAGAACCCGTGATAGGGGAGTATAAATATGACCCACCAGACAGTGGGAGACGAGCACTGAGCATTGGTTTGCTCTGCCTCGATATTCTTTGCTAAAGAGGCATGTATTGGTTCCCGTCATTGCTGAGCTCAACTTATGGTAACGCTGCCATTGAGAGAAGCTCACCCAAGAACTGTTTTTAAGGTTCCTGCAGCAGCCTGCTGCCTCAGCAGCCCCACCTTAGGCTGGTTGGCTAGCCTGGTGGGTTTTTTCAGGATTGAACTATACCTGACTGGTGACTGCTTGCTGAAAGGACAGGACTGTAACTGCTGGTTGGTGCTTGGTGTCTATCTGCCCAGAAGACTGGTCTGCGGCTGCTGAATCATATTTGGTGTTTGCTACAGGACTGAACTGCTGCCCAAGAAGAACAAGCTCACACCCAGAGAACTATTGCTGAACAGGTCTGCTTCCTGCAAATCCTAATCATTTTTCTCTCCCACTGCCTCTGCTGGGTGGTGGGCTAGAGGAGAGGTTGAATCCTTATTAAAAGTAGATTGCAAAAATTTACACCTACAGGATAGAACTTACTTCTGAGAGTCATTTTCTAACCTATACTCATACGTATTGTCACCTACACCACACACACACACACACACACACACAAAATGTTTAATATTTTAAAATAAGCTGGAGATCTAGTTTAGTTGTTACAATTCTTGCCTAATAAGGCACAATGCCCTTGGTTTCGTTCCTACTAGTTCATAAGTGATGCTACCCATAATCCCAGGAATAAGAAATGAATGCAGGAGGATTAGATGTTCTAAGTCATCTTCCTCGGCCACCTGGCATATTAGTTCATAACCAGCTTGGGCTGCAGAAAACAAAATCTTTTCTTAAAAAAATTCAAAAAATAAATAGAATGGAAACTTCAGAGAGAAGAGAAAGGGGGGATAGGATAGATACAGAGAGCTAGGACAGCAAGGGGTAGTAGGAGCTAAAAAGAGTTAGAAATAAGAAAGGGAATTTTGATTCCTTGCCCACCCTAAACCCAAGCATCAAGCCAACAGACAAAATAAGAATGGTTGTGCCTGTTGTAATATCAGCATTGGAAGTGATGGCTAGAGTGTAGTGAGTATGAGGCCAATTTGTGAATGAAGTCCTAACCTGAGCTGTGAAGATCCAGTGTTCCAGAGATTCTGGTAGTCTCAGTCCCCAGATGAAATACCCAAGGTAATCATAGCCATAGACCTTTTGGCTATGATTACAAAAAGCAACTCACATTTTTACATAATGATGCATAATGCATCAGTCACTCACACCCACTGTGTATATACTACAGATGTATAGAGAAAAAGATATAAAGAAAGTATACAGGCCTGGGGGTATGGTTCAGTAGTAGCAATTGCCTAGCACCTACAAGTCTCTGATGTGTTTTGGTTTCCTTTTTGATATGTGGTATTGTTGTATAGTTCTGTGTTACAGTAACTTTTATTCACCTGACAGTACTGTAAGTTGTCTCCCAGGCTGATTGCCTCAGCCTGCTAACCTAGGCCTAGCCCGCCTCCCCCAATCTTATCTAGACTGAGAATGTTTTCAGTCTCTGAGGCTTACTGCTGAATAAACTCGCCCTTTCTAGTTCTTTCTGCGCTCTGGCTGGTTGGTTCAACTCAACTGTTATGGCTCCACGTCCTCTCCAAGCTGATTGCTTCAATCTCTCTCAGCCTCTGACTAAATTGTTATGCCTGGCTTCAAACTAATTCTGGCAATCTGTTCTGATCTTGTGACTCCTCGGTTTCTGGCATGCTCTGTCTTCACCTGTGTCTAGCTTGTTCTCTTCAACCTGTCTCTGTAAAACTGTCCTGGCAAAACGTCTCCCTTCCTCTCTCCCTCTGCACTGCTAGCTCTTACGTCCCCTGCCTTCTTCTCTGTTCTCATGGGAGTTGGGAAAATCCTATTCTGTCAAATCTTTCTCTGGTCTGTAACAGCCTCTCAATTAGACATCACTTTCAAAAATATTGGGTTTGGGGGCTAGAGAGATGGTTCAGCAGTTAAGATCCCTGACTGTTCTTCCATAGGTCCTGAGTTCAATTCCCAGCAACCACATGGTGGCTCACAACCATCTGTAATGAGATCTGATGCCCTCTTCTGGTGTGTCTGAAGACAGCTACAGCATATTCGCATATTTAAAATAACTAACTTTACCTCCATTGTTTGGAATTAAATGTATATACTAAGGGCATGACTGTATTTCATCCAGAGAAATTGATGGTGTGTGCTAAAGAGTTTGCCTACATTCCAACCAGAGTATCCATGTTGCTGGATTAAAATCCCTATACAGCTCTGACTATCCCTGTCCTTACTATGTGGCCCAGACTGGTTCCAAACTTGGAGCAGTCTTCCTGCCTCTGCCTTCTCAGTGCTGAGATTACAGGTATGCATCACCATTACCACTCTGAATTTGTTTGTTTTATTTTGTGACATCGGTGTTCAAATCCAAAGCCTTAAATAGGTGTGGTCATAAGGAAGGTCTCAAAGACTCAAGATATTGAAGCAGGATTGCCATGAATTCATGGTCAGCCTGGAGTACACAGTTCCAGACCAATCTGAGCTTCAGTATGAAATACAGTGTGGCCAGGGGGTACCTGGAAGGCCCATCCAAGGTATCCCCCTGAGAAATAACACCATGCAGCAAATCTGGTATAAATGGGCTTTATTAGGCAAAGGGAGAGGAGTGAGGACCTGGGAAGGGGTAGAGGCAGAGGAGTGAATGAATGGCCAAGCATATAGGCAGACAGACCGGAGCAGAGTCATGAGGTCAAGAAGGGGGAACAAAGGACAGAAAGGGGAAGACAGAGACTGGCCTGGAACACGTGGGAACAGAGAGAGTGCTGAGATGGTAGGAAGTTCCTTTACAGGCATCCCACACTCAGCACACCTGCCAGTTAAGGTGTATGATAACTTAAGCTATTGCTAAGTCCCTAGGAGGAGCCCAGTGGAATTGTCTGTAAACTATCGGTAAGACCATGTCAAACAGAATAAACCAAACAAAGAATAATCCAAGAATGAATATCTGAGTTCACTGTTAGCATAGGCTGTTATGAACAATGCATTTATCACAAAAATAAAGAAAAAAAAGCCATAAATCTGAAAGGAAGTTGTGGAGGTATAGGAAGAACTAGAGCGAGAAGACAGGAGGGGTTCAGTGAAGCACAAGAAGGTAGAAGTGACACAATTAGATTTAAATTAACATAGAAATGTAAAGTAAATATTAAAGAAGTCTAGAGTGTCTATAATCCTGGTACTCAGGAAGCTGAGACAAATGATCTTAAATTCAAGGGAAACCTGGGCTACATAAGGTGACCCTATTTCAAAACCTCAAAGGTTGGAGAGATGATGGCTCAGAGGCTACAGGTTCAGACCTATATAGTGGAGAAAGAGAACAGACTCTGAAATTTTGTCTTCTTACTTCTACCCGCCCCCTCTCTCTTTCTTTCTCTCTCTCTCTCTCTCTCTCTCTCTCTCTCTCTCTCTCTCTCTCTCTCTCTCTCTCTCTCTCTCTCACACACACACACACACACACACGCATGCACACACTTATTAAGTAATGTCAACCATAACAGATATGTTTGGGGCTTTATTTGGTGATAATTTACAGAGGATCGGGAAATTATGTAAATATGCCTAGTCTATAAGAAAGACTATAATAGAAGTTTGTGGGAAAGGAATGTAAGTATTCTACCAGGGACCCAAGTAGCAGCTCACACCTTGCCAGCAGCATTTGAAGTGGGAAACCCAAAGAATGAGGAATGCTGCCGAATCCTATACTCTGGCCAAGAATCTGAGGGATTTCATGGCTATAGTAACATGCTTAGTCTTTGCCTGATTCCTTACTGTTTATTCCCAAATGTAGTGTGGGTTCTCTATATATTTATCTCTTCAACCTATAGACATTGTAAACTTCTGATTACCATAACAAACCCAATATGTACTTTTTGCTTGAAATTGTGTCCATATCAGCCTTTCTCTTGCTAAACTGATTTATTCTTCATGGTTCTTCTAAGGATCACCACTCCTGGGAAGTCTTTCCTAAAGATCCTTCATCCCCACTCTGAGAGTCCATAATTTCAAGATCACGATTCCTCCACTAAGCAAACTAATTGATATTGTTTCCAGATCTTGATCTTTCATGAGATAATAAATATTCCAAGGACTAGAGTGTGTTGTTGTCATCTCTATACACGTAATCATAATTATAACTAACTTTTATCTTGCTGTGTGATAAGAACTTTAGCATGAATCCCATTTAGATGGATATTATGAAATAATTCAGGTCACACAGTAGACATCACTATTCACCTGTCAGAATAGCTGAAACAGAAATATGGAAAAGCCAAAAGTACAAAGAACCAGAGTCATTCATAGATCTTTAGTGAGAATGTATAATAATAAAACACTGATAATCAAATAGTTTAGTAATTATCTTTGCTTCGTATCTCCTCTCTCCCTCTCCCCTATCCCAAAGTTTATTGATTTATCTCTTTTGAAACACACTTGCCCTAAGTCACATAAGTTAACCCAGAACTCTTAGTCCTTCTAACTCAGCTTCCCAAGTAATGAGATTGCAGGCAAGTCCCATCACATTCAACTATCAGTATCTTATAGTGCTCCTACAGAATCTCCAACCATATCTTAGTCCATTTCTTGGTCCTATTTTGGAATTCTCAGATTGGGCAAATTATAATAAAAAAAAGAGTATTGCCTTGTAGATTCAGGAGGCATGGAAGTCCAAAATTAAGAGTCATTGTATGGTAAATTTGGTAGAAGAACAAAGACAGTATTAGTATGCTGAACTCCTCCTATTATAGCAAACTCACTTCCACAATAATAACATTAATCAACCCATGATGGTAACCTAATCAGTTCTCATTAGGCTTCAGCTCTCAGTGACACTGCACTGGGCATTAGTTTCCAACAAATATCCCACCTTTCATTGAACTCTTTGTTTTGAGACAGGACTCCATGGAGACCAAACTGACCTCAAATGTTAGGCAAAGATGATGTCAAACTTATTTTTTGTTTGTTTTGAATGTTTTTACTAACATAAATTTATGGGAATATACATAATGGGAATGCATTGTGGGAAAATGCACAATAATGAGCTTCATCATGTTTTCATACAAATATATAATGTCTTATTTTTTATCACAACATCCCCAGTATTCTCTTTTTCCCACTTCCCATTTCCATTAGCTTCTTTATTTTCTCAACTAGCCCAACCCTACCTTAATGTTTTTTTTAAGTGTGCAAGTAAACCACTCTCAAGGTGATGGGATTACAGGTGTGGATCATTATGTCCAGTTTATTAAGGGTTGAATCAATAGCCTCAGGCATACTAGTTAAACACTCTGAGGACATATCTATCTATATCTATCAATCTATCTATATCTATATCATCTATATCTATATCTATATATTCCTAGTCCCAAAAAAGATTTCTTTTTTTGTTTTTTTCACTATGTAAATGTTTTATTTCATGTCAGCCAGGGCTCCCCCCTGGGCTGCTTCATAGGTTCTCGATGGGCTGGTGTGGCCAGTACGGGTACTTCTTTTTGTCTAGCTTGGTTTCTGGGAAGATCTCATTCAAGTCATCAATGGTCATCTGGTCAAAGGGAATTATATTTCTCATTTTCTCCAGCTGATTCTCATATTCCTGGATCCTGGCCTGAGATCCAGACATGAACTCAGCACAGTTCTTCACATCCTCCATCTCCTCGCTGTCCACCAGGGCTGTGTGTTTATCCTCGGGCACAGGAATCTTCAGGGCATTATACTTCTTTTCAAAATCATCCACCAAGCCAGCCTTGGCCACATTGGCCTTGTAGTAAGCCCAGTCAATCGCTGGTGGCTTCTCAGGCAGACTAGCCAACCTGGTGTGGAGGGTCCCATTCCAGGACTTTAGGGCATTTCCAATTGTCTTCTGGTTTGGAGGTATGATCTCCACAAAAGACCCAATCAGTGGTTTTTAGAGCAAATTTATGCCCAGCTTTTTTTGGGATACTTCACTGACCCCCAGAGGAGCGCTGTCTCCAGCAGCAAGGAACGGAAGTGTCCCAAAAAGGTTTTCTTAGGGTGATGAAAATATTTGAAATTTAGATTTGGGTAATGGTTATAGAAATCTAAGAACACACCAACTGCTGACTTGTATAATTTAAAGGAGGTAGAGAAGAAAAGAATTAGAAAGTCTGGGAAAAAGAGAGCTGAGGGTTCACTGTTAGAGTGACTTGTTTTACTTATTCAAAGCCCCGTGTTATTATTAGTGTTATAAGACAGAAAAATAATAAGAAGGTGAATTTTATGGCAGCAGTTAAATAGCCAAGCATGATTGTGAGTACTTTTGTTCCCGGCTATATGAGACTGAGGCATAAGAATTGCTTGAACACAAGAGGGAGTTTGAGACCATTCCAGGCAAAACAAAACAAGACTGTATCACAAAACAAACAGCAAAACCCATCGCAATCATTTCTGTGAAACTCCAAATATTGGTCTCACTAGAAAAAGTCTTTATAAGTACTGTACTCCACATGCTTAAAGATTTAAACACAAAGAGACGGTGTGTGGTAGTAAGATGGCTTAGTGAGTTAGGTCTCAGGCTGTTGAGCCTGATAACACAAGTTTAATCCTCAGAACCCACACAATGAAGAGAACCTTCTCCTGGAAGTTGTCATTACCTTTGTATGCACTCTATAGCATCATGGCATCCACTACACACACACACACACACACACACACACACACACACACACACACACTGGATAATGTGTCAAGGGTAGTGTTACTGGAGAAGATAGATTCTCGCTTTCTTAATAGTCATTAATTATCTGTAGCTCTTCATGTAGGGGTAGGACCTTGTGAGATTTCTCCCATCCACGTTGGTCTATCAACTGGTGCTATCATTTTGCAAGCCTTGTTTAGGCAAATGTATTAGTGAGATTTCATGAGTGCAGATAGCTTCATCATATATAGAACACATGTACATGCATATATGAGCTTGTGCATGTACACACACACACACACACACACACACACACACAGCTTTATCCTCTGGATCTTAGTCTTTCTATCCACTATTCCTGATGTTCCTTGAGCCTCAGTTGTAGTGGTTGTGTTATAGATGTATCAGTTGGGGCTGAATATTCCCATACTCAGTTTTTTTTTTCTTACATCTTGAGCTGTTGTGGCTTTCTGTAGTAGTCTCCCATGTGATACAAAAACAAACTTTTTTGATGAGGGGTGAGAACTACACTAATCTGTGGAATTAAGGATAAGTATTTAGAATGCAGCTAAAAATTATGATAGTCTAGTAAAGTGGCAGTAGTAGGTTCCCCCACTAAGATTCACAGTAGAAGGCATGAATCTCCTTCTTTTGAGTGGGCCTTAAGTCCAATTAAATGGCCGTTGGTTACTCGCGGGAGATAAGTGCCTGGGTTCATAGGCCCTGTGGCTGGGTAAGGCTATTGACTACTCGTATTTCATGGCAGATTGCAAGGTCCGTCCAGTACTATGAGAGTTAGTCCTCAAGGAAGAGGATTCCAGGTCTGTTCTAGCTTGATTCCTCCAAGTCCTATATCTGTAGAGCATGGCAGCTTCAGTAACAAGGACTTAACTTCACCCTCTGGCAACCAAAGGCAACAACTATATGATTTTGGAAGTGCCTGGGTTCCTAGCAAGGGTTCTGGAGAGTAAAAGAACTGACACAGTCAGTACAACAGTGGCTATTTTAAAGAGCCTGAGAATATGCTAGTTGTTCAGTCCATGAGGATGAGTGCCTCAGCAGCTCCATTCTGGGAAAAATAAGCCCTCAACAGTTTCTGTAAAGCTTCTGCTCTTCAGTCCATGTTGGAAATCCAAAGAATATGGGATTGATATCAGCAAAGGAATCACTGATAACAGCAAATGGTAAATGAACTCAACAGCGAGTAATGGCAAGGAAGCAAAAGTAAAAGAGAGCAAATATTTTTCTGTGTTCTTCTATTTGGGATACTACAAGAAGATGCCATCTACATTTAAGGTGGATTTTCCTACATCAGTAAGGGCAATTAAGACAATCACACACAGACATGCCCAAAGGTCTGCCTGATATAAATAGTTCTTCATGGTAACTCGTTGTAAATGATTCTGGGTTATGTCAAAGTTAAAGGTACCATCTCACTTTTCAGGAATTCTACCAGTGAGATACATCCCAATTCAATTGTATACTAGATGATATACAATAATTTTTGCTATTAATAAGAATATAATGCTGCATATAATGGGATATGTTTGTATCCCTGAACTTATGAGGCTGAAGCAGGAATATTATGAGTTTGAGACTAGCTACAAAGTAGCTACAAAGTATGTCTTTGCCTCAAAAACCATAAACAAACAAATCAAATCCTACTATGGGAGTTAAAGAATAAAATTATTGTGGATGAGTAAAAATGAGAAATTGATAAATAATATACACTTGGGAGGTGAAGACAGAATTATCAGGAGTTTCATAATGTATACTGAGTTAAAAGCCAACCTGAACTACATGAGACCATCTTTCAAAAGAATTAATCAAATAATACATAAAATTTATAATATCTAAATTAACTAATTAATTAAATCCATCCAATATGAAACAAACTGAGAAACCTGACAGGAAGCTCACACCGTTTTAAATGTTAATGGAAGACTAAAATCTCTTCATTTTCTTTGTTGTTGAATTATTTTTTCTTCAGTTTGAATATGAGTGTATTTTGCAGCTCTCAAGCAAGGATAGATGTTGAATTATTTTATTAAGGAGCTGAAAAGGTCAATAGGATCTGATGATATTCTTAGCAGGGTAGGCACTTCCTGTCCTTATCATCACTGAAGAGTCAAAAATCCTACTTTCAATAATAGAATATCTAGACAAAAAATAAATAAGGAAATAGGAGATTTTATTTAGAAGACAAGTCCTCCACAGTAGGGCTGGGATTTACTTTGTTAGCTGAGACCAGCTTTAAACTCCTCCTTGTGCTTATATGTCTAAAGTGCTGAGATTATAGGTGCATGCCACCACATCCAGGGTAAAGAAAGGATTTGAATGGCACCACAAATGAGGTAACCTAATAGAAACATATGGATCACTATACTCAATGACAGTAAAATACATATTCTAGGGCATGATGGTATATGCTGTAATCACAGCACTTGGTGCATAGAGGCAGAAAGATAAAAATCTCAAGGTCTCCTCAGGCATATATCAAGTTCAAAGCCAGCCCAGGTTACATAAAACCCTGTCTCAAATCAAAACAAAACAGCAAACAGGGAATGGAAAGGTGATTGAGCTGTTAAGAGGACCAGCTGCCCTCCCAGAGGACCCAGGTTTAAGTCCAAGCACCCACATGCCAGCTCATAACTGTAATTTCCATTCCAGGACATTTGAAACCCTCATCTGTCCTCCATGAACACCAGATGTGTATGTGGTGCATATACATACATTCAGGCAAAACACCCATATGCATAACAAAAAGAAATCTATGTAAAAAAATCTAACAACAAAATATGGAATTAGAGAGATGGTTCAGTGGTCAAGAGCACTGACTACTCTTCTGGAGGAGCAGAGTTATATTCCCAGTGCCTACATGGTGATTCACAACCAACTCTAGATCTTGGTTGTGATCCACCTCAGGATCTGGATCTAGAAGATTCAGCATTCTCTTCTGGCCTCTTCCAACACTGCACATATATATATATATATATATATATATATATATACAGAACACCCATACACATAAAAGAACTCTACGATAGGGTGAAAGATGATAGGCCTTGAAACATGCCTAAAATAGATTTTAAAGTACTGGTGTCATATAAAGTATCTCCTTTAACCACAGAAATGATACTAGGAACAAATACTGAAAGAATACCTAAGAACTTGTAAATGTGGAAAAATTAAATATATTCTCTCTCTCTCTCTCTCTCTCTCTCTCTCTGTGTGTGTGTGTGTGTGTGTGTGTGTGTTTAGAATCACTGCAGTTTTAAAGGCAGAGCCAGTCTGGTCTATATAGGGAGTTCTCTGGAATCACATATTGACCCGTCCCCCAACAAAAGAGATAAAAGAAATAAGAACAACATGTTTATTTCTGCTCTATTCACAATAACCAGGAAATAGAAGCAGCCTGCATGTCCATCAACTTATGAGTGGATAATGCTATTGAGCTATTAAAAATTAAATTGTGAAATTCACAGGTAAATGAATGGAGTTGAAAACAATCATTCTGAGTAAGGTCATGCAGACCCAGAAAAGGAAACATCACATGCTTTCTCTCATCTCTGGATGTTAGTTTTGAATATTCAGATATGTGTGGTTCATTTGGTCTACTCATAGATATCAAGAAATTACTAAGGCTTTATGTTGAAGGGCTTTCAATGGAGGATAGGTAGAATATACTGGTATAAAGGGTTAAAAGACAACAGAATGGGAAGGGTTAAGTTGGGTGGGGGAAAGGGGGCAGGATAATGGAGGGAGTATGGGTAAATAACACTAAAGAACTTTTGCAAATGCCATATGGAAACTTACTATTGTATAAGTTTCCCAAAATATATCTATACACACACACCCCAGTTCAAGGAATGGGTTTACAACTTTTGGAGTTGTTCTTAGCCAGCAATGTTTCACAGACTCCTTAATAATACAGGTATTGCCAAAGCTCTTCTTGGTTACCTTCCAGAACTTGACAGTCAGACCATAGTGATGAAGATACTACACACTTCACTTCTAGAATAGATAGAAATCAAACTGGTATTTACCTGGAAGCTTCATCCCTACTGGATAGCTTTCATAGTCCTAGGAGGTACTGTGCATGCTACTGGAGAAGAAAAATAATTATTAATATTTCCCAGATGTGAACCCTGTAAGCTATAATAATGCCCAGCTTTGCAAGACATGCCCACTGGTACAAAAGTGACACAAACAAAATGGGAGTAAATGGATCACTTTCTGATTGGTTTTAAGTTCCAGTTCCCAAGATGAAAACAATATTTGGCATAATTTAGGGCATCAAGTACTATGGATAGACAAGTTCTAGAAGGTTCTTTTTGCAGTAAGTGTTGCTTAACTTAACTGGCCAAGGGTCAGAAAAATAAGAGACCACAGTATGCTCAGCCCTAAATGATATATATATCACTGCCTCCTCCCTAGGCTCAGGGATCATGTGGAAGAGAGGGTTAGAATAGCTTAAAAGCACATACCAACTCACATCAGTTGTGACAGCCTACACAAGACCAGTACAAGTCCAAGCTAGACCAAATCTGAAGATAGAAAGGGGAATTGGACACTAAATCCTACCATTAGCAGCTAAGCTATTGATAATCATTAGTATCTAGGAAAAGGAAGTCAGTTTTCTCCAAGAATGTAACCTCTGGTAAGTCAACCACGATCCCATGGAACCATTCAACCACACATCCAAGAATACTTAGTCAACACACATTCGTCTTGATCAAGTCACACACTGAATGGAGATGGGTATGGATCGTTGAAGACATTGGAGCAGGAACTGAATATAATCAAAATTCCTTCTACAAATTTCTCAACTAATATTTTAATAGGGATAAATTAAATTTCTACCAAGGTTAAGGAGATGAAATGAAGATAGTAATTAATCAACAAACCAGTACAAAATTAATAATTTTGTAGTTTGATGGACAGGAAGAAATAAATAGCGAAGGCTGAAATTTGGATAGAGACCACAAAGTTAGTAGAGCATGAATGAAATTCAAAGTTGATTAATTAAAAGACTCATCAGTGTGCTACACATGGAGATACATATATGTAATCCTAGCACTTAGTAGGTGAATGTAGAAAAATTAGAAGTTCAAAGCCAACATGAACTTCCTGAGATCAGTCTCACACCTCACCCGAGGGGGTAAAACATAAAAAGAAAAGCAACATTTCCAGGATTAATTTCCTGTATTTTTATATAGCTATGTGGATTAGTAAGTTTTACAGCCATTTTTTTTTCATCAGGAAAGTTCAGAATTAGATATTGTTAAGGTCACAGAGGGTCTCAGGAACATTTAAGTCATCCCATAGTTTCTGTACATCCTATGTAGTCTGAGGTTGCACTTCTATGTTCCTATTGTATATCTCATATTTAATATCTCACTACAGACACTACCTTTATTTTAGGTTCCTTGAAGCCCCAAAAGAAACTTGGATACAAAGCTGAACATGAATATACAGCTGTAATAGTAACACTTGAAAGCTTGAACCAAAAGATCTAGACCAGCAAGGGCATGCTCAAAACTGCCTCAGAAATCTAAAATATAAGGTAGGACATGGTGGCATATGCTTATAATTCTAGAATTCCAGAAGTACAGCCCATAGGATCAGAAGTTCAAGACCACCATCCGCTGTACATTGAGTTGGAAGCTAGCCAGAGTCAGGTGAGAGTCTGTCTCAGAGAAAAGAAAAAAAAGGAAGAAATGAAGGAAAAGAAAGGAAGAAATGAAGGAAGGAAAAGAAAAAGGAGAGTAAGGAAGAAAAGGAGGGAGAAAGAAAGACAAACTTTAAAATGCAAGCCATTCAAACAAACTGAAACTGGCATGTACATCTAGACACACTTAACAAGAATACTGACTTCTCTGTCACTTCACATACACATATAATCACACAGGTTTCCTTGGCCATTCATATGAAAAGCCATGAATTTTGCCCATTTATTCAAATATAAACACAAACTCTTAGGGATATACAGTTACAACTATGGTCTAACAATACAATGGGGACAGCAATGCTTCACTCAATCTGTTATATTCTCCTTGTTTTCTTCCCCCAAACCTGACCTGTTACCATGCCAACCTGTCTTTATTCCACTCATATACAGATGCTACACAGTCGCATGCTCACTGACAGACCTAAGTTAGGCTCTAACCAAACACTGCTAATTCTCTCTCCTTTTATCTTTCTCCTCCACTCTGTGCTATCTTGAACCACTATAGAGTTGCTTATGCAGAAAGAACTATGCCATGTACCTCAACTAAGTTCAGTCTCTGAGTGCTACATTCTTTCCCATGGAGTTAGATAAAGGTATAAGTGGAGGACCTTCCCTGGGAATCCAAATTTAATAGTAACAACTGATTACTTGTTTTGAAGCTATCACTACACTCTCCATTCATAGTGCCCTCACTCCACTATTGCACCATCTCTTGGATATAAAGGCATCAGGATCATTCTTCCCTGTCAATGTGCCTTTAAGTTACTTCATGTCCCTGTTTTTCCCATCTATGAAGGAGAAATCATACATGTGGCCTACTCTATTACCATAAATATTGAGAGTACAAACAGGATATATCAATTTTGTCTAGTCTGGAAGCTGCCTGTGAGGCTGTATTTTTCCAACATTTCCCTCTAGGTTAGGAACCCTGCAAGAGTGTCTATGTACTATTTTAGGTCCTGTCAAAAGCACTATGTTAAAATATAATGAGTAAATTGGCTATGTAGTCAAACTACCTGAACTTAACTCCTTCTTAGCTCTCTGACAAAAGGGAAGATACCAATTTCTTAAATTTTGATAAGCCTGTCTTAGAAAAGTGAAGCTAATGATGACATGTCTCACACAGGGTTGTTTGAAATATTGAATGAGGTATGCACCTTATCCTTTGAAAATATTTAATGGGAGCTTGTTGAATAAATGGGTGAACTGCTTAATACTCACTGAGGCTTAGGATCATACTCAGTATGTGTCCCATTAGAAGGCAAATTTTTCAAGAGAAGGGAATTTGGAGGAGCGTTTATTCTGGCTTCTGATTTTAGCCCATTGCAGTGTGGAACTGTAGTGGTGGGAGTGTGAAGCAGTGGTTACATCATGCATGCAGCCATGAAGCAATGAGGGAGATGAATGCTGGCACTTCTTAAATTTTCGCATTTCATTCTCTTTGCTTTTCTCTGAGACAGGGTATAAATATATAGATATATAGCTAGGTTGGCTTTAAAATTATTATGTGGCCCAGGATGGTCTTGGATTCTTATGGATCCCGTGCCTATAACCACAGGTGTGTGATGCCTGGTATGAAAAGGGCTCCTAAGCCTTTTTGGCAACCACATGACCCTCATACATTGACTGAAAAGTAGTGCTGTGTGTATGGGGTGTGTGTGTGTGTGTGTGTGTGTGTGTGTGTGTGTGTGTGTGTGTGTGTGTGTGGAGAAATAAATTAGTACAATATTCCAGTAACTGTGTTAGGCATGTGAGATAGAGTTCTAAGACAAACAGAAACAGCCTTCATTGAAGTTACAATCTAATTATTAAAGTGACAATCATACCTGAGGTGGAAACTGAAGAGTTCTTTGGAAAGTCAGTTAGGTGGTGTTTTTCCAGGGCAAACACCTGAAGGAATCTTTTGTTAAAGTGGACACAGGTGTGAAAGGCTAAGACAGACTTGTGGAAGAGCTTTTTTGCTGAGGCAAACACAGGACAGAGGATGTTCTGCTAAAGCAAGCACATGAAAGGACCTGTGATGAAGAATTCTTTGCTAATGACACACATGTATTGGCCCAACATAAATCACGTAGTTGAGCGGCTTTTGTTAGTACTCCGTAGAGAGAAACACACCAAAAAAAAAAAAAAAAAAAAAAAAAAAAAAAAAAAAAAAAAAAAACTTCTGGTGGTGTGCTGTAGTTTCTTGCCACTGCGGACACACTCTAATTGGATGTACCTGCTGAGTCAAGACCTGTACTGAGGCAAAACCCGTGCTAAGGCAAGGTGCGTGGAGGACGCGTGATGGTTAGAGGGTATAAATAGGACTCCATGGAGTGATGGAGACAGCTTGGCTTGCTGGTGCAGCTAGCTGTGCGATTGTTATGTATCTCTCATCCTCATTGATCTTCGATTCCCTGAGAAAGACACAGCCAAGAACTTCCCCCAGGTGCTCCTGTTGGTCCCTCCTGCTGATTCTCTCTGGGGCTGAGGCCTGGTTCTCCCTGCTAAGCTTTGCTACTGCTGCTAATTCCTGTTTGCTATCCTGACACTACTAAACCAGACTGCTGGTGCATCCGCAAAGTGTTTGTAAATGGATGAAGCTGCTGCTGCTAACCTGTGAACTGAACTGCTTATTTCTAGAAGGCATAGATGGGAATTCCTCCAAAGAACCTTTCGAAACAGGTCCACTTCCTCCATATCCTTTCTTTTCCACTACCTCTGGTGAGTGGTGGGCTAGAAGGGAAGTGAAAGCATTTAGGGGCCATTACTAAAAATCAGGTATGAAAAAAGTTAAAGTTATATGTACCAGTCACTGAACCTAGGCTTAAAGATGATTGTAGGCTACTATTACAGTGACACATAGGAGATTTGAAAAATGTATAATCTATCTGAGGTTGTTTGTTCATTTATTAAATGAGTCCAACAGTAATACCTAACTAAAACAACTGTTGTATGAGTGAAGTAAGTTTATATGTGTAAATCATAATGTGGCACTGACATTCATTTTCTGTGTAATCTTAGGCATACTATTTCCCTTCTTTGGCCTTAGTAGGATGATGGAATCAACTATGGACCATGTTCTTACCAGTTACAGTGGTATTTAAGGTAAAGGATTTACCTTCAAATGATATAAAGCAGTTATAGAGAACAACCAAGTATATATGGAGAAATATAAGTTCAGATCCTCATTCATCAAGTGTTGTTGACACTGGTCTGAGCAACATGATACTTTAAAAAAAAATCTTATGTTTTTAAGACAGAGCCTCAATAGCAGTGAAATGATTTTTCTATGTCCTGAGTGCTGAAATAGTATGTATATAATTTTACCTGGCTTTATACATCATTATTGCCTTTCATTTTCTCAAAAGTTCTCTGAGGTTCATTTGGTCAATGAAGAAGATGAGAGTAGAGAAATAAGGATTTGGAAAAATGAACCAACTGTTAAATGGCCAATGTTGAGTAATAACATGCATTCAAACCTAAACCCACACTCTAACCTTCCTTATACTGCTCATAAGACTTGATTGGCTAACATGAAGCTGAAAGAGTGAATTAGAACAACTCTAGAAAAATATGGAGGAGGCATGGGAAGGGGAAAACTTTGGAAACAGGGAGAACCATTAAGGGACTGTTGAACAGTATCTAATTTTATAAAATTAAAACACTACTATATATAAAAAGGAAATTTAGGCCTCAGTGTAATGGTGGGTGATTTTGTTGTTTGTTTGTTTGTGACAGGTTTTTGTGTACCCTTGGCTGTCTTAGACCTAGTTCTGTCAACAAGGCCGGCCTTAAACACACAGCAATCTGCCCAATGTTGCCGCCTGAGTGCTTGGATTATAAGTGTGTGCCACCACCACCTAGCTCAGTGGGTGATTTGTAATTCCAAGAATAATTATGCATAACTAGAGAAAATATCTCAATCTATGCAAGAGCACAACAGACA
Organism: Micromys minutus; assembly: GCF_963924665.1. NCBI lineage: Eukaryota > Metazoa > Chordata > Mammalia > Rodentia > Muridae > Micromys > Micromys minutus. Next base: position 42,558,198 of record NC_137970.1, on the reverse strand, counting down.
TCAAGTAGCTAAAGAAATCTAAGCAAAGTTATATTGGAGCCAAAATAAGACACAAGGACAACACTTAAGGGTATCGACAAAATTAGATTTTCTGGATAAAACTTCACAAAGTAGAAAAATAAAAATCAACACCTAGAATTCCATCCAAATCTTCTTTCCAGCAAAGCAGATAGATTTCACTCTGTTAACCTATAGAATTCACAGAATGAAATGGCCTGTGGTGTTCTGAATGAGAATGTCCCTATAGGTTCATATATTAGAATACTTGGCCCCAGTTGATGGAACTGTTTAGGAAGGGTTAGGAGGCATAGTATTGTTGGAGGACATGTGTCACTGGGAGAGGTCTTTTTCTCAATTTTGGTTTCCTCCACTGAGATGACTCAAGCTTATATCAAGTTCACAGAAAATTAGCCAGCACTGAGGTGTTTCCTTCTTGGAGCTGGTGTGTCCCTACAGACAGACATGAGGTTTCAAAAACTCATGTCTTTCCCGGTGTGCTTTCTGATTCCTGCTTGTGGTCTGAGATGTTAGCTATCAGCTATTCCTGTAGGCATGCCTTTGTTCTGCCATCATGGACTCTCTGGAACTGAAACCCAATTAAACCTGTTCAAGGGAGCAGCTGATGTATGAAAATGGAAAATAATGGGGGATCTAGAACAGGGAGAACATCGTGGATGAAAAGAACAGGTCAGAAAACAGAAATCTCACTACCATTCCATTAAAGTATTGTCAATTCCTTGAGGGCAAGAATTAACTTTTGCATCTTTGTGTGTGTGTGTGTGTGTGTGTGTGTGTGTGTGTGTTGGAGGGCAGTAGGGGAGACAATTAACTAAAAACTTCTAGTTCTTTGGAAAGTTATATCAAATGATGTTTTGCTGGGGCACACAGGTGAAAGGATGTCTTGCTTAAAGCAAACACATGAATGACTTTTCCTGAAGCAGACACGGGTGAGAGGATGTTTGGATATAGCAAACACATGGAAGAACCCGTGATAGGGGAGTATAAATATGACCCAGCAGACAGTGGGAGACGAGCACTGAGCATTGGTTTGCCCTGCCTCGATATTCTTTGCTAAAGAGGCATGTATTGGTTCCTGTCATTGCTGAGCTCAACTTATGGTAACGCTGCCATTGAGAGAAGCTCACCCAAGAACTGTTCTCGAGGTTCCTGCAGTAGCTTGCTCCTCCTGCAGCCTTGCCTTGGGCTGAAAGGATTGGACTATAGCTGTCAATTTGTGCCTGGTGTCTGTTTACTGAAAGGACTAAACTTTAGCTGCCCATTCATGCCTGGTATCTGCCTACCAAAAGGACTGCTCTACAGCTGCTGAGTTGTATTTGGTGTTTTCTATGGGACTGAATTGCTGCCCAAGAACATGGATATCACCACCAAGGATCTATTGCTGAACAGGCCCACTTTTCCCATATCCTAATAACTTTTCTCCCATATCCTAATAACCTCTGCTGAGTAATGGGCTAGAGGAAGGTTGAATCCTTATTACAAGTAGGCTGCAAAAAAATATTATGCCTACAGACAAGGTCTCATGTGGCCCAAGATGGCCTCTCAAATGAAAAATGACTGGGAATTCTTGATCCTCCTGCTTCCACCTGGTGAGTTCTGTGATTACAAGCATGCAACACCAAACTTCCTTTTGTGTGGTACGGGGCAGTGAATCTAGAGTATGATAGTAAAGCACTATTAACAGCTGAGTTACATCCCTAGTCCTATTTTCCAACTTTGGATCACATCCCTAATCAGATACACATAGAGTACAATGCAGTGTTTTGCACTCAAGTCCAAAGTTGGCTAAAATAGGTTCAAGTAAATTTTATAAGCAAGACAAAGTGTCATGATTTGCAGATATAAAGAGGGATCTAAGTTTAGAACTTGATTCCTAAGGAGAATTCTGAAGTTGCTTTTGGAGTACTCTAAGCACATACCATTTGCTTGGCTTCCCCTGCCTTAAGTGCTACCCTTGGCAGTGCCCCAGATAGGGTAAATCCAGCCTTCCCCTCCCAATCATCTGGCTCTCTAGACTGGGAAGGAGGCTTTCTTTTTGGGCCTCCCTTCCGCTTTTCCTAGCCTGGGTAGTGAACCGCTCTTCATAGTATTTGAATCAGAGGAAACAGATAGACTGAGGAAGTAAAGAAAAAACAGGCCGCCTAGGCTCTGGGAGCCAATGTAAACATTCAGTGGTTTCCTGTTGTTGCAGCCCAGAGTCCCATGACATCATTACTGGCCTTTCCAGAACATGCAGGCTCAGCCCAGCCTGCCAATCTGCCCAGGGCTGAGTGGCAGTCACCCCCTTCCCCACTAGAGTTAGATTCCCCCGGAACTCGGAAATTTCTCCAGGCCAACAACTCCCTCACTTGACTAGGTCTTTCTAGCCCTATAAGGCATTAGAGGTTGCAAAGCGGATATGCTGTCCTACTTCTCAGAGGCCGTAAAACTTATGGGTTAGAGCAAGATTTCCCAAACCGGAAAAGTTATTTTATTTCTTTTAATGGAGACTTGGAGTCAAAGGAGGTTGTGACACATAGTTTCTGAGACAAGCCCTGATTGCTTCTTCCTCTCTTCATCCTGGTTCAGGACCCACAGGTTTGTGCTCTGATTGTTCACATAGAGAAACAAAGCTGTTGCCTATTATTTCCACGGTGCAGATAAGGGCAGTGAGGCCCAGCAAGGAAAGGAACTGGGGACATGTGGGGAGAACAGTTTAAGTCATGCGCAATGGAGATATAGACTGAAAGTTTTCTTAGGCAGGATGGACTGTACAGTTTCGAAGAGTTCTCGACTGAGAATTAAGAAGCTGCAGCCTGAACTCTAGTTCCTTTGGTAGAACTTGAATAATTTTATCCTTTTCGTTGGTTCTTAGCCGGATGTGACTAAATTCAAGGCAAGATTTAATTCTTGAGAGCCTAATATACTTGGTAGATAGGAGATGAGAGGAGTCGTAGTAAAATGCCCCCCTTTATGAGACAGGGTTTCACTGTGTAGCCCTAGCTGTCCTGGAACTCTCTCTGTAGACTAGGCTGGCCTTGAACTCACAGAGATCTACCTGATTCTACCTCCCTAGTGCTAAAATCAAAGGTATGTGCTACTCCCTCTCAGATCCATTTACTACGATTTACTCAGATCCATTTTATTTTATTTTACTTTACTTTATTTTATTTTATTTTATTTTATGTGCACCAATGTTTTGCTCCCTTGTATGTTTGTGTATCAGTTGCATTTTGGAACTGAAGATATGGACAGTTGTGAACTGCCATGGGAGTGCTGAAAATTGAACCCGAGGCCTCTGCAAGAACAAGTGTTTTAAGCATGGAACTATTTCTCTGCCCCTCAGTATTCCCCATTTCACAAGTTGCAATGAAAAGAAAATGAAAGTCATGGTCTAAATTCTATGAGATCTGAACGCTGTCTGGACTAGTCCTCTGTAAGAAGCCAATTGTAATCAGAACCGGGGTCTTTTGTGGCTCTAGCCTCTCCAGCCCACTCATCACCATAAGACAGCACAATGTTCTTATTGGAAGATATCAGTTTGCAAAAATGCTCCCCAGTTTGGTGTCATTTAGTTAGATAGATTTGCATAAAGAGGCAGCAAAGTCTTAAATTACCGTGTGGAAAATCAAGCCAAATGTATTATGGTAATTCCTGCAGCCAGCAATGATTGAATGTCAGGCTGTAGCTGTGCTGCGGAGCACAGACAATGTGAAATCTCTCATAACCAATCAAATTCATCACACTGTAGAATAGCAACAGAATTTGGGAACACCTTTGGAGAAAAAAAGATTTCTTCACTCAAAGATGCACAAGACAATTTGAAGCAATTTCTTCAGCCAATCAATTTAACCACAGACTGGACTAGGTGTAGGACACACAGAGCAAAGTATAGCCTCATTTATATGTCTGAAATGCATATTCATACTCCAATGTGGACGAATAACCAGGAAGCTACGTAAGCATATTGGGAGACAGAAAAATGGCATGTAAGTGCACACACCAGCAGCAGCACCAGCAGCACCAGTAGCACCAGACACAGACACAGTCCAATAGAAAGGAAAAAAATAGCTAGCTGTCTGGCAGTTTAAGGATGGGAGTGGCTGTTGACTCTGTTTCAGAGTACCTTACTCATTTTTTCCTTCTCTACCAATGTTCCTAATTCAAACACTACAGTGTTTTCTGTACAGATGCTATTTCTCTCACTTTCTACATCCATACGTACCCCAGCACATCATATCATTTACCTGTCTGTTCCCTGCACTATAGAAGAGATCTTTTATCAGAGCTCTTTAGTGGTAGTATCGTCTGTGGTCTTTCTGGCAGAGTGACTCCCTAAAACTCAGCCTTGTTCTTGCTTAATCCCTGTCCACAGTCTCCTTTTAAGATGTTTTCACATTCATTCATTTATTCATTCATTTAATAATTGTGTATGCACACAAGCCATGACTCACTTCTGGAGGTCAGAAGACAAGTTTCAAGAGACAGCTTTTTCTTTTTACATTATAGGTCCCAGAGCTAGAACTCAAGTCATCAGGATTGGTAGCAGGCAGCTTCGTATGCTAAACCACCTACCTCTCCATCCTTCTTTTTCTTCCCTGTTGCTAGCACAACACAACACAACTCAGATACCAGAAATTCACGGAATGACCATAATCTGGGCCTCCCATAAATCTGTCTCCCTCTCCCTCCTCTCTTTCCCTCCCTCCCTCCCTCCCTTCCTCCCTCTAACCAGGTCAGCCTTGAGCTCAGAGATCTGCCAGCATCTGCCTCCCAAGTCTTGGGTGGGATAAAAGATGTACTGCATCATATCCAGCTCCCTGACATTTCTTAAAGGTTCCTTGTCTTTCAGCAGGCAGATTAAACCTTGCTGAGATCCCTACCAGTGTCCACCTTCAGATTTCTTCCTCCTATAGTAGTCTCTTGATAAAACAACTTCTTTCTCCACCTTATCAAAATTCTACACAATGTAGATATTTCTGGGGTGTTTTGTTGGTGGTGATGGTAGGGGTGGTTTTGTTTTGTTTGAGACAGGATTCCATGCATCATAGATTGTCTTTATTTGAGGATAACCTTGAATTTCTGATCCTCTTGCCTCCATCTTTTAAGTGCTGAAATTACAGGTATGCACCAGTGCACTCAGTTCAAGGGCTTGAAGACATGATGGCAGACACTCTAGCAAATGAGCTACATCCCCAGTCCTTTTAAAACATTTGTAAAAAGATAACTATATGCTTGCCATTAAAATTTTGTTTAGTATTTTCATTTGTTAAGGCCCACGGCACAAATTCCATTGTCTGTGACGTCTGCCACTAATCTCTAACCACCGTATTATGCATAGACTTTAACTTACTCCAGTCAAGCTCACTAGTCTGGAGTGTGTGTTTTAGTCTCCAAAGGAAAGTTGATGTGACAAGGACTAATTTGCTGATGCCAATACTTCACTGGAGCAAACAGTGTCCTGGCATTCTTCCTGCTGAGACATACTGACAAACTTCGGGTTATTTTTATTTTGATTGTGTGGAGAATTGAACCCAGGACCTTGTATATGCGTTGCAAGTATTTTGCTTCTGAACTATTTTCCCAACCCAGCCCTTTTGTTTTGAATTGCCTTTATTCTACTCATGATTTGAGTCAGGGTACTGCTACCATATTGCTGTGTGCCTATCATCAACACTCAATACTTCTCTTGCCTTGATGTATTTCAAAGCTTACTTTTGTTCTAGATGGCGTTAATTCAAGGTGCAGGGTTTTATAATCCAGCTCCTTTTATATGGTTGTTTGTCCATGATTACATCCTTCTCTGTCTTTCTTTCCCCCCCTATTTTGCCATCTTGCCCTCACCCCACCCCCATTCCGCCACTCTGTCACTTCGTCCTCAAACCCAGAAGCTGACTGAAATACCTGCCCATTTTAAACATTTCTGGGGATTCCTGAGTGTTCTTGGTGAACAGCAGTGTTCATCTGAAGCCTTTAGGAAGTTCAAGTCCCCTATCCTCCTAGCACAGCTCACAGAGTCATAAAGCAAAATAGCAGGCCAAAGCAACTTAGAGAAGCCAAGTGTGGTATTGCAACTATAGAGGACAAGGCAGGAGGATTGAGAGTTTGAGGCCAGACTGGATAACACAGTAAGTTCCAGGCAAACCAGGGCTGTATATTGAAAGCCTCGCTCAAAGCAAAACGAAAGGGAGCAAAATAAAACAGTATAACATAATACAAAATGGCCCCATAGGAAGGCCTTCTGACAACTGTGCTTTAGCTTTTCATCCAAAGAGAAGATTCCGTGGATTAGAGTCTTCTCCTACATGACATGATTAAAATGTTGTTTATTATTATTATAGTTATCGTTATTATTGTTCTATGGCTTTCAGAAGGCAACTCTTCAGAAGAAAATTCTCTCCTACCAACTTTATCTGCATTTGGGGAATTGAAGTCATGTCAAGTACCTGCTGAGTCATATTAACCAGCCCATGCCAAAGGAGTTAGTAAGGAAATTTCTACTGTTTTCAAATCCTACCCTTTTGTAAATGTGGAAAGTCATCCCATAGGTTTATTCTGTACTGAAAAGTGACGCATGGAAAAAGGGACTGGAGAATGATAGTCCTTCTGACCCCCAATCAAATGCTCTGAGAAAATTATAAAGGTGTTTCAGGACCATCAGTTGAAAGTCAGTCTTTTGATCACTTTGCCAGCAGAAGATGATTGTCATTGGGTGGGGCAGTGACATTAACCAACATGTAAACTGCGAACACTGAGGCACGGGGCTTAAGTGAGTGGATGTTTGGTTTTGGATTCTTGTTTCCAACGAAAGGCTAGCACAGCATCTGGCCACAGTGTACTGTTAATAAATGAGAGATGTAACTGCTACCAGGTACTTGATGAATGCTTGTACTTCCTCTGGGGGTATGGATATTGATGCAGAACGCTATAGAAACTTGGAAAATTAAGGATCTGGAGACTTAGTCTTGGTTTGTCCAAGACTTGGTCAGGTGTCCTTTATCCATCCCTCACAAGTCATTTTCTTCTTTGTAAGAGAAGGGGTAATGACATCTTCTGCCTCATCTGGCTCCCTGGGGCTTAGGGAAGTAGCAGCGAAAATAAAGATAGGAAAGAGCTTTGACAAAAACAAGCTCTGCAAATGTGATGGCTGGGTGCTACGGTGACATCCTAGCAATTACGTCCTCCACAGAGGCGACTGTGGGCACAGAGTGACTCATCCTCTCACTCTCAAAGCCTGAGGCCTTGACAGGGGAGAAATGAGGTGAGGTTTTTGTTAAGAAACTTTTTTCCTGTGGAGGGGAGAGCTTGAACAGAGGTGGACAGCCCCTCCTACACACAGTTTACCACAGATGCCAGGCTCTTGGGGACAAAACAAGTAAGGACTAACCAGAACTTCTGAAATACAATTCTGAGATACATGGGGCACTAAGCTATTGGGGGTCTCTCTAAGGCTAAAGTTTGGGACCCAATTTTCATTCAGTCCCAAATCTAAAAGGCAGGTAACAACCACTAATTTACTTGGCAGCTGCTGGTAAATATCATTTCCTCTCTGAGTCCTTTTCACCTGTAGCAAATAGAATGAGCTAGAATGCTGGCATTGTGCTTTCAGAATCCTAGGCACTTATTTAGAGGATTTAAATTCAATCCTAGCTCTGCCACAACTCTATTACCTTAGACAAGTTCTTTCCTGGGCCTCAGTTGCCACAACCATGAAGGAAGCAAGCTTTTTATTAGACTTCATACATGAGTTCTTAAATATGAACCAAGAAATATGAGTTCCAATTCAAGTTGACACAGAATATATAATTATTTGGGTTTAGACTGTTCTCGGCCCTTCTTTAGGCCTCATTTCTTCTAGATGGAACCCAGGGTTCCAAATGTTCTCCTACAGAGTTGCATTCAATGGTTATGAAGAGATGTAAATACAAATTATCTAACCTATACTGTGATTCTGACAGTCTGTGGTTCTAGAATTTTACAAGCACTGGAAAGGAAGCAAAGAAAAATGCCACACCCAGAATAATTCTCATAAACTGGACTTGGTTGCCCTCTATGGGTCAGAGATGAAAACGCAGGCCCAGCATGACACCTAACCAAGGCAACTACTTAAAAGGCTTGGCCAGAATGGCCAAGATGACAGCTGTACCAGATAGGGTCAAACACAGTCTCGCATTAGCCCACGGACTTGCAGACCTTCCTAACGAGGGATCCAGAAAGTGTATGTTAGATGACTATTTCTTTCTATCTACCAACCAGAAACAGGAAGCCTCAGGGTTTTTGTTTGGTTGTTTTGGTTTGGTTTGGTTTTGCTACAAGCAAAGTTGTCAGATTTTGGAGGCTATAGAGAAATATTTAGGGGTGGAGTATCATTGTACTATGAGAGAGTCTGGAAACAAAGTAGCTGATGGCTTAAGAGTTTTCATATGATAGACAAAGAAACCTTCTTAACAAATGGTAACATCTACTCAAGATGTATCAATATCTTTAATGCATTAAATTTCTGTTGCTATGAAAATATTGTAATCTATTTTAAAGAAGGAGATATTTATTCAGTTGTGGCGGTATGTACCTGTAATACTAGCACTTGTTGGGCAAGGGCAAAAAATTTGCCAGTTTCCAGGATAGCCATGTTTGTTGTTGATCATTTTAAAGGTTTCAGTCCACAGTCACTATATTCTGTTGCTTTTGGGCCTTGTGACAAGGAAGTATGTCATGGCAAAAGCATGTGGTAGATGACAGATGATATTGTGGTTTCTAGGAAACAGAGATTTTTAAAATGGTAAAACTCCCAATGCTTTAATGTTCTCCCAATTTGTTATACGTTTTGAAGGCTCTAGCATATCATAATAAAAACCCTTCAGTCCAGGAGCCTTGAACTTGCTGGTACAGGAGACAACTTCCTGAACCAATGGCTCAGGCACTAAGAACAAGAATTAATAAATGGGACCTCATGAAACGAGAAAGCTTCTGTAAGGCAAAGGACACCAGCATTGGGACAAAATGACAGTCTGTAGATTGGGAAAAGATAGTCACCAACCCTACATCAGACAGAGGGCTGATATACAAAATATATAAAGAACTCAAGAAATTAGATACCAACAAACCAATGGCCAAATTTTAAAATGGGGTACATAGCTAAACAGAGAATTCTCAACAGAGGAATTCATAATGGCTGAGAAGCACCTAAAGAAATGTTCAACATCTTTAGTCATCTGGGTGATAAATGCAAATCAAAATGACTCTGAGATTCCATCTTACAACCATAAGAATGACCAAGATCAAAAACTCAAGGGACAGCACATGCTGGCAAGGTTTTAGAACAAGCAGAGCATCCCTCCATTGCTAGTGGGAGTGAAAACTTGTACAACCACTTTGGAAATCAATTTGGTAGTTTCTCAAAAAATCAGGAAACGACCTCAAGACCCAGCTATACCAATCTTGGCCAAAAGATTCTTTGCCATCCCACAAGGACACTTGTTCAACTATGTTCATAGCAGCCTTCTTTGCAATATCCAGAAACAACCCAGGTGTCACTCAACTGAAGAATGGATAGAGAAAATGTGGTTCATTTATACAGTGGAATGCTACCCAGCCATTAAAAACAAGGACATCATGAATTTTGCAGGCAAATAGATGGAACTAGAAAATATCATCCTAAGTGGGGTAATCTAGACCCAAAATGACATGCATGTAATCACTGATAAGTAGGTATTAGCCATAAAGTACAGGATGACAAAGCTACAATTTACAGAACCAAAGAAGCCAAATAGCAAAGAGGGCCAAAGGGGGGATAGTTGAATCTCTCTCAGAGGTTCCTAGTTCTCCATAGTAAGTAATAGGAACTTGTCTGTAAGTTGTCGGACCTGAGCAACTGGCTGAACAAGTAGCTCTGACTGTGATGATTTTTGATGTCTATTCCCTGATGCCAGACCCTGGCACTCATTAGAAGTAGCACCAGCATTACCATTAGCAGCAGTTCCCATAGGTCTCTTTTGTAGATAACTTAAGATTGTCCTTAAAGTTGTCCTTAATGAGATCCTTGCCTGGGAATAAGGAAGAATAAGAACAGTGTTGAAGCAGAGAAGAGAGAACTGGAGCAACAAAAAAGCATTCAACTAGGAAGCATCAAAACATAACTCATATCAACATTTCAGTGCTGCCTACCCACCACAGGCTTCTTGTATTTGTCCCTGAATACAAAATAAAATAGGACATAGGCAAACACTACCAACCCAGAAACTCCATGCCAGCCCCAAGCAGCCCCTGCTCCCTCAGTTGTATATATTGTATAGTCTATGCACACTGACACCAAAGGCAACAGTAGCTGGCTAGGGGCCTGTGGTGATGGACAGATTCTGGGGCCTGTAAGAATGTTGTTTTCTCAGGAGTTTGTGGCTGCTTCTGCTTGGAAGGATTCCAAGTTCCAGGAAGAGGATGTGCTCATGGAAGAATGGAGAGGAACTAGAGCCACCCAAGAATTTCTTGTTCCTGCTGTGGCCAGAGAGATACGAGTCAGACCTTAAACTATATGTGCCCCGCTTGCTGATTGAGAGAGACTATCTAGGTCCTAGCCTCTAAAAGAATCAGTCAAGTGACTTTGGCCAATGTTTCTGCTCGTCCTTTCTCCCCATCTCAGTTCTAGCCCAGAGCACTGCAATGGGAAAGGCAGGTCAAAGAAACAGGAAGTTATAAGGTAAAGGGTACCTTATAAAACTAATGATCTACAACTTTCTTCCCCAAACCAGCTCCACTGGAATTCCAAACCTACCACCCCAAGGATTGCAGGAGAGAGGCAAAGACCAGGAGTTATCCTGGAAGAGGCCATATGTGCTCTTGGATGCTCTTTTCTGCACACACTTTTTTTCTTCTTGATTCTGAGACTCTTTGTAAAGGGAATGAGGAAGAGTATGGGAATAAGAGAGAGATCTTCTTGCCTGTGGCTTGTGTCAGGACTAGAAGGGACTCCAATTCCTTTGAGAAAAACTATGTCTCCTTCTCCAGATAGATTACCACTCCTTCCAGGTTTCCACCTCTGAAACTGGTCCCATCTCCTGGTACAGATGAGATTTTGCTAATGGAATACCTTCATGATTATTTCCAAGATAGCACCTACTTCTCCTTGACCCAGCCAATGTGCCTCTATGGACACTTCAAATTCATATATGTATATAATATACATTTATAATGTTATCTCTACCTCCCACTTCTCTCCTATCTTTCTCAGCCTTGTTGGTCTCTTTGGTCTCCCATGCAGTTTCACTTTTACCTTTTGTGCCATATATATGATTTTATGTATCTATATAAGATCTAAGAATCACAAGAGACAGCATATAGTATTTGGCTTTCTTTCTTTTTCCTCTTTTTTATTAGATACACTATATTTACATTTGAGATGTTATCCCTTTACCCAGCCCTGCTCCCATACCCCCTCCACCTCCAGTTCCCTTCACAAAGGTGCACTCCCTTCTGATCCCCCTCTCCACCCCATTGTCTTGTCATTCCCCTACATTGGAAAAAAACGTGCCCTCTCTGGAACAAAAGCCTCTTCTCACATTGATGACAGACACTGCTATCTTCAGCTACATACACAATTGGATCATTAGGTCTCTCCAAGTGTGCATAAAGGTTGGTGTTTTACTCCATGGGGAGTTTTGGACGGTTTGGCTTGTTGATAATGTTATCTTCCAATGAGGTTGCAACCCCTTTTAGCTCCTTGGGTCCTTTCTTTAGCAACCTCATTGGGATCTCCGAGTTCAGACAGATGGTTAGCTGCAAGCATGCTCAGCTGTATCTATATGACTCTAGCATAGTCCCTGAGGGGCATCTCTGTCTGATTCCTGCCATAAGTACTTTTAGGGATCAGATATAGTGCTTGGATTTGGTGACTTCAAATGTGATGAATCCCCAGGTGAGGTAGCTTCTGAGTGATCTTTTCTTCAATCCCTGTTCCTCTATTTGACCTTGCATTTCCTCCCATGAGAGTTTTGTTCTCTTTTCTAAGAAGGACTGAGACATCCACATTTTGGCCTTCCTTCTTTTTGAGCTTCATAATGTCTGTGAATTATTTCGTGAGTATTGGGTATTCAGTTCTTTCTGGGGCTAGTATCTGCTTATCAGTGAGTGCATACCATGTGTGTTCTTTTGTGACTGGGTTACCTCACTCAGGATGATAGTCTCTTGTGCCATCCATTTGCCTATGAATTTCATGAAGTCGTTGTTCTAATATCTGAGTAGTACTCCATTGTGTAAATATACCACACTTTCTGTATCCATTCATCCGTTGATGGACATCTGGGTTCTTTCCAAGTTCTGGCTATTATAAATAGGCTGCTATAAACATGGTGGAACATGTGTCCTTGTTATGTGTTAGAGCATCTATGGAGTATATGCCCAGGAATGGAATAGCTGGGTTTTCAAGTAGTACTATGTTCAATTTTCTGAGGAACTGCCAAATTGATTTCCAAAATGGTTATACCAGCTTACAACTCCACCAACAGTGGAGGAGTGTTCCTCTTTCTCCACATCCTCACCAGCATCTGCTGTCACCTGAATTTTTTATCTTAGCCACTCTGACTGGTGTGAGGTGGAATCTCAGGGTTGTTTTGATATGCATTTCCCTTATAACTAGGGATGTTGAGCATTTCTTTAGGTGCTAGTCAGCCATTCGATGTTCCTCAGCTGAGAATTCTGTTTAGCTCTGTACCCCATTTTTTAATAAGATTATTTAATTCTCTATAGTCTAGCTTTCTGAGTTCTTTGTATATATTGGATAATAACCCTCTATCAGATGTAGAATTGGTAAAGATCATTTCCCAGTCTGTTGGTTGTTGTTTTATCCTTTTGACAGTGTCCTTGGCCTTACAGAAGCTTTGCAATTTCATGAAGTCCCATTTGTCGATTCGATTCTTGATCTTAGAGCATAAGCCATTGGTGTTCTGTTCAGGAATTTTTTCTCTGTGCCTATGTGTTCTAAGATCTTCCCCACTTTCTCTTCTAATAGTTTCAGTGTACCTGGTTTTATGTGGAGATCTTTGATCCACTTGGACTTGAGCTTTGTACAAGGAGATAGGAAAGGATTGATTTTCATTCTTCTGCATGCTGACTGCCAGTTGAACCAACACCATTTGTTGAAGATGCTGTCCTTTTTCCATTGAATGTTTTTAGCTCCTTTGTCAAAGATCAAGTGACTGTAGGTGTGTGAGTTCATTTCTGGGTCCTCAGTTCTGTTCCATTGATCTACCTGCCTATTTCTGTACCAATACGATGCAGTTTTTATCACAATTGCTTTGTAATATAGCTTGAGATCAGGGATGGTCATTCCCCTAGAAGTGTTTTTATTCTTGAAAAATAGATTTCACTGTTCTAGGTTCTTTGATATTCCAGATGAATTTGCAAATTTCTTTTTCCAACTCAATGAAGAATTGGGTTGGAATTTTGATGGGGATTGCATTGAAGTTGTAGATTAATTTTGGCAAGATGGCCATTTTTACAATGTTGATCCTTCCAATCCATGAGCATGGGAGATTTTTTTCTCTTTCTGGGTATTTGTCTTTCAAAGACACTTATTATGATAATCTCCATATTAGCTTATCAGTGTTAACTGGGCAGTAATAGGATCCCTCCATGTTATATTATGTACATGCATGCATATATATACATACATATTCATACATGCACACATATTTTTTAATTCAGGTAAGACAGACCTATGACCAAGAGCTCCAGCAACAGAAAAATAGACCCTTCCCTCCACATCCTCAACCTTGTATTCATGTCCTGATTCTTTTTCCTCTTTCTCTATTTGTCTTGTATATGGGCCGAAAGTACAAAATTGTTTCACATGGATGAAGGTTATCAATTGTATGCTCATATTTTCACAGAATTATAAAGTTGAAAAATAACTTGGTGAGTTTCATTTGTCTCTTCCTTAACAAAATGAAGAATCAAGGCCTATGAAAGGTAAAGGGTTTATCCAAGCATCTGAAATATTGTTATTCTAGTCAAAATTAAATCTCAGGAAAGTTTTCAAGATTTCTTTATTTAATCAAAATATAATTGAATTGTTTCTTTCTTTCCTCCTTTCTACCCCTCTTGTGGCCCACTTCTTCCCAAATTTATGAACTCCTCATCTTTAAGCATTGTTGACATAACAAAACCTACTGAGTCCATTCAGTATGTTCTGCACCCCTAGATGAAGGGGTGCATCCAACTAACAGCTGCTAAGAGACGAACTTTACTCTTCCCCATGGATAACCTCCCCCTCTGTTATGCAGTATACCAAGTGATCAGCCCTAGAAACATACACATGAAAGTTTTAGAAAGTGTTAAAATTTATTTCCTTTCTACACTGCCACTTTCTAGAAGCTCTGAACAGAAAAGTGGGCCAATAGTGCCACACAGTGGCTGACAGGCTAATGTCACTTAAGGAATTTCCTTGAAGTTGAACTCCTAGCCCTTGCATGCTTTCTGGCCTAAAGAATGAGGGGGCACAGGGAGATCATCTCTAGGGATAAATGAAAAGATATCAACATAACCTCAGGTTTACCATTATAAAATAGTAGCCAAGTATACTGTTTAACATCCTCACTAAAACAGGTAGGAACTGGGGTACGGTACACAGCATAGTAGCCACAGGGATTCCTAAAGACACTCCAAGATCTTCCCTAAAACAGCTTGGAAAGATATTTTTGCAGTTTTAGTCTGGCTGCTTTTAGAGGCATATTGTTTTTACATCTGGCTTGCTAAGGGCTGGATTTTCAGATTGATACAGGATTTTCTTCCCAGAATAGCAAATACAAAGGTCCAGGTCTCAGGATACCAAAATCCACCCCCTGATACTTCAAATAGGGGCTTTACTAAATGTGTTTAGAAATTTGGAAGGTGGGTCTTTATTTTTACTTTTTTTCACAGAAAACCAAACTCTGATTGTTCTTCACAGGGGTCTTATACCCAGGTAGGCCAGAGGAAACAGAGATATATGGGCAGAAAAAGGAAAAGAGAACAAGTTTCCTGTCTTCGGCCAAGATCTGATAGCATGCCTCATCTGGGACTGGAGATTCTGGGAAAGCTAAGAGAAAACAAAAGGCTTCCCAATGCTGGACCTCAGTTAGGGATACATGCAGGGCACTTGGCAGTGAAACCTCGCTCCTATTTGGCCTATGAAAGGATTTGTGAATAGAAGTAAAATGAAGAGAAATCTGGCTTCAAGGAAAATGAGGCCTGGCCCTAGCCCAGCCCACGAATAACATTAGGATTAGAAAACTGGAGATTGAGGTCAGAAATTTGTAAATTAGGTAAATGGCCAATGGTAACTCAGGTAAGAGTTTTGTAATAAATGCATCTTGATTTTGTTCCAAGTTCTTATAATATGTCCAACTATTGGATTCCCTGAATGAACTGATTGCTGGCAAGCTGGGAAGTGAGAAATGCTTAGAATACTGGGTTCAGAGGAAAGGATGAGCATGAGGTAGAAAATAAAGAGCACTATAGGGCAACAGGGCAACAGGGCCTTGGGTAGAGGACAAACATTTTTGTGTTGGGATAAAATTTATACAACCAAATTAAGCTTAGTTTTAATTTAACATGATTGAGGTATTTATTGACATGATTTTTCATTATGTAATACAATCTGCTCTCAGTGGCAATCTTTCTGTCTTAGCTTCCTAAGGGAGGAGAGTGTATGTGTGAACTATCATATCTGCTTCCTTTAGACATAGATCAATTAGAAAGTCGGGGAAATGTAGTCGTGACTGATTATATTCTTGACATATAATTATTTCATAGAGTTGTGAGTTGGAAGAGACATGGTAGCTTACCTCCATTTCACAGATAAAGAAATTGAGCCTCTGCCAGCTGGTGGGTATGCCACAGGCCTATAAACACAGTTCTTGATTACATCTCTAATTAACTATAATCCAGAAATGGAGCACACAAAAACAGTTGTGGTCTAGATCTTGAGGCTGGAGTATAGGTTTCTGACTTGCATCTTGACATGGAGATCTTAAAGCATAGTGGCTGTGAAAATCTTAGGCTCAGGGTATTGAAGCAAGCAGATCTCTGAGTTCAAGGTCAGCCTGGGACAAAACAAGTTTCTAGGAGTGGTGGTGCACACCTTTAATCTGAGCCACAATTTCTACTGGAAGCCTACATAAGGACATTGGAATAAGAAAGATTCACTCTTTTTTGACTATGTTGTAAGATCCCAAGGAGTCTTAGCTCAGAGGCACGACCGACAGAACACAATTAGATGCTGTAATAAGAGGTTTTTATTTCGTGTACATGGGGTTGCTTATCCTTTCAGGGAGAGTCAACCCCAAATTCAAAAAGCACAAACCTTTTATTCTTTCCAAATGGCAGATTTCAGCAACAGCGTACTTGGCTTACTCTCATTGGTGAATCTTAGGACAAAGGATCAGACATTGGCTAGCCCTGGGGGGCTTAGTCATTTCTTTATCTTGTTCTGTGCTTGGCCTTGGGGAAAGGGCCAAGTTGAAAGTCCCTGGCGATGGGGAATGGGTCACACTGGGTGGTCAGGCAGGGATAGGCTGACTCCTGGTGGTTTTTCTCAGAATTTATCACCGGGAGGGGTAGAGGGTCTTTTCCAGGAATTGTTTTATCTTAACTCAGCTTAGCATAGCCTGACCTGTCCATTAAAACTTTGTTTTTACATTTTCAGAACATTTTTTATACATTCTCAAAAACTTTGAGGGATTTAAGCTGATGATGACATATATTTGGACCTTTCTATGAGACCCTGTGGCTGTCAGCCAGTTAATTCTGTCCTTGCCTATTTTCTCAAAAATGGGTGTTTTGGAAAAGTCTCAGATCCCCTAAAATCTTTATTTTTTTATATCTCAACTACTTGCACTTACTTGCCAGCACATCTATTGGAATCTACTTCTTCAGGACTC
Source organism: Micromys minutus (assembly GCF_963924665.1). Lineage (NCBI taxonomy): Eukaryota > Metazoa > Chordata > Mammalia > Rodentia > Muridae > Micromys > Micromys minutus. The sequence continues at coordinate 42,541,291 of NC_137970.1, read as the reverse complement.
CAGTTTATATAGAAGATCAGGTGAAACAACTAGCCTCATGTGACTGATTTGTTGAAGGAATCATGAAATTTTAAGGTAAATAAAGGGCCTAGAAAAGACTAAATTGAGTGAGGTAACAGAGACCTAGAAAGACAAACATTGCAAGTTCTTTATCATCTATGGCTCATAGCTTAAAATCTTCAAATATGGGTATATAACATAAAGTAACCACAGAAAGCAGGAAATACATACATGGGGAAGGGTTGGGAGGGGACTAGCAGGATACGGGTGCTATGAGGCAGGAAATGGAAAAATAGTGAGGGGGATTCCAACTGGATAGTGGGGAAGGAGATCAATACAGACAGAGGAACAAGAAGGAGGGAGCAATATCATCAAGGCTGCTTGAGAAAGCCTCCAGGAATCTTTTTTATATTTATGTAAAATTATACATAATACATATATGCATACACATAAAAGTTATGCAGCTACAGCCAACAATGCTCCCCACAAGAACCATAGACTAATAAGAACCCTAGAATAATGCACAAGTACTTTCTTTTAGAGGAGTTGGTGTGAGCAGTTGAGTGTCCAAGGGACACTCAAAACAATGCAGACTATGGCTTTTGCTCTTGGCTGGCCATTAGGGATTGAAGGTAAACTCCTACTGATGAAGACACTGCACACATAGGACAGGGACTCAGATGATTGGAGCTGGATGAAACCTGAAAGCCTTCATTTTACTTCATAGTTTCAGAAAAATATGTATAAACTGCCAAGGGAGGGAAGCTGTGACAGCTGTCTAACACAGCAATGATCAGTATGGCAAGGTAGACGACATGCAGTAAGTGACACTCACATGGTGGTGCTAGCTAGACCAAGAAACCACAATCGACGGCAGGTTTTGTTTCACCCAGCCTGTGACCCATTAGGTACGGGTTCTGAACCAGGTAAACAAGAATTAGATGGAGGTTATAACACAGCTGACATTTAGCTTACTATTTCCAAGTAGTGAGTTCACAAATCAGTTTAGCTCATTTGTACTAGGCATCTCTTTATATTATCACAAAATCAAGCCTCAGGGAAAGAAATGAACTCAACTCAACAAAAGAAGAAATATACTAAAGAGTGCTCACCACAAATCTCTTACTCTAGAAAAGGATCTGGGTTGGGGTGAGATGGGAGAGGAAAAGTGGAGCTGATTTATAAATCTGGTTAATTCCCTGGAACCCAGACAGCACAAAAAATATTCCAGTCATCTTAGAATTGGATTTTAATCTGCTGCTAAGAAGTAATAGTATGATAGTGTTGAGTTCTCATCACAAATAGATGTACTGTTCCAATTGGGCTACTTTGAGGTAACCACCCAAGCTAGTAGCTCCCATGTGGCAGATGAATTAGTTGTCCATTGCCAGAAGTCTGAAATGAAGAAGAGGAATTCCATTTTCTTCTGACTTGAGCAACTATTTTGGCATCATGAACAGGGAGAAGTCTTCTCCAGAACAGAAGTTAGCCCTACAAATAATTTTGTCAATGTTGTTATTATATAACCAAACTCACCATGTGTTCGATTATTATTAGCAAGAAACCTGATGCCCAGGGAGATGGTTTTCCCTTGATAACAGTAAAATTAAGCTGATTACTTGGTAAGTTTTTTAGTGAAGTTGATTCATCTGATTGTTTCAGTGAAAAACAGCCAATTTTCTTGACATAAAACTGTTCGCACAGTTCACCAAGCTAATGTTCCTGTTTTTCTTATGTGTTTACTTTGACAGACATTAAATCTAAGTCTAGGGGGTGGAGAGATAACCTCAAGAGCACTGGCTGCTCTTCCAGAGGTCTTGAGTTCAATTCCCAGAGACCAGATGGTGGCTCACAACCTTCTGTAATGGGATCTGATGCCCTCTTCTGGGGTGCATACATACATGCAGACAGAACAGTGTATATATGATAAATAAAATCTAAATTATTTTTTAAAAAATCTAAGTGTGACTTTGTTTTATGTGTTCTCATTTAACCTGATGCCAAAAAGAAAGGACAGAGGTATTTTTGTGCCTGTCTCATGTGCACAGTCAGGTGTTCCCTCTACAAACTCTACCAGTATTGAGTCTAACATCTAAGTAAAGGATCCTCTGCTCTATTTCCATGTGCCTCTTTTCAACCATTCCTGCTCCTCTCCCCCACCCACATATATGTGCCCCAAGGAAATATGCTAGTCAAACATTTTTATTTTGTGGTGCTAGAAAATGTTAGTCAAACACTCCACTGAATTACATCTTCAGGTCTCTTCCATCTAAATATGAAGGTTTCTGAATCATCAACTCATGGCCAGTCTTCTAGACATAGTTGTCCTTCTGCTATCAGGAACACTACCTCATCCAGCCTACCTATTTACCACCCATACAATGGTTTTGGCAAGTATCTCCTGGGAAGACCCAAAAAAAGGAGTAATAGAGGAATGAATGATTTCTTCTCTCTGTGTCTCTGTCTAATCTCTGTGTCTGTCTCATGCTTCTCTCTCTCTCTCTCTCTCTCTCTCTCTCTCTCTCTCTCTCTCTCTCTCTCTCTCTTTCTCTCTCTCCCTCTCTCCCTCCCCCCTCTCAAAACATCTTTTAAGTAATGTCTACAGGTTACAAACCATTTTCATAGAGGGTATGTTTATACAAATTTCACATGTATTCAAGAGCAGGATATAAGTCAACTTTTGTTTTTATTTTAACAGAGGAACAAAGTAATAGAGTGAGGAAAAATCTGCTTTCTTTGAATCCAACTATCTGTGAGAGAAAAAGACATAAAGAGGGAAAACTACCCTCTTTCATTGTCTCACCAATAGTATCTTCTTTAAAAACCATTAAACCGTGGGTATCTCTCTTCCTAGCTATTAGTCAATCAAGTCCACTTGATAAGTGCTTTGCTATGCCCACTACTGCTGCACACTACACCAATGCTTCTTCACACAAGCCTAAGGCTTGCACATTAAGACCAAGGTATCATTCGTCTGCAAATACCTTGACTTCCCACAACAGGGAAGATTGCCGTCTTTGGATCTGACTCCTACAAAGGTGAACATCAAAGCAGACAGGTCATATTACTGTGTTGCAAGATAACCAGGACCCTGTTTGATAATTTTGTTTTGTTTTTTGTTTGTTTGTTTTGGTGTTATCCTATGTTCTTGAGAGAAATCAACAAACCAACCTTCCTAAGCAGAAAACTACATAGTCTAAGTCATATGTTCAACCCTAGCGCGGATGTGGGGCTCCAGGGAAGGAAATGTAGAAGACCCCAGTCAAGGTTGAAGACTTCCAATTCAACTCTTCCCACTTGCATACCCCTATTGACCACTCAAGTCTATCAATTGAAGTACTCTTTTTTCCAGGGGGGTGAAAGCAGCAAGAACAGGCAGGCAAGGGCAGGAATCAAAAACATCACAGAGCTGGTTTGCTTGAGCAAAGTCCTTAGGCCACAGCTTCTAGTGGCCAAGACAAACTGCCTGTGGAAGCAGGTTTGTGACTTACAGCTTTGGGGAGCTAACAGTGTCATCAATAACATGAGATGACTAGAGTGAGAAGGTTTTGAAAGAATGTGGATATATTCGAACCTCTAGACAGGACAGTGTTTAGAAAGGGAAAAACTAATATATCCAAGTTTGGAATTTCCCACGACCTCTAAGTGCTTCCTCATTCAGGAAATGACCATTCATATGTTTATTGGAGGCTACACCATTTCTTTTACTACTTGATTTTCCCTACTACCTAGTATAAAATACCAGCTCCTGGTATTGATCATCTCCTAACTCGTTCCAAACCATAATTGAGTCTCCCATTCATTTTGGTCCCCAAGTGGTACTATTTGTCAATGGCCAGTTTACTCATTCCCAAGTACCTCCATTTGGAGGTTAAAAAATAAAACAATTTCCACTAGGCTGGCTTTAGTTAAGTTAGAAATAAAGTAGAAGATCTGGCAATCTCCCGGAAACTAAAACAACTTGAGAGACTAAATTTATCTTTCTAAGGATGGGAAATTTATTTATTCTGATAATGTTTGGGAATTCATAGGTGCCACTGTAGGATAATAATTAAAAAGTACAAATCTCATTCTTCCTCTTATATTTCTTTACTGCCTAACTGATGTAACCATGTTGGTCTGTGTACCAGAGGCTATCTGTGCAGACCTCTGGCCCAGCCCAGCAGGAAGGTTCAAACGAAAAAGAATTGGCAAAAGAATTTTCAAAAAAAAAAAAAATCAGGTCTGGGAAGTGCCACCACCTCTGCTCTGATGCTCTGAAATGCTGCACTGGTTACACTGAGCATAGCTGAACCAAGCTGAGCCAGCATGGCGCTGGTTAATGAGCAGAGTGCAAGTGAGCTTCTGGTGGCAAAGCTTTCAGAGAGCATTCTCTTCCCAGTCAGTGTTACAGCTCTTGTGTGACAGATGCGCTCAGACTACTGAGTAATTTTCACATACTCCTTTATTACTTCTGGGTAGGAACTTATACACAATGTTGGGGTGGGTTGGATTTGACAGCAGGTGCTGCCTAATGGCTTAGCCTGAGATGTCTCATCTACATGAGGAGGGACTTAGGGGTGCTGCCTCTATGTGACTGATGGCCACATTTCTCTCTGTGAGGGCTTTGGCTGCATGACAGGGGCCTGAAGTTGGGAACATGCAAAGCTCCTACTGTCCCTTCTGGGTCTCTGGGTCTTTAAGCCCAAGCTCAACCTTACCAGGCTTCCTCTCATGGTCCACCACCCCACATGACTGAGTCTCACTGTCACTACATTTCTGCTGAATGGAGCCCTGGGCATTAGTCACACAAGTAACTGCTTAGTATCATCAGAACACATCACACCTTCCCACATTCAAACTTGGTAGCTTCATCTCTCTGGCTACAATGGTGATTCTTCTGTTACTTCTGTACTTTAAAAGGTTGCAACAGCATACAAAAGAATTTCATTTTAAAAAAAGTTATTGATATGTTTATAAGAAAAGATATGTCCCAGTTTTCAGCACCAATATTATGAAAAAAAGAGAGTAGAGGGATATGTTCTATGGAGGTGTGGTGAGGTGTGAGGGGAGAAGGGGGTGCCTCTGGCGGACCCATATTGGGCATCCCTTCCCCTCCAACCACAGTATAGTAGAGTTAATTCAGGGCATGGGGAGGAGAGTTTAAGAGGATAGTAGGGGCAAGAGAGAGGGAGAAGAAGAGTAGAGGAGAAGAGGCCAGCTATGAGCATGTGGAGAGAGGTGGGGGAAGGGAATGGGGAGAGGAGGGACAAAGGGGCTAAGAATAGGAGACGCAATAGCAAGAGAGTGAAAAGGGGGCAAACATCCCCCTTTATAGTGACAAGTTGTAGATTTATGTTAAGGTGATACTTGATTGGACAGGAAAGAGATAGGAGGAAGAAAGGTAGAGGAGCAGAAGTGGAGGCAGAGGGGGAGGAGATGGATGGAGGAGATGGAGGCAGATCTTTATGTTTCTCTCTGTACATCTCTTCATAAATAAGGTTATTATGAATGTTTTATAAGGGAAGAAATTGTACAAGATCATTTGATTTATCTAGGTGGGCAAATTATACTTTACCACTTGGATCAGAGTGTTTTGATGTGTTCTTCGATGTGGCAACTCAATCGAGTTAAAAGGGTGTACTGGAGGGATGCATGGAGTTGGTGTGTGTGTGTGTGTGTGTGTGTGTGTGTGTGTGTGTCAGGCCTGGCAACAACACATCAAAGGGAATTGTGTAAAAACAACATGTCGAAGTGGTAGTACCCACCTGGGACAGAAGCAGCAGGGGCAGATGAAGTGGACCATGCCAGAGTTCTTAGAGGAATCCTGGAGCACCAAGTCGTGTGGGGACCACATGTGTGTGCTTGGCTCCACACTAGAGCAGCATCTGTGAAGTGAGACCACGGGGGCCAATAAAAGGATAAGCCGTTTTTATTGTTTTCTGCAACACCAAGTCACCATGAGGTGGAACATACCTGGCTGTTGTCGGGTATCTGTGGGGTGGAGTTTAGACAGAATTCTAACAGTTATGAAAGACCTCCAGGACATGGTGAGAGGTTTTATTTGTTCTTGAATGTTCCAGGGAAGAGACACAGGGTGTGGAGGTCTACTCAGTGTGGTCATATCCCTCATTTTCATCTTCACTGTCCATGGAGAGTGTCATACTTGCTTGCAGAACTGAACTTGAATGCTGGAGTTCCTTCAGATTGCTTTGGATCAGGGGCTGGAGTATTGATCTTTTCTTTTGCCACCTTTCCTATCCAGCTCCTTCCAGTGGTCTTTGCTTCCTCCAGGATCTCCAGGATCACAGCTGAAGCTCTGAGTTTGACCTTTGGAACATCCACCCCACCAATTTTATTTTCAGCTTTCCTTGATAGTCCTTCTTCAGAGGGATGAGCTGTAGCTACTTTCCCTCCACCACTTGTAGGGGTTTGCTGATCTGTTTGAGATCTGAGATTGAGCAGGGATTTACGGTTTCCCTTTACCCACACATTTCCCTTTGATGGAATAGTTGACATTACCCTTGGAGGCTGATGAGATTTAGAAAGTTTAGAGGTTGGGGAGTGAGAGTCTTCTTCCTCATTGGGTGATTTCTAGAGAATTTTCACTCTTTCTCCCCTTTGTGTATTCTTGTCTGATTTAATTTTGCCAGGTGTGTCTGAGGTCCCAGACTGTGATGACTCACTTCCTGTCCTTGACCTTACTCTTTCTTGAATTTCTTCACATTGCCAACTTGGGCATCTCTACCAGGGCTGGCAATCTAGTTTTGGCCCATGCATCTGGTACTGCAATGACTTCATCTTTTTCTCTAGTAGCTGTGTCAACAGCCTTGCCCCTCCAAAGATACAAGGTGCTCAAATTGGACTGGAAGGTTCTAACAGAGTAATCATCTTCCTTAGGAGTACTCTGAGGGTTTAGATTCAGTTTGGTGGGGACGTCTGTCCTCATGCCTATAATCCTTCCTAGAGTACTCATCCCTGACTAATTGTTCCATTCTGTCATAGGGGTCTCCATAGTGGTTGCAACATCCTCTGTCTCTCATCCCTATGGTACTCACTTACAAATGCTCTTCTGCCACTGTCTGACATGGAATCATAGCCTTAGTCATAGTCTCTGATATTTCAGTCATCATAGTGATCCCAACCCCCATATCAATCCATATTTCTACATAGGCCATCCCAATGACTGTCTCAATACCCATCCAAATACCATTCAGAACTATAGCAATCTTTATACTTGTCTCTGAAACTATCATCACATCTTTTGGGTGGGTAGTCATAAGAGCTGTATGTGGCAGGATGGTCCCTCTAGTCTGTGCCTGTTTTGTCAGAGTCCAGGTTTCTATCTCAACCAAAATAATGATAATCTCTGTTTTTATCCTATGCTTGATCAACAACGTCTGTTCACTTGAATTATCCTGCTATCTAGAGATTCTTCATTAAGACTGAGATGATTGAGTATATGTTTGGCCAAGGGAGTAGCTCTATTAGAAGGTGTGACCTTGTTGGAGTAGATGTGGCTTTGTTGGAGTAGGTATGTCATTGTGGGCTTTAAGACCCTCATCCTAGCTGCCTAGAAGCCAATATTCTGCTACCAGTCTTCAGATAAAGATGCAAAGCTCTCATCTCTTCCTGTACCATGCCAATCTGAATACTGCCATGTTCCTGACTTAATGATAATGGACTGAACCTCTGAACTTGTAAGCTAGTCCCAATTAACTGTTGTCCTTATAAGTGTTGCCTTGGTCATGGTATCTGTTCACTGCAGTAAAACCCTAACTAAGAAATCACCCAACAATGTAGACACCAAGAAAAGTACTGCTCTAAAGTAAGAAATACTAAGAAAACATGTATATATGTCTGCATTAGGACAGCTTCCTTTTGCTGTAAGATGAAAAGTAGTTCTTACCTTGGTGAAGAAGACTATGCACACATCTATAACTTTTCTCCTCAAGATGGTGTATGCAGATGGGTTATGAGAAGATTCCAACATAGTTTTAGAATCTAGATCCCAAATCCACTTGATTCAAAGACTAAAGAGGACCAGTGCTCAAGGATCTGCCAAGGTGCTACAGCAGCACTTAACATGATGAAATTTCTGATTCTTTAAGTAAAGTTGGCTAGGGGAGGAGGCCAATGTCCTAGTTTTGTTTCTGTTGCTATGACAAAATACCTTGAAAAAGCAACTTAAGAGATACAGTGTTTATCTTACAATTTTTAGTTACTGTCCCTCATTGTGGATAAGTCAGTTAGCAGAATTTGAAGCAGCTAGTTACTTTGTACCCACAGTCAAGAGCAGAGAGTAATGAATTAATGAACATGCTGGTGCTTAGCTCACTTTCTCCATCTTTAAACAATTCAGAATCCCCTGTCGAGAGAATGGTGCCACCTATATATATTATATAATTAATATCACCCCCCATACACATGCCCACCTGATAACATAATCTAGACAATACCTCATTGAGACTCCCTTCTATGGTGATTGTATTAACAATTAAAACTATTAAAAGTTACCAGAGGACTTCTTGGAAGAGTTTTTAAGGATGTAGCCAAGGTCTGGTCTTTTCTAGAATGAGTCTCATGGTTTATGGATTTCACCTCAAAATCTTAGGCTAGAACTCCTGCAAACTCTTGCTAAGTTCCTTTGAGAGCCAAGAAGAACACTGAAACAATAAATAATAGCAATTGTTCTTTTGGGTTGTTCTTGGGGTTTTATGCTTTTGTCCAGGAACTGAGAACATATATTATGGACCTTCATGTTTGCCTCACAGTTTCAAGAAATTAGAACCTAATATCCTGATTTAAACACAAAAAATGTTTTTTAAATATATGCTAGGTATAGGATATGAATTTATGAGTTCTTGGCCAGGGAGAACATAGAGTCCTCCAAATACCATAGGTTCTTTCTTGTCTTCTTGGTTGCCCACTAGAACTAGATGATGAGATCACATTATTGAACACAATACATACTTGGATTGCAACTCATATAGAACTCAAGTAGGAATTAAGCTGGAAGCTTCTTTTCTGGTGACTGGTTTTCATGGTCTTAGAAGGTGCTTTAAATGGTTTTGGAGGATAATATGGACACTAGCCTATCTGCCAGGCATGATTTATCAACTAGTGCATTAGTAGCATGATTGCTTTGGGTCACTCTCTTCTTGGATTTGAGGCCAGTCCACAGGAAGGAATCCATACCTGGTATTATAAACCTATTCAAAAACTCGTGGCAGAGTACCATGACCTGGGAAGAACCTGACTCAGATGGAAAAAAAAGACAAAAACAAACACCCGACAGACCCATATACAGAAGAGTGGTCCATGGCTGATGGAGACTTACCAGCTGCCTGAAAATTCAGTCCATTTATTATATACGGGTTAATGAGGAGGTAGGTTAGTTATTTGTGATAGGAGTTCTCTTTAGGGGAGAAGTCTCAGGATACAGTCTCCTGGGAGAAGGAAGCTCTGGTTGATACTTTCTATACAATCTGTCAACTGTTGTACTCAGACCAAGGAAGATCTTACCATTCCCCTGAGCCTGACCTGTAAGTCTTACTATTTCCATGGGTCTCAGGTATTAGTATTTTGACAAGGCTGTGTTCATGTCAAGAATACATATTTATTTAGGACTTCATTTTCTCCACACAGAGGCAAAGATATAGGCCCCAGAGCAAGTGTGGTTTTTCTAAATTGACAAAACATTGAGCTGCTGTGCCTGTTCATGAGCCCCAAAAGACCACCAAGGAGCCGATTATGATGCAGTCACACTAAGACCTTTTTATTCAAGCTTAAGCTTGGGCTCACTGACAAACCTGACACAGCAGGACAGAAAGGTGAAGCTATGAGCCCAGCTTCAAACAAGCATTTATAGCAGTAAACAAACAAACAAGATGGTTTCTAGCCTGGCACACATCTGATTGGGGAGCTATTATGGAATTTTCTCTTTAAAATAATTGGCTGGTGCGGGGATCTAAACTATAAGCTTAACTTCTGCTTTCCTCCTGATTGGTGGTTAGAAAGTGAAGTGCCAGATGCAGGCTTATAACCTGGAAACTGGTGCTAGACACAGGCTTGTTGTAGAGTAACTTTAGTTCAACCTTAAGTCAGGTTTTTTATAATTTGCTTCCTAAAAAAAAAAAAAAAAAAAAAAAAAAAATGTCAGGTTCTTTATGATGGAGTCTGAACCCAAGATTTGGTCTTTGAAATCCACCTTTAAAATTTTTATGACCCCACAGACAGTGGGAGATGAGCACTGAACCTTTGGTTTGCTTTGCTCTGCCTCGCTATTTTTTGCTAAAGAAATGCATGTATTGATTCACCTTACATAGCGTTGTTGAGCTCAACTTGTAGTAACGAGAGAAGCTAGACCAAGAACTGCTCGTGAGGTTCCTTCAGCAGCCTGTTGCTTCTGCGGCCTCGCCTCAGGCTGGTTGGTGAGCCTAGTGCTTTCTTCAGGATTGAATTATAGCTACTGGTTAGTGCCTGGTGTCTGCTTGCCTTAAGGACTGGACTGTAGTTGTTGATTTGTGTGTGGTATTTGCCTGCCTAGAGAACTGGTCTGCAGCTGCTGAATTGTATTTGTTTTTTGCTACATGACTGAACTGCTGCCAAAGAAGATCAAGTTTGTCCCTACAGAACTATTGCTGAACAAGTCCAATTACTCATATCCTAATAACATCTCTTCTACTACCTCTACTGGGTGGTGGGCTAGAGGAGAGGTTGAACCCTTATTAATAGTATGTTGCAAAAATATTATGCTTATAATACATTATGGATGTACTATTTAGAGTATGGTGTATGGTACCTAAAGCAACTACCAAAACTTTTTGCATTCTATAACTTCATAGACTATTATTGTAAGTAATGAGACACTTTTTAAGGTTGTATATTGTATGATTTCATATAAACATCATTTTAATAACTTATTATCCACGTGTGTGTGTGTGTGTGTGTGTGTGTGTGTGTGTGTGTGTGTGTGTGTATTCTATAGAGAGAAGCAAAGGGGGAGGAAGGGAACTGAAAGGAGGAGGAAAGGAGACAGAATGGTGCAAGAATCTTTCTAGATTAAACACTCTGACACCAATGAAAGAGAAAGAGACCAGATGTCAATGGTGGACCAAAGCCAGGATAGCTTCTGAAAGGTATGGGTTCCAATTTGTATTCTCATTTTATACTCTAAAACTACAAGTTGGGGTTGGCAAGCAAGCAAGATTTTACAGTAGAGAATGTGGCAGTCAGCAGGTTGTTAAGAGCAGCAGCTGATTATTTCAGCTGTTTCTCCAGGTCATTCTGTTCTAGATAGTGAAGTCATGCCTGGCAAATAGGCAGTACAAGTAGTGCTTTAAGCAAATCACTAAATGAATCAGTATCTAATAATTGGTCTTTTTTACTTTATTCTACTTCAAGAACAAGGTAATAGGAATCAAATAAAGTAAAAATTATATATGACATACTTGACCACAAGTGTCATGAAAGTCATCACTCTACAAAAATATATATACACATATTAGAAATATATATAGTAATATAATAAATATAATATATATATATTTCTAATATATATTAGAACAAAATTTTAAAACTTGATTAGAAAGCAAATCTCTGGTTACAAGGAGTTATAGGGGAAAGAGCTAGGACACCGGATGTTTAGGTCAGATAAACTACTCTGAATGGTATTAACATATCATGAAGTATCTTTGGTAATATACATTTATCTAAAATCATACAATGTGCAATAAATACCAAATGTTAAGTCAAAGGTAAACTACAGACCTTGAGTGATAACTATTTTAAAATGTAGGTTCACCAACAGTAGCAGATGTGTGTGGGGGTAACAATAGGGAAGACTCTGCATGTGTGGGGCAGGTGATGTATGTCATGCTTTTATACATTTCCATTTTTTGTGAACTTAACGTGCCCCAAATAAAATTATTTGAAAAGAAAAAGAAGGAAGTGAAGAATGGCAGTGTTATGGAATGATAAAAGTACTTAGTTTCACCAATAGTGAAAGAAATTAAGCTTAAGTAAGATTTCAATTCTTAGCTATCAGATTAAGATGATTTGCTTATGACTGAGCATTTAAAACCATATAATTTTTATAGATATTGCCTAATTGCCCAATTTCTATTCTGGTTGTGTAGAATAGTGACTTTCTCTCAACACTACCACCAACACTTCTAACCCTAAATAGGACATCAATATCACTCTGTGGTGGTATGAATATGCTTGATTCATAAAGTGTGGCACTGTTAGGAGGTGTGGCTTCATTAGAGTGGGTGTGGCCTTGTTGGAGAAAGGGTGTCACTATGGGAGTGGGCTTTAGATGTCTCCTCCTATGCTGAGGCTCCACCCATTGTTAAAGAGACCTTCCTCCTGCCTGCCTGGAAGTCAGTCTCTCCTGGTTGCCTTCCGATCAAGAAGGAACTTTAAGCTCCTTCTCCAGCACCATGTCTGCCTCGATGCTGCCATGCTTCCTGTCGTGATAATAATGCACTGGATCTCTGAACCTGTAAGCCATCCTAATTAAATGTTGTTGTACCTTATAAGAAGAGCCTTCAATTAAATTTTTTTAAATCTTTAAAAAAAAAAAAAAAAAGAGTTGCCTTGATCATGGTATCTCTTCACAGCAGTGGAAACTGCAACTTACACATGCCCCTTCCATGAATCAGAAATTTTTTTGCACAAAGAAGCAGAAAGAATGTAAGAAGCTGTAAGTGTGCTAGAATACTGACTTCTAACACTGACACTGCAGTTACAATCTCAAAGTCATAGCAGCCGTAATAACCTACACAAAATTTGCATAAAATCGGGATTGCCAATGTGTCAATATCTTATCATGAATCAGGAAGGTGCTCATCAATCATGATCCCTCCCTAAAGATTTAGATCCAGTTACTGGTTGCTAAGAGAGAAAGAGAGATTTTCTTTTGTGGTATACCTACAGTCCCCTAGCCAATTACAATGAAACTCACTGAGTCATACAAAATAAAAGACATCAAAATTTAAAGGAGACTCATTGGCAAGAAGAAATCAAGTACTAGGAGTAGGAAAGGAACAAGAGAGGGTCATGAGGAGTGGTAAATATGATTGAATGTACTGTTTACAGGTACTCGTGGCTTCTTTTGAGTTTATTGGCTCCAATACTGAGGAAAGTCTAAAGGCTGGAGGATACCTTACTCTCTATTGACTCACGCTTAAGATGACAGTGCAGAAAGGACCCCTCAGATACTAAAGATAAAGTCCCTTATCTTGTGTTACAGGTGTCAAAGAAGTAGAAAAAAATTCTCAAGTCATGAGGCAGTTTAAGCTACAGCCAAGACTTTCTGGCTTTATGTTCAGTATTCTTTCCTTGTTTAATCATAGTAGGGATTTTTAATCTCTACTAGCTTGCAAAAGTAATAAACTCTGGTTTCATGATTTCATCACAGAGAGTTGAGAAGATACTGGTCTCCCCCTATCCTAATCTAAGTGAGCATTTATGTGGCTACTAACATCAGATGATCTAAAAGCTGGTTGTAAAGAATTTTCTGAAATGTCCTAGAAGCTCTGCCTCCAAAACCATTTCTCTAGCTTGCTGCCATCATGATGTGGTACCCCTCTGCTCTTCAGTTTTCCAGTGAAGTCTTGCTTCAGCCCTAGGTAAGCTAAGATATTACAATTGATTACTCTCCACTCACCCTATGAGGCTGGTCAATCTCCTTTCCACAAATCTAATATAATCTCTTCTCAACTCAAGTTTTTCTTAAGGATCCAGCAACAACCTCACTCCCAAAATGAGGCTTTTACCTGTGTTCTTCCATCATATTGGCAAATCAGGGGTGAGAAGCAACAGAAGTCAGAAGGTAATTGGTAGAACCCAAGGCACTCAGCCAAGTGAAGGGCAGCCTACTCCATCTTCCTTATTCAAAGACATTTGGATTGTATGAAATAAAGTGATGAGTCAGTGTCTTCTTGTAAGATGACAGATACTAAAAAGAAGGGAGGACTAGAGAGATGACTCAGTAGTTAAGAACACTTCCAGAGGTCCTGAGTTCAGTTCCCAGCAACCACATGGTGGCTCACAACCATCTGTAATGGGATCTGATGCCCTCTTCTGGTGTGTCTGAAAACAGCTACAGTGTATTCACATACATAAAATAAATCTTTTTAAAGAAAAAGATGACAGATGCTTTTCATTGACTTAGAAGATGATACTACAAGTGTTTCCTGTTTTCTAGCAAAGACTTTCACAGAACAACCACCCCTCAAAAAATATTAAGGCAAGAATAAAGCCTTAGAAAAACAAGAGTATTTGGGAAAGAGCTTTCTCCCTCCCTGCCTCCCTCCCTCCCTGCCCCCTCCCATTCTCTTACTCTGTGTGTGTGCAATTATTCTGACTATATAGACACCATTTATGCTAAAACTGGTATCTAAATACAAAGATACAGGTACAGGTTTTAAAATATTTTAAAGTAACTGTGCTGGTTGGTATCAGCCTTCTTGACCATTATAACTTTCCTGATCTGTCTGTCGGATAGATCTTTATTCCTTTGAATTTTTACACAAAATCCAGAATCTGAAGGGTTAATGCTTGTGAGTCAAGGCTTTTAGGACTTTGCTCTAGAAGTGCAGCCACCAAAGTTTGTGGCTGGTCAGAAGCTGCTAGTTGTTAAGTATTTTAAAAATTAACTTTGTGTCCACTTCCCTTCTCCTTGTTATTTTGTTGTGCTTTTGGAGAGAGAAAGAACATATAAAGTTGGGTTGGTAGGGGAGCATGGATGATCTGAGATAAGTTGAGGGAGGGGAAAGAATGTGATCAAAATATTCCATATGAGAAAATTAAATTAAAATATTTTACATAAAAACTAACTTTATTCCACTTTACCCCAGGGGAAAATGGGTTCAGAAATGATCTGGTTAAGATCATATAGTTAACATTAAGGGGTGAATTGTATGTCCACTAAAATATGTTTAAATTCTAATCCCTAGTACACCAATGTGTGACTGTATTAGGAGACACTGTGATGAAGTTAAATTGTGGCCATTCCTGTGGATCCTAATCCAGTTGAACAGGTTAGTGGCCTGCTTAAAGGGGGGAAATTGGAAAAGAAACAGGCAGACAGACAAACACAAAGAAAAATCATATTGATAAGGACATGAAATGAGAGTTCAGGAAAACATGAGTACAAAAACCCATTCCCCACCCCCCACTTTTAAATGTTCATGGCTGAAACCATCTCTTCTAAGTTTCAGTTCCTTATTAACCTCTAGGTGTCTGGGCCAGCTTCGGGTTCATTTTTCTCTTCAAGTTAAATAATTAAAAGGCCGGAAAAACTCTTAAGTACTACTAATAGTAGCAGAGAAAAAAAATCTCAAACACAACAGCAGGCAGAACAGATGGAAATACTTTCATTAAGGGTGCACAGGCACAGCAAGGGACAGGGAAGCAAAGACCTGCAAAGCAGAGGGCACACCCAGGAAGCCAAAGCTCTGTCTCTCC
Source organism: Micromys minutus (assembly GCF_963924665.1). Taxonomy (NCBI): domain Eukaryota; kingdom Metazoa; phylum Chordata; class Mammalia; order Rodentia; family Muridae; genus Micromys; species Micromys minutus. The sequence continues at coordinate 42,525,835 of NC_137970.1, read as the reverse complement.
TCTCATGCTGGGGCTTTTAAAAGTATTTTTGGGGGTAGAATCAGGGACTTCTAGTTTTAGAGTTCAGTTTGAACAAAGACAGAGAGGTTGATAGGCCCATAGCTTTAGGTGAATGTGCCCTTGTCAGGCCTTAAACACCTCAGACAGGTCTCAGGGCAAGAGGGTCAGGAAGAACCCAGAAGAAAGTTTGCCATATTTTCTACTGTGATTTCTTTGTATATCTATACCAGGACCTTTCTCTGTACAAAAAAAAAAAAATGGTGACTAAAAATTTGAATCTATGAGTGTAGCTTGGTAAGCAGTGTACTTTTCTGTTGTGTCAATGAACCTGTTGTAAGACAGGAGTGCGACCCACTAAACACAATTAGACGATAGACCTATAATAACAAGAGGCTTTTATTTCATGTACATGGGGTTGCTCATTCTCACAGAGAGAGTCAACCCCAAACTCAAAAAGTACACATTTTTTATACTTTTTTGTGAGGGAGGGTGAGCTACTATTTTACCATTGGTCAGCAGTATAATTTTCAGAAAGAGGAGAGGAAGGGGAGAAGAAAGGGGGAGAAACTTTGGCAGTAAGGTTGTTGACAATTTGCATTCTCCTTGGGATTCAGTACAGGGAGGGGTAGGGGAGCTGTTTTTATCTTAAGTCAGCTTGGTCAGTATAGCTTGACCTGTCCACTAAAACTTTGCTTTTACATTTTCAGAGCCTTGTTTATATATTTCAAAACTTTGAACAGGTTTGTCCTTGTTTTGTTTCTCAGATTTGGGTGATTAGGGCATAAGTTAATTATGACATGCGTCAGGACCCTATCTAGGGCTTTCTAGAGGGCCAAGTGGCTATCAGTCAGTATATTCTGAGTGTGTGTATGTGTGTGCTTTCTGAGAATTACTCTGGGCCATTGTTTTTATTTGTCAGGCACAGGCGAGATCTCATAGCCTTGGGATGAGATGACTGGAAAGTATCTGAGTCTGACTTTAACCATTTCTGTGTCTTTAGGAAGTCTCACATTTTAAGAATGGGGGGTTTTGGGAAAGTCTCAGAGCCCCCAAAATCCTTGGTTTTTTTTTTTTTTTTTTTTTTTTTTTTTTTTTTTTTTTTTTTTACATCAAACCATATTTCCTATATTCGTTCTTCAATTGAGGGGCATCTGGGTTGTTTCAAATTCCTGGCTAAAACTAATAAAGCTGTTATGAATATGGTAGAGCGCGTATCCTTGTGATATAGTGGAATATCTTTTGGGTATATGCCAAGGGTGGTATAGCTGGGTCATCGGGTAGAATTATTTCTAATTTTCTGAGAGACCATCATATTGATTTCCAGAGTGGTTCTACAAGTTTTCAATCCCAGCAGAATTGGAGGAGTGTTCCTCTTTCTCCACATCCTAGCCAGCATCTGCTGTCATCTGAGTTTTTGATCTTATCTATTCTGATAGCTATAAAATGAAACCCCAAAGTTGATTTGATTTGCAATTCCATAGTGACTAAGGATGTTGAACATTACTTTAGCTGCTTCTTGGACAATCCAATTCCTCTGTTTAGCTCTCTACCCCATTTCTTCAATTGGATTATTTGGTTCTCTGGAGTCTAACTTCTTGAGTTCTTTGTATATTTTGGATATTAGACCTCTTCCAGATGTAGGGTGAATGACCAATTTGTATGTTGACATTTTGTCCTATTGGCAGTGGCCTTTGCCTTACAGAAGCTTTTCAGTTTCGTGAGGTCCCATTTATCAATTGTTGATCTTAAAACCTGAGTCACTGGTTTTCTGTTCAGGAAACTGTCTCCTATACCAATGAGTTCAATGGCATTTCCCAATTTCTCTTCTATGAGATTTAGTGTATCCAGTTTTATGTTGAGGTCTTTGATCCACTTGGGCTTGAGTTTTGTGCATGGATCTATTTGCATTCTTCTATATGCAGACATCCATTTGTTGAGGATGCTTTCTTGAATCCATCGTATGGTTTTGGCTTCTTTGTTAAAAATCAAATGACCATAGGTGTGTGAGTTTATTTTTGGGTCTTTGGAGTCTATTCCATTGATCTTACCTGCCTGTCTCTGTACCAAAACCATGTAGTTTTATCACTATTGTTCTGTTGTTTAGTTTGAGATTGGGGCTGGTAATTTCTCCCAAAGTTCTTTTATTGTTGAAGATTGTTTTGGCTTTCTTGTTTTTTTTTTTTTTTTTTTTTTTGTTTTTGTTTTTCCATATGAAGTTGAGAATTGTTCTGTCAAAGTCTGTAAATAATTGTGACAGAGCTGGACAGATGGCCCAGAGGTTGAGAACACTGACTGCTCTTTCAGAGTTCCTTACTTCAACTCCCAACAACCGCATGGTGGTTCACAACTATCTATGAGGAGATCTGGTGGCTAGCTAGTCTGCTCCCTGGAAGAGGCTATATCTTGAGGTATATCAGAAGAACCAGTACACTCAAAGCATTTAATACCACATCCTGAGGCATCCCAGAAGATCTGCTACACTCAGGAAACTGCAGCTTGAAGGAGTCCCAGGAGTTGTTCTAAACACAGGGCGACTGAACAACTGACACCACAGTCTGAAGACCTCCTGGAGATCTGTGGCATGCAGGGCAATTGACCCAAAAGACTGAAAGCCACCTTGAAGTTTGGCTGCAAACAGAGAAACAGAGACCACAGTCCATAAGACCCCTGGAGAACATCTTCAGACAGGACAACAGTTCAACTGCTCCTCTGAAGACTCAACAGTCTGAAATCCTCCCAGGAGATCTACTGCAGCCAGGACAACAGATCAGCAGTTTCTCTGCCCCTCTGAAGACCTTCCAGTTGGAAGGCCCCACAGGAAGTCTGTTACATCCAGCAGAACCACAGGCCTATAGGAGACCTGTGGCAACCCAGGGACAAAAGAGGCAGACTCCAGACAGAGGCACCCAGACCAGTTAACACCAGAGATAACCAGATGGTGAGAGGCAATCACAAGGCCATAAAAAACAACAGAATCCAATATGCATGGGCATCATCAGAATTCAGTTCTCCCATCACAGCAAGCCCTGAACACACCAACACACTTGAAAATCAGGAAGCTGACCTAAGATACTATCTCATAAAGAAGATAATAGAGTCCTTTAAGGAAGATATATATATATATATATATATATATATATATATATATATATATATATATATATATATATATATATATAAACTCACTGAAAGAACTACAGAAAAACACAATTAAACAGGTGAAGGAATTGCATAAATTGGTTCAAGACCTAAAAGTAGAAGTATAAACAATAAAGAAAACACAATTGGAGGCAAACCTGAAAATGGAAAACTTAGGAAAGAGGTCAGGAATTACAAATGTAAGTATCACCAACAGAATACAAGAGATAGAAGAAAGAATCTCAGGTGTAGAAGATACCATAAAAGAGATTGACACAAGTGTCAAAGAAAATTCAAAACATAGAAAACTCCTAACCCAAAACATCCAGGAAATTCAGAACACAATGAAGAGATTAAATCTAAGAATAATTGGAATAGAAGAGAACAAAAATTCCCAGCTCAAAGGACCTGAAAACATCTTCAACAAAATCATAGAAGAAAACTTCCCCAACCTAAAGAAAAAGATGACTATAAAGGTACAAGAGACCTATAGAGCACCAAATAAATGAAACTAGAAAAGGAAATCCTCTTGTCACATAATAACCAAAGCACTAAACACACATAACAAAAAAAGAATACTAAAAACTATAAGGGAAAAGGACCAAGTAACATAGAAAGCTATACCTATCACAATTATTTCAGACTTCTCAACAGAGAATATGAAAACCAGAAGAGCCTGGTCAGAGGTCATGCAAACTATAAGAGAACACAAATACCAGCCCAGGCTACTATACCCAGCAAAACTCGCAATCAATGGAGATGGAGAAACCAAAATATTCAAGGACAAAATGAAATTTAAACACTATCTATCTATCTATCTATCTATCTATCTATCTATCTATCTATCTATTCAACCCTTCAGAGGATCCTAGAAGGAAAACTCCTGCATAAGGAAGGTATCTATACCAAAGAAAAAACAAGATATTAAGCATCTCACAACAAAGCCAAAACTAGAGAACCACAAGCACATAAAGCCATGTACAAAAACAAATATAACAGGAACCAACAGTTGTCTGTCTTTAATATCTGTCAATATTAATGGACTAAACTCACCTATAAAAATACATAAGCTAACAGACTGGATATGCAAACAAGATCCAGAATTTTGCTGCATACAAGAAACATACCTCAATAATAAAGACAGACACTATCTCACAGTAAAAGGATGGAAAAAGACCTTCCAAGCAAATGGTCCCAAGAAACAAGCTTGAGTTGCCTCCTAATATCCAATCAAGCATGATTGTATCTGTTAAATCCATTTGGTTCATAACTTCTGTTAGTTTCACTGTGTCTGTTCCCACAATCTGTCCATTGATGAGAGTGGGGTGTTGAAGTACCCCACTATTATTGTATGAGGTGCAATGTGTGCATTGAGATTTAGTAAAGTTTCTTTTATGAATATGGGTGCCCTTGCATTTGAGGCATATATGTTCAGAATTGACAAGTTCTCCTGTTGAAGTTTTTCTTTGATGAGTATGAAGTGGCCTATGTTTTTTTATTGGTAAATTGATTTCATTGATGTTGAGAGGTATTAATGACCAATGGTTGTTACCTTCTGTCATTTTGATGTTGGTGGTGGTACTGTGTGTTTGTGATTCTCTTGATTTTTCTGTGAGATGATTGATTTATTCTGTTTTATTGGGCATAGTTACCCTACTTCTTTTGAGGTTTTCCTTCTAGTATCCTCTGTAGGGCTGTATTAGTAGAAAGATATTGTTTAAATTTGGTTTTGTCATATATTACCTTGGCTTCTCCATCTGTAGTGATTGAAAATTTTGCTGGGGCTGGCATCTTCAGTCTCATAGAGTCTGCAAGACATTTGTCTTAGATCTTCTGGCTTTCAGAGTCTCTGTTGAGAGGTCAGCTGTACTTGGCTATCTAATGACTTTACTTTTCTTTCCGGGTATTCCTTCCATCCCTTTAAAAAAGTTATTCAGGGCTGGAGAGATGGCACAGTGGTTAAGAACACTGACTACTCTTCCAGAGGTCCCGAGTTCAATTCCCAGCAACCACATGGTGACTCAGAACCATTTGTAATGGTATTCAATGCCCTCTTCTGGTGTGTCTGAGGACAGCAACACCATACTTATATACACTAAATAAATAATTACATAAATCTAAAAAAATTAAAATTTATTTAGTGTTTCTTTTAAGAAAGTGTTTCATGTAGCTTCATGTTTCAAGTTTGGCTTCAAAGTGGCTATATAGCTACATGTCCTTGAACATTTGATCCTCCTGTTTCTATCTCTCCAACTGGTGCAATTATGTCCTGGTTGAGCATAATTGTGTGGTAAAATTGACTTTAAAACTAAGAAAAATATCAATGTTGACAATGGAGTGCAGTAAAAGAGCATATAATCTCTATACAAAGCCTGGCTTCAATGCTTGGCAACAGTTTTATAGGGAAATTTCAAAGATAAAACAAATGTATTTCAAGAATTATCAACATGAACCACTCTTGTTGCATCTATATCTTTTATATTCACCAATATATAATTTATTTTTATAACTTTTGGATTTAAAATATCATATGGTATATTGAATACATTTCATATATAAAACATATCTCAGCAGTAAAGCACTTGTTTTGCAAGGGCATACTATGATGATCATTTCTTAAAACTGTAAAAATAAGTAAGTAGATAGATAAATAAATAAATAAATAAAGCATAAAATTTGGTAAGATTTCATTTATAAAATCATGACCCCAAACAGCAGCAACAGCACCATAATACATGTTAGTTGCTTCATGAAAACAAGTATTTTTAAAAGTATAGGTAGATATACAATATAGTATATGGGAACCACTTTTGGAGAAACTGGTTAAGAGACAAATATGGATGGCACTGGAAGCTCATTTTCTTCCCTTCTCCAGTAGTTTACTAGAGGGCTGGCTGCTCTGGATTGAGCTATCTGTGCAAAGACAAAGTCTTTGTCTAATGTCAGCATTCCCAGTCCACAAGACTTTTCCTAGGCTCCTTTGTATGCAGAACTTGATCTTTAGCATACACAATCCCAGGCATTGTTCTTGGTTTGGGAGATCATTGATAAATTTTTTGTTACTCAGAGAAAACTATGCAGTCCCTAGCCAAATTTCCTAGGGAGGAGTTAGCTCTTTTTTTTTTCTTAGAATGCAAGATGTACCACAGCGGTACATTGTCTTGCTAAGTAGACAAGATCCTCTTTGCTGGAACCCTGCATACAATTCATATAGAAGATCCGTGACCAACCTATGCTACAAAACAAGGAAAGTTCGGGAGACTACTGCTTTTTGGCTTGCTTGTAAGTGTCCCATCCCCAATGAATTCTAAGCTATACTTGTATTCTCTATTATGATCAAAGTAGACTCCTCAAGAACCTAATACCGGGGAATAAGGGCGCAGATGCTGAGTTGCGTAGAGACAGAGAGGCCACTGGAGGGATAGAAGCCGAGGGAGAGGCCGAGGGCCATAGAGACAAAGGGGCATAGAGAGGGGGTCAGAGATGCAGATAGGCTTAGAGACAGAGGCTTGGCTGAGCCCAGTAATATCGAGGCCAAGGTGCATAGAGGTTGAACTCCACTAGGACACAGAGGTTGAGGGGTCACATGATGGTGAGGGCCATAGAGATACAGGAACAGAAGGGCTGAGAGGCATAGAGTCTCAGGGACAGAGATGCAGAGGAGCTTAGAGGCAGAGGCTAGTCGAAGTCCGGTGATAAAGAGGCCAAGGGACATAGAGGCTGAATTGCATAGACAGAGAGGCCACAAGGGCATAGAAGCTGAGGGAAAGAGAGTCCTAGGGCCATAGAGACAAGAGGGACAGAGGGACAGAGATGGAGCGGGGGCATAGAGGCTGAGCTGCATAGAGAGGCCACGGGGTGGAGGCTAGGGGGTATAGAGGCCAAACGGCCTAGACACAGAGAGGCCACAGGGGGCAGAGTCCGAGTTGCATAGAGACACAGAGACCAAGGAGCCACTGATAGGGACAGAGAGCTTCGAGGGGCTAAGAAGTCTATGGGCATCAACACATCAACACAAATAGGAATCGGAAGGCATAGAGGCTGAGGGGAAGAAAAAGGGGCCAGGGTCCCTATACACCCAGAGCCATAGAAAGAGGGACAGGTTGAGGGGTCCAAAGGTCATCGACAAAAAGGGTCAGAGAGGCCAGGAGGGGGGCATTGACTCTGACCTACATAGAGACAGAGGTTGTTGGGCTGAGGGCCATATATTTACATTGACAGAGAGGCCCCGTAGGGCATAGAGGTTGGACTGCATAGAGACATAGAGGACACGGGGGTGGGGGAGTAAACGATGAACGAGAGTCCTGGGACCAGAGAGAGAGAGAGAGAGAGAGAGAGAGAGAGAGAGAGAGAGAGAGAGAGAGAGAGAGAGAGAGAGAGAGATGCAGAGGCTACAGAGAATGGGCTGTATCAAGACAGAGAGGCAAAGAGGGCATAGAGGCCAAGATGTACAGAGACAGAGAGGCAGGGGTGGGGCATACAGGCTGAGGCCGAGATGCCAAGGGCCATAGAGACAAGGGGGAGCTGAGATGCAGAGGGCCACAGAGATCTATAGGGACAGAATGGCTGAGTTGCATACAGAGAAGCCACAGAGGGCATAGAGGCCGAGTTTCATAGAGGCAGAGAGACCACAGAGCGGGGGGGGGGGGGGTGAGGCAAAGAGAGGTCAAGGTCAATAGAGACAAAGACATAGAGAGGCCACAGGGTGCATAGAAGCTGGCTCCATAGAGACAGAGAGGTCATGGGAGGCATAGAGCCCAAGCTCCATGGAGATAGAGAGGCCAGAGGGGAGCAAAGAGGTTGAGTTGATTACACAGAGAGAGGCGGGGGAGGGGAGGGGGCAAAGATGCCAAGGGCAATAGAGAAAAAGAAGCCGAGAAAGAGATGCAGAGTACTCCAGAGATATGGGGACAGAGAGGCTGAGGGGCATAGAGTTTCAGCAACAAATGCTAAGGAACAGATAGCGAGGGTCATAGAGGTTTGGGTGTATGGAGCCAGAGAGGACACGGGGCATAGAGTCCCAACTGCATAGAGCCAGAGAGGCCACGGTGGGAGGACATAGAGTCTGAGCTGCATAGGGACAGAGAGGCAAGGTGGGGGCGGGTCATAGAGATAGAGAGGTTCCAGGGGGGGCTTAGAAGCTGGGCTGTATATAGAGAGGCCACGGGGCGGGGGGAGGGCTTAGGGGTTGGGCTCTGTACGGACAGAGAGGTGGGGGGGGCAAAGAGGTTGTACTGCATAGAGACAGAAAGGTCATGGGGTTAGGGTGAGCATAGACAGAGAGTGCCCCGGGTGCGTGAAGGCCGAGTTGCATAGAGACAGAGAGGCCACAGCGGCATAGAGGCTGAGGGAAAGAAAGGCCGAGGGTCATAGAGACAGACAATGATGTTGGGACAGAAATACTGAGGGGCATCGAGGCAGGGCTGTACAGAGTCAGAGTCTGTGGGGGCTATCGAGCCAGAGCTACATAGACATAGAGAGGCCATGGGGTGGCATAAAGGCTGGGTTTAGAGATAGAAAGGCCATGGTGTCGTGGACATAGAGTCCCAGCGGCCTAAGCTCTATAGACAGGGAGGCGGCATTAAGGCTAGGCAGCATGGAGACAGAGCGGCCACGGGGCGGGGCATAGAGAGAGAGAGAGAGGGACAGAGATGCAGGTATAGAGGTAGAGCTGGATGGAGACAGAGAGGCAAGGGGAGGAGGGGCCATAGAGACTGGGCTGTATATAGACAGAGAGGCCGTGGGGGTGGAGGCATAGAGTCCAAGGTGCATGGAGACAGGCCAGAGGGAATCTTAGACGCCACGGTGTGTATGTGTGTTGGGGCGGGGGACATAGACTACAAGCTGCATAGAGACAGAGAGGCAAGGGGGTAGAGGGCATAGAGACAAGCTTAGGGAGTCATGGAAGCCAAACTGCCCAGAGGTAGGCTCTAGTGGGCCACAGAGGCTGGACCGAGAGGCCGCGCGTGGTGGGGGTGGGGGGCATAGAGTCCAACTCGTATGGAGACAGGCTAGAGGGAGCATAGAGACCGAGCTTCATAGAGACGGAGGCGGGGTAGGGGCATAGAATTTGGGCTGCATAGAAACAGATGCCACGGGGTGTGCGTGGCATAGAGACTAGGGTGTGTAGAGACAGACCACGTGGGTGCGCGGTGTGATAGAGGCCACGGGGTGTGCGTGGCATAGAGACTAGGGTGTGTAGAGACAGACGCGGGGTGGGCGGTGTGATAGAGGCCGATATGCATAAAGATAGAGGCCATGGAGTGTGTGTGGCATAGAGGCTTGGCTGTATAGAGACAGACCACGCGGGAGGTGGGGTGGGGGGTGGTGATAGAGGCCTAGGGCCATAGAGACAGTGGAGGTTACAGAGATAGAGGGACAGAGGTGCATAGGCCATAGAGATGTTTGGACAGAGAGGCTGAGGGTATAGAGGATGGGCTGTATAAAGTCAGAGCTGCACAGACACAGGGGCCACAGGGGATGTAGAAGCTGGGCCCTATAGAGACAGAGGCCAGAGCGGAGCATAGAGGCCGAGCTACATGGAGACAGAGGAGGTAGAGGGGGCATAGAGTCTAAGCTATGTAGCGACAGAGAGGCCACGGAGGGCAGAGGTCAAGTCGCATAGAGAAAGACCGTGGGGGCGAGGGGTAATACAGACAAAGGAGCGGAGAGGGAGAAGGGGAGATGCAGGGATAGAGGTTGAGGGGCATAGAGGCTGGGCTGTGTAGAGAGACAGAGAGGCCACAATGGCTAGAGTCCAAGCTGCATAGAAACAGACCACTGGAGGCATGGAGACCGAGTTGCAGAGAGACAGATAGGCCACGGGGGCAGGCCATAGAGACAATGGGACATATAGATAGAGGGACAGATTCATTTTGCTGCCGAAATGTTGGGACAGAGAGGCTTCAGAGAGTCGGGTGGGGGCGGTGTATGGACATGAAACTTGAGCTGCATAGAGAGACCATGGAGGCCATAGAGCTCAAGCCACACAGACACAGAGAGGCCGGGGGGGGGGGGTCGGTCATGGAGGCTTAGCTGTAAAGACATACAGGCCAGGGGCGGGGGGCATAGAGCCTGGGTTGTACAGTGACTTAGGGGCCGAGGTGTATATTTTCTGAGATGGCTCGGAGGAGGGGCAAGCGCGGAGGTTGAGGGAAAGAGAGGCCAAGGGCCATGGAAACAAAGGTGAACAGAGAGGGGCAGAGATGCAGAGGGCCCCAGATATAGGGACGTAGAGGCTAAGGGGCATAGAGTACCAGCAGTAGAGAGGCCATGAGGAGCATAGAGGCTGAGCTGCCTAGAGACAGTCTACAAGAGGTGGGGACAACGAGACCAAACTGCGTCGAGATAGAGAGGCCAAAGGGCACAGGGGCTGAGCTTTATAGAGACAGGCCACGGGAGTGGGGGAGGCTGAGTCTGAGGGAATGAGAAGTTGATTGCCACTGAGAGGAGGGGAGGACAGAGACTCAGAGACCCACTGAGATATAGGGACAGAGAGAATGCAGGGGAATAGAGGCTGAGCTGCGTAGAGAGAGAGCACGGCCATGGGGAAGGGCATAGACACAGAGACTCGGGTGGACAGAGAAGCTGAGCTGGATAGAGACATGCCGCAGGGGGCATAGAGAACGAGTGAGAGAGATGTCGAGGGTCATAGAGATGCTGAGTGCCACAGACATATAGGGGCAGAGAGGTGGAGGGGAACTGAGCCTCAGCAACAGATAAGCTGAGGCAAAGGGGCATAGGGGCCGAGCGACCACAGGGTTGCCTAGAGGCCGAGCTGCATAAACACAGATGCCATGGGGTACATAAAGGCTGAGCTTCTTAGAGACAGGGGGCCATGGGGGGATAGAGATAGAAGGACGGAGAGGTTGAGGGGCATAGAGTCTCAGGGACAGAGATGCAGCATGTCTCAAGAGACAGCGACTGGTACATGCTGAGGGACAGAGAGGCCAAGGGGCATATAGTCTGAGCTGTATAGAGACAGAGGCCTAGGGAAAGAAAGAGCAAGGGGCCCTGTATGCCCAGGGCGTGGAAATAGAGAGGTTGAGGGCATGAAGGCCCAGGGTCACAAAGGCCATCGGAGGGCAAGGGCATTGTCTCCGAGCTGTATAGAAACAGAGAGGTTGAGGGGATGAGGGCCATAGAGAAGGAGGGACAAAGAGGCCGGGGGCTCCAATAGGCCAAAAGTAGGAGAGGCTGAGGAACATAAAGACAAAAGGACAGAGAAGCCAAGGGGCATAGAGTGTCGGACAGAAATGCAGAGGGACTTAGAGGCAAAGGACATAGAGGCTGAGCTGCATAAAGACAGAGAGGACAGGAGGCAGGATGGCATAGAGACAAAGGCTGAGCGGCCAGAGAGGCCAAGGCGGCATAGGAGATGAGGGGCGTAGAGACAAGGGGACAGAGAGGCTAGTGCACTCAGTGGTGGTGCATAGGAGTGGAGCTGCATGGAGGCTGAGGGGTATAGAGGCTGATGGGGTGGGGGGGAGCACCAGGGGCATAGAGAGACGGGGACAGAAGTGCAGTGTAGCTTAGAGTTAGAGTTTAGGGGAAGCTGAGGCATAATGAGGCCAAGGTGCATAGAGTCTGAACTGCATAGAGACAGGGGCAAAGAGATAGGCCTAGGGACAGGAAGGCAAGGGGCATAGAGGCTCATCTGTATGGAAACAGAGGCCTAGGGAAGGAAAGGCCTAGGGGCACAGAAGGACAGAGGCCCAGGTGCATGGATGCTGAGAGGAATAAACAGGCAAAGGAGCATACAGGCTGACGTGCATAGAGACACGGATGTGGAGGGCCGAGGATAGATGTGGGGCATAAGGTGAAAAGGCTGAAAATCAGAGGCACAAAGAGAGGTAGAGGCTGAAAGGGACTAGAGGGTGGAGACCGAAAAGAGGCAGAAGCAGAGGAGCAAAGGAAGAAATGCAGAGGGAGACAGGGTAAAGGGCAGAAAGGCATAGGAGCGGAGGCGAGGCCTGGAGACAGGCAGAAGCAGAGGGCGAGAGGCAGTGAACCACACAGGCTGATTCAGAGGAGTGGAGAAGTACAGGTAAGAGGCAGAAAGGCAGAAGCTGAAATACAGAGAAAGAGGCTAGGAGGCCAAGAAGCAGGGGTAGTGGGCCAGAGAGACTGCAGAAAGAAGGGAGCAAAGACGAGAAAGAAGAGCTGAAGCAGAGTTAGAGAAGCAGGAAAAATGCAAAGATGGTGTGTTGGGAGACAGTCTGGTGCAAGGCTTTCTCAGGAGCCCCAGCGAAAAGTCAAAGGGAAGACTAGTTCTGTGTCCTTGCTCAGGTGCAGTCTGGGGACTCAGGGCATGGCCTCAAAGGAGTCAAAGTTGCAGTTTCTGGGATGTGACTTTCATCCAGGCTGTGGCTATCAGTCCTAGGGCAGCTGTATCTGGAGCATTCTGTGTTCTCTTTGCCATCATTGTATCATTTAGCTTTCTACTGACCTTGACTAGTGTGCCCTCTCCCCTGCCATTTCACATTTGTAAGAAGCTGCGTGGCTTAATATACTTGCTTGGCTTAAGATGGTTTGTCTTTGGCACAGGACCTCCTGATCCTAAACTTTCCTGCCTTCTTCATTTTCTGATTCCCTAAGCCTTGTGTGGAAGGACGACTCATTGGCCCACCCCCGTTGGCACCTGCACAGGGCCCGGAGTAAGGAGAAAAGGGTAAGTATGACTGTAATGTATAGATAAATAAGAGAAGTTTGTCCGGAGGGACTGAGGGAAAGGGTGATGGAGTCAGAATTCAAACATGGGGGCAGAAAGAGCCTGAAGAATACTTTCTTTGTCTACAGATGCTTCATTTGCTTCTGCATTGTTGTTTTTGTAATTTTCTAAAGCCTTTAGAAAAGTTCTTTATTTTCATTTAAGAAATTGCTCCTTGGTTCCCTAAAGAAATTTCTGTAAGTTTAAAGGCACGGGAATGCACAGATGAAGGCCATGTGATTTTCCCATTGATGGCTTAGCAGTATGAAATTTTATATGAGATTGTTTAGACCCATAGCATGAATTTGATTCAGTTGTAATTCAACACCCCTTTGAAGCTAAACAGTCTCCACCAAAACAGACTGGGGCGGGGGCAGAAGATAGAGAAAACAAAAGTCAAAAAATGGAGAGCAAAGGCCCTGAGGACAAGGAAGCAGCTTTAGTTTCTTGAGTTACCTTTATGTTTGTGATGCCTCAGAGGAACTTCTTTTTTTTTCCTTGATGGTGTAGTTATAAAATCACCTGAAGTGGCTCTTACCAGCTTAACGGAGCCAGAAGCCCCTCCTTCATCAAATTATTAGGTTCTCTGTTATAGCTCCCTGGCCTTCATTTTCAGAAGCCAGGTGAGTCCGAACCCCCTGTAATAACACAGTCTCATGTTGGATTGTACAGCATCTGGAAGCTTTCCAGGAGTAGGCCTAGGTTAGCAGACTGGGGCAGTAAACCTTTAAGATGACAGTTACTTCAGGAGAATAAAATTTACTTTTACACCCTGTTGCATAATAAGATTTTCCCTGGGAGAAGCAACACATATGCCTAGTCACTCCAGATAGGGAGCCCACAACTGCCAAAGTAAAGACCTCCAAAGTCCAACTTAATGAAGCAATGAATTTTATTAAGGTTAATTACAGGAGTATGGGTGAGGGGTTACTTACAGGAACAGAAATAACTCAGAAACATCTGCATCACCCCACTATGAGTGACCATTCACAGAGCTAGGAAAGTGGATCAAATTGCACAGCCTGCAAGCAGTTCAACAGGTTAGGCTGGAGAGTGCCCTTTCCAGGTGGCTCAGTTGGCCTAAACTTCTGCCAGGCAGCTTAGCTGGTCTGAGAGCAACTCTCAGGAGAAGGCCTAGTGAATCAGTCCAGTTTCAAGGACTTCCTATGATCAAACGAATGCCAGTGCTCAACAGTTTTCTCAGAGACTTATCTACCATAGACCTCTGAGGAATTTTCCTAAATTCTTCACAGTCTGGAAGAGCTCTATCATAAATTTGTTTCTCAACTTTTAGAGGCAGTGAGTCTCACTATTGTATTTTTAAAATAATTTATTTATTATATTTATACGAGTACACTGTAGTTGTCTTCAGCACACCAGAAGAGGGCATTAGATCCCATTACAGATGGTTGTGAGCCACCATGTGGTTGCTGGGATTTGAACTCAGGACCTCTGGAAGAGCAGTCAGTGCTCTTAACCACTAAGCCACCTCTCCAGCCCCCGAGTCTCATTATTGTTGATTGAGATATGGCATGGCAACTTTATTAATCTGTTTGCTTTACTCCAAGCTTTGAGGTTATTCCCTCAACCTCTGAGTATTTATATTGATAGTTTATTTGTTGGAAAGGTTTCCCAAATACTTCCTGGTGCTTTTATAAAATGGACTGAGGATAAAGAACTATTTCATTTGTTTCAACAGGTTTATCAACAGTTCCAAAATTAGGAGGCACCTTATCTTCTCCAATACATTCTAGGACATTCTGGTCTCCGTGGTCCTTTGGCAGAGGTAAATCAAATTCTACATGTAGCTTCTCACCATGTACTTCAGGTGCTTACTGAGTCTGTTTGATTTAAGCAAGCTACAGAATCTCATGTACGCCCTCATCAACCATCTGCTATACTTTGGTGTCAATTTTAACTATCTGGAGAACAGGCACAACAAATTGTTCCAGACTGCTCCGCTTGCACAGCTCCTCTGCCTGCACCTTGTTATGGTTACTGCTTTAGCCTTACTGCCTAAAGCATTATGGCCTTTGGATGGGTGCAGGCTGTTGAGCATTGCATTACACATTGCCTGCTGTTGCTTTTTGTAGCTGTCCTTCCAAAAATGTTGAAATACAGATAATGCTCCTTTATATACTTCTGATGCCTTTGAGACGTTTTATACTACCACCTTCAGAATTGTGCATAAAAACAGTATCCCTTACAATCTTCAAAGACACAAGGATCTATTAAAGTTTTGCTTGAAAAAATATATAGTTATTTACCCTCCTACTACTCCTGTTAATCTTTCCAGTCATACTTTATTTTATTTAAATCTTTTGAGAATGAATCTACTAGTATTGACAGCTGGCCAACATTTAAGGGGAAAACAGGCTCCGGAAGGAAAGGTCATATGGAAAAATCTTGCTAGAGGGAATTGGTATAGTCCTCATTCCATGCTAATGTATGGGTAAGGTTATATCTGAGTTTTTCCACAGGAAGCTGATGGTTCGTCTTGGGTTCCCGAGAGTCTTGCCAAACACTCCCAGGTTACAACAGCGATGGCTACATCATAAGCGCCGGAAGTTGAGGATGCAGAAGATGATGAGTTTCAAGGCACAGCAGAGCCCAAAGCGTCCTATTCAGTCTACCCAGAAGCGTCTGCTCCAGACTTGGAAACAGATTAAACACTTTACTGCTGAAGGAATTCGAGTGGTCAAGGACAAAGGGCAGCGTGTTTCTCCTACTCGCTTATTCTCGGCAGTTCTGGCATTATTCTCTACCCCGACAGTAGAAAATGTGGGAGTCTATTGGGCTTAGGTACTGGATCCCACTTTGGTCTACCCAGTCACGTGGGAGGATTCAGCAACTAGGGTGTTTACTAATGATATAATGTTTCTGACAGTCCTGATATTTCTCATGGGCTGCCTTGCACTGAGATCCATCATTCCTATTTGTCACTGGAGGGTCACTTGGATAACTCTAATCCACGTTATCCAATAAGCTTGTGTCTTTGAGCTACAGGAGAATTTTTTAAAACATAATCAATTCACCCATCATTTTAGTTTATCAGTATGCAATGAGAATCCTGTGCCCTGGTTTCCAGAATGGAATTCCAACTCCATGGTTCTAAAGAATTCTGTGCTTCTGAATGGATGGCCTAAGGTGCTTGTCAACTTGTCTTGGAGATATCCACCTAGTCTGAATGAAGATAGCTTCTTAGGTGCTGAGGGCCATGCAGGAGGAATGACAAATGGCTTTAGGACTCATGGAATTTGGCCCACAGGTTACCACAGTCACATGGGTGAGCCTTGGTAAGGCACAGCCCCAAGGACCACGTGTCCTGAGGACTTCCTGCGGTTACAGAGTTCTGCTCTTCTTGCTGCACTCACATCCCTCTTAATCTAAGAATTGTATGAAAACTCTAAGGGGGCTTCCAGCCCCTCACTGGGCAGTATCTCTGTCACTCACAATACTAATGTTTAGTCTCTTTCAGGCATTGTTGATGGAGCAGATTAATGATTCACTAATCACCCTAGGAAAGAATTTAGAGATGTAGGTTGTCAGCAATGACCAATCGCTCTTAGAAAGCATTTGGAAAAATAAAGTTGTTAGTGAAACTAGGTTGAGATATTTTTGCTAGTGGCTTTGATGTAAAAAAATCTTAGGGAACAATCTGAAGTTCAGAAAGGCCAGTTTTATTAGTTATGCTAGAGACCCTTTATGGTCAGGGAACAATGGCAGCTGGCTAACGTGAGTCTTACTGGGGCTGGACTGACTGGGATAATTGATTTCTTATACTCATGTTTGCCCTCAGCTTCCTGATACCGTTTATTAAGAATTGTTGATGTACACATTTTAAGGATTTAAGGTAGATATGACTTATTTTCATGTAAAAGTTTAGATTTGTGATTAAAAGATACTTACATGATTACTTTTAGAGACAAATAATAAAATAATTGCTCCTTTCTTTGTAACTGAAAATTGCTGCATGCCAGTCAGAAAAACTGGCTGAGAAAATTATCTTGTTTGCTCACACTTTGTTAATCTATAACACGTTGCTTAGTTAAGAATGTAAGTGAGTTTTGGGGAATAATTGGTTTTCTTTACCTGTACTATGTGATGTTTCTTGTAAAGGTATTGGAAAACACACTTTTTCATAATCATTCATCAGAAGAAAACTGGAAGGTAATCACATTGAGCTGCATACTACTGGAAAGATTTTGCTGGGATATATAAGTGGTGGAAGAAAGAATAAAGTATTAGAGTTGCAACACCCATCAACTATGTGTATGTGTAAGGTTTATGTATATGGTGGGTTGGCACACTGTTTCTTCCCCAGAGACTATGCATATGTATGTATGTATGTATGTATGTATGTATGTATGTATGTATGTATGTATATATATACATACATACATACACAAATGTAAAGTTTGTCTGGGTGTGTGTTAGAGCTTGTTTCACCCACTAAATTATGTATGTGTTCGTGAAATGGTTGGAGTCTGCTTGTTGGAGCCTTGCATTAACTATTCCATGTGTGAATGTGCATATGTCTATCTGTAGTAGGTCTGTCTGTATGTGTGTGTATGTATGTATATGCATGTATGTTTGTGTATATGAAGTTATTGGACTCTGCCTTTGTTTCATCCGCTCAGTGTGTATGTGTGTGAATTTTCTCTTCTCTCTCGCTTGCTCCTAGGAGTTAAAAGAGTTTATAGTTTTTCCACTGGCCACAGGGAGTGCCAGCCCCAGTAAATTAAGCTTTGTTTCCTCAGAAAAATGTCTGCTGAGTAACTTCTTTAATTGCTGGCTCCTTTGATATCAGCCCCTGTAGGTATCTAGATCCATCACCATCAGTGGCTTTAAGCACTGACCCCCAACGGCTGCCTGTCCCAGTTTACCTACCACATGGATACCAAAGCTGGTCATTGGCACTTAGGACCCCCTCAGTGGCCACACCCTGTTATAATGTCTCCAGAGGGAAAAGTTCAGCTGGACCCTTGGCTGTTACCCACAGCCCTGGACCATGTGGTTGTTTATGTGACTTTTGGAGAAAAAGAACAATTATGGCGTGGTCATTTAATGTTTGCACTCACTGCCTGTGTTAACCCTGCATGTGTTACTGACTGGTTGTCCCTCTATTCAAGAAAGTGGGAGATACTTCAAATTTACCTGTTTCAATTGTTTCCTCTCTAATTGTGTAAACTTCTCTTCTGCTCAAAAGAGCCATCTCTCACTTCGACAGCCGTTCTTTGTTATGGTTCCTGTGCAACTTAAATATACACAGTATGGTGTTTTGGGCAACAGATTTTCCTTGAATCACATCACGCTTTTAATAGAAAGTGGAGATTTTTAGGCCAGGTTTCAACTAACATTCTTGTGGGAGTAAATGCTATAGAGTTTGCAGCTGTTCCCACAGTGGGCTTTGCCCCAAAATTGCAAACTGCCCATTAAAAAAAAATTAGCTTGCTTATAATGCCTTTGTAGAAGAATGTGTATATAAAAAACTAGAAGCTAAGTTATATGTCCTAAAAGTTGTGGCATTGCATCTAGAAGATACAGTAATACAAGCAATACCACAACATTTACAGTACCATTCTAGCTTTAGATATGACTGTTACTTCTTTAAGCTATATGAGTCTGAATAAAGATGGGAAGGGGTTAAAAATCATGTCCATAGAACATGGCATCATGAGAATGTTAGCTTATATTTATTAATTTTTAAGAAATTAGTTAGTGACCTAGGCCATGCTCATCCTGTTTTGGGTTAGCCAAAGATTTATTTTACAAGCTACAAGGATTTAACTCCTTTAACATCCTTCAATATTCATTCAGTATCATGCCCAGATTACTTGTGTTACTGATTTCTTTGAAAAATATTAGGAGGCATTTGTTAGTTTAAGGAGTGTCAGGGTCTTAGACATTGAAACACTAATAGCTCATTGTCTTAGTCAGGGTTTCTATTCTAGCACAAACATGACCAAGAAGCAAGTTGGAGAGGAAAGGGTTTATTCAGCTTACACTCCCATATCGCTGTTCATCACCAAAGGAAGTCAGGACTGGAACTCAGACAGGTCAGAAAGCAGGAGGTGATGCAGAGGCCATTGAGGGATGTTATTGGCTTGCTTTAGGGAGAAAAACCTTTCCCAGGTTCTTCTGGTCAACTTGGGTCTTTGGCATCCTCTTGGCCATGTGCCTCCTCCCGAAGCACTATCTCCAGCAGAGAAGAATAATTGCCATGATTACATTGGATCAATTAGGAAGTCTCACTGAGCTGGAATCGAGTTCACCTTCCTCTAGGGGCAAATGCTTGGAAGTCAGCCAAGGCTCTGTTCCTGTGAGAGAAGCGAGTGGTACCCATGAGTAGGTACCAAACGTTCAGTGTAAAGTTGCTTTAGTACCACTCCTATACAAGGCTGGCCTGGCCTGTAGATTTCCAGGACAACCAGGGATGCACAAAAAAGAAAACGAAAAAAAAAAAAAAAAAAAAAAAAAAAAAAAAAAAAAAAAACTTTCTCAAAACCAAACCAGTCAAGCAAAAAGGGACAAAAACAAAACAACTGTATTAGTCAGGGTTCTCTAGAGTCACAGAACTTATGATAGTCTCTGTATAGCAAGGAATTTGTTGGTGATTTACAGTCTGTACTCCAACTCCTTAACCATGGTCAGCAGCAGCTGTAAAGTCCTAGGACCTAGTAGATGTTCAGTCCCACAAGGCAAGCAGGCGAAAAAAGCCAACCTTCCTTGTTCCAATGTCCTTATGCAGGTCTCCAACTGTAGGTGTATCCCAGATTAAAGGTGTGTACCACCACACCTGGATCTGGGACTTGCTTTGTCCCAGATGACCTTGAGCTCAGTGATCTCCTTGCCTTAGTGTCCTAAGATTCATAGCTTCTGCCTCAAGATCAGGATCAAAGTTGGGCCTCCAAATTCTGGATTGTGGTTCATTCCAGATATAGTCAAGATGACAACCAGGAATAGCCACTCCACTCATTTAGCATTAAAAAATAAGGGAACATGTTGTGACCCAGGCCCATGCATGGCTCTCTCAGAGGTCCTAATGAAAAGACAAGGGCCAACTTGGCAGAGTCCTTTCTGGGCCTGGAGCCAGGGCCTCAAAGGAGTCAAAGTTGCAGTTTCTGGGATGTGACTTCCATCCAGGCTGTGGCTATCAGTCCTAGGGCAGCTGTATCTGGAGCATTCTGTGTTCTCTTTGCCATCATTGTATCATTTAGCTTTCTACTGACCTTGACTAGTGTGCCCTCTCCCCTGCCATTTCACATTTGTAAGAAGCAGTGTGGCTTAATATACTTGCTTGGCATAAGATAGCTTGGGCAAGACCTCCTAATCCCAAATTTTCTATTACCTTTAGCTTCTGATCCTTCCCCTCAGAGACCTTTACTCAAGACAACCTGCTAGTCCAGGTCAGTAGAAGCAGAAAGGCAGAGGCAGATTGCAGAGGTAATGGGGCAAAAAGTCAGAGGAGAGGGAAAGAGTTGGTTGAAGAGGTAGAGGGGCAGAGGCGGAGCAACAAAAACTTCTGTAGACAGGAAGAGGCAGAATGGGAGACAGAGGGAGAGGCAGAAATACAGAGGAAAAGAGTCAGAGGAGCAAAGGAACACAGACACAGAAAGGCAGAGGCAAAAATGCGGAAGCTGAGTTACAGTGGAGATTCAGAGGGGTGAAGTGGAAAAGGCAGAGGGTCAGAGAAACAGTAGAGGCAGGGAAGCACTGGCAGAGGGAAGAGGCAGGGGTGAGGAGACAGAGAGGCAGGATGTAGATGAGGTGAAGGCACAGAGAGGCAGAGGGGAAACTGCAGAGGTAAGGAGGCAGAACAAGGACAGAGGGAGACATGCTCAGGCAGAGGTAGAGATTAAGACAGGCAGGGACAGCAGTGGGCATCAGAATGCACTTGGTACAACAGTATACATGCAAACGAACACTCAGACCCATAAGGCAAATCTTGATATTTACCAAAAAGGGAATCCAAGAAACACCACAGTAATACCTTTGTTCAAGAACCATCCAATAGGGGGCTGGAGAGATGGCTCGGTGGTTAAGAGCACTGATTGCTCTTCCAAAGGTCCTGAGTTCAAATCCCAGCAACCACATGGTGGCTCACAGCCATCTGTAATAAGATCTGATGTCCTCTTCTGTTGTGTCTAAAGACAGCTACCCTGTACTAATAAGATAAATACTAAAAAAGAACCATCCAATAAGTACATATCAAACATAGCTAACTGGTGGGGACAGAGTGTGTTAAACACTGGGGACATTCTCACGGTCTTCAGCAGTGTAAACAGGAAGAGCACAGCTCTGTATCTGAGTTTTAAACTGAGCCTAGCCTTAGAGTTACATACAACTTAAGAAAACACATTTTCTCAATTCTTTAAAGGGTTTTAAATTATGTGTATTTGTGTTGGTGTATATTATATGAATCAATGGCCAGATGAAGCCACTGGTGTTAGGGCTCTGAGGCACTGAATTTAACAGGTGACAAAGAGCCATCTGCACGATAGTCTTCTGCCAGAACAGTACACCATTTTAACCACGAAACCACCTCTAGCTCATTTACCTACTTTCTTAGCAGTCCCTTATAAGGCCATGAGACTGAGCTTCAGCTTTATCGTTTGTAAATTAATAAAGATAAAACCAACTTCAGTAAAATGATAAAATGCACAGGACAATTAGAGAAATTATTTTATTCAGACTATCAACATAGGGAGAGTACTTAAAGAACAACACAGTAGACGGCACTTGGGAAAGGGGCAGAGAGTAGTCCAAGGTCATGTTGATAGTGGGAAAGGAACGGTAAGACTAGAACCCTGATCTCTATACTCTCAAGATAATTCTAATCCTACTCATTCAGGCCTCAAATCACCGTCAGCAGGCATATACCAGCATAGCCATTTCTTATTAATGCCTTTATTTAACATAAAATAATGGGTTCCATTATGACACTTCCATACATGCACGTTGCTCATATTAACTTCCTGTCCCTATTACCATCTTTTACTGTCCTGAACCTTCTCTCACTGTTCTTTTTTTCCTTCCTCCAAACAGGCTGGTATTAATTTACTCAGTTCTTGTAAAAACAAAAAACAAAAACAACAACAACAACAAAAAGAAACCAGCCTATTTTATTCTACCAAATCGTGTGTGTGCGTGTGTTAGTTCCTCTGTAGTTTTTTTTTTTTTTTTTTTTTGGTGTCCAAAGTAGTCTCCTGGATTAGTAATTGTTTGTGGAGACAAAAAACGAAACTTGAAAGCACCTTAACTAAGAAAATACAGTAATCGAGAGCAATTTCTCCGCAGACCGCCAAGGGGCGCAAAGTTTTTTTTTTTTTCCTTGAAATCCAGACACACTGGTTCCTGTCTGGGACAGACACACTCAACAGCCAGGAAATTAGCAGAACCTAGAAGCTGAAGCGACTGTGGTTCTGGTAAGGCGACTTTGTGAATGAACACTTCCGGTAGCGAGTGGTGACAGAATCCTGCTAGCGAGGCCAGTGTCCCACGTTTCTATTGGCCACACTAACGTTGGGAGGCGGGATTTAGTCGGGGTCATGCTCTCCAATTGGCTGATGATGTGCCGTTGGGAGAGAAGGCTGTGTGAAGAGCGCGGCAGACCGCGTTCTTCAGTTCTGTTGGGAATCCGGGAGTAGGCCTGGTCTTGGCTCCCACGGGATGGATCGCGTTTGGCGTGCGTGGGACGGGCAGACCTCCAAAGAGAATCAGCCAGAGTCGCCGAGAGGCAGGGGTATCGTAGTCTCCTGGCTTAGCAAGGCTGAGTGGGAGCAAGTGACGGTTTATCTGTTCTGTGATGATCAGAAATTGCAGCAGTACGCGCTGAACCGAATTACAGTATGGAGGAGCAGGTAAGGCGTCCGGGTCAGCCCTCTTGCCTGGGTGGTGTCTCGCTCCTTCCTTGGTCGAGTTCCCCAACAGCCATATTTTCTATAGCCTTCCCTGAAATTGCCTTATGGTTTCTTTCTTCTAAGTACCCGGGGAAAAGTTGCGACCAAGCTCCTGTACTTATCCCATGGAAGGAAAATAGGGTGTATGTTCCAATACTATTTTTTTGTGTCTGTGAGGCTTAAGTTTTACGTGCAAAATAAAGGGGACCCGAGCCGGGACTAAAGGAGTAGGTTGATATGTTGAAGTGGCTTTCTGGTTCTGGTTAAGGATTCAGAATTGAGGTTCGTTTGATGCGAGAGGGAGATAATAGGATTTGGGGGAGAATAATTTGAGGGGGAGAGAATGGACCGTGTCCACACAACTGTTGGTGAATTGTAGTACTTTAAGATATCCTGTGTACCCCCAGCCAGCTTCTCAGTTCCTTTATTACTGTTGGATCTCGGGACTTTACCCCGTCTTTTCTAAGTGCTTTGTATATCCGTGCACTTTTAAGTGTGTAATGGGAGTATAATGCAGCAACCAAGTTTCTGTGGTAGAGGATGGAATTATGTGAGGATTTTTATGATGGTTTAGGTTAGGCAATGATCTGCCCCTGGCAGTGGCTTCTACCGCTGACCTGATACGATGTAAGCTCATGGATGTAGCCGGTGGCTTGGGCACTGATGAACTTCGACTGCTCTATGGCATGGCATTGGTCAGGTAAGACCTATACAGGGTAACACTGAGGGGGTTGGCTTTGGAAACATGGATTTAAAAAGCTTGGTTTCGGGTACCACCTGAAACAAAAAGCCAAGAATGGGTCTTTGTGTGTGAATCAACCTGTGATTTTTGTTTTTAAACTTGGCCATGACTATATCTTGTTTACAGTTCTGTCTTGTCCATACAACCTATTTCCCTTTTCCAGAAAGTTCTCTCTTTTCTGTTCTTCCTGCCCTTCTAGAATGTATAGGACGTGTGTAATTCAGAACATTTCATACACAGGGAAAGATTACCACTGAGTTTTCTCATATGACAAAGCCTTATATTGTTTGATCTCTGTTTTGATGTCTCCTCTTTTGTCTTCTGTTTGTGTTTATCTGTGTTTACCCATATTATTTGATGTAGTTATTTATTCTAACATCTATAGCACATTGTGTATAATCATATGTCATGATTATTCTAGACCAAATTGCCAAGACCAGAGTCTTATCTGTCTGTGTTGTTTCAGTACATACCTTAGTAAATGTTGGGACTGTCCCTGCTCTGGCTGACATCAAGCATAAGAACAGGGCAGTCAGTAGAAAGGTAACTTCACAAGGAATTTTGAGTAAAGCAGATTTTTGTTTGTTTGTTTTTGAACTATGACACTTATTTTTCTCCCAACCCAGGTTTGTGAATCTTATCTCAGAGAGGAAGACAAAATGTTCTAACCTCCCCCTCAAATACCTGGCTCAGGAGGTATGTGTGAAAGGTTGTATTGCTCATTCTCTTTTTCTAGGAGGGCTTCCTTAAATGAGTCATGGGGTGAGGTATACAGACCGGTCAGTTTATCTCATCACTTACCAGGTAAAACAGTAGAAGCTTCAGACCGTTAGCTTTCAAGCTTTTTGTTGTTAACACATGAAATAATGTGTTCCACTATGACTTCTGTGCATATATCATTATACTTTGCTTTTATTTGCCCTTCTCTATTTTCTGCTCCCACCTATTCCACCTCTTCTCTCAAACAATCCTTCCTTTTGCTTACATGTCACATTCCATTAGCCTTCCTTGTTCTCCTTGTCCCTTTCATTAGCTCCCTTCTTCCAGTGCCCACACTCCTCTTTCTGTATCCTTTGCCCTGTACATATTAGACACACACATAGAAATTTAAATCTAAATTCTGCATGTGAGAAAATTTATGAAACACATGTCTTTCTGAGTCTGGCTTATTTTGTTTGCTTCACATACTGATCTTTAATTCCATTTGTTTTCTCAAAGATACTTTCATTTTTCTTTACAGTTGAATAAAATTCCATTCAGTGTATGTTCCATATTGTCTCCATGTGTTGACAGTCCTATAGGCTCATTATATATTGCAGCTATTATAAGTCAAGGTAGCAGTATGTTGGGGTGTATAAATATTTTGGAAGTATGTTGACTTAGAATCCCTGGGTATATGCCTAGGAGTGGTATAGGTGGATCATATGATAATTTTCATTTTAGTTTTTTTCTTTTTCGGAACCTCCATATTGGTCCATACCAGTGTATGCTTCTGCCAGCAGTGAAGATGGGTACTCTTTGTCCCACATCCTCACCAGCATTTTTTTTTAATGATAGTAATCCTGACTGGGCTGAGATCAAATCTTGAAAAAGTTTAATTGGTATTTCCTTAATGACTAAGGCTGTTAAGCACTATTTCACATATTTATTGACAATGTATGTCTCTTTGAAAACTAAATATTAGTACAGCTATTGATTGGATCTTTTTTGTATTCTTTATTGGTAATGCTCTGTGTGAAATACACTTGGCAAGGATTTTTCTTCCATTTTTTTAAGCTATGCTATCTTTTTCCTTTGTTATTTTCTTTGATGTGCAAAAACTTAAAAAGTCATGCGATCTGTTTGTCGATTCCTTAGGATTATTTCTTGTGCTGTTGGAGCCCATACCGAAAAGGGTTTGACTAGATGATTGAATGTCCAGTTTTAAAGAAGATTGCTTCCTTATTTCTCATAATTTGCATTTCAGTGGGCTTAGCCAGCTCTGCTAGTTTGGAGTGGCCCAGTGAAAGTGAGGACCCTGACTGTACCACTGGGTAGGGGCACAAAAGAGAGTAGCAGTCAAAATGCCTGCCCTCATGGAGCTGGCAATCTGAGGAAAGAAAGAAACAGCTCAACCAAGCAGCAAAAAAAAAAAAAGAGTCAGATATTTCTGGCTTCAGTAAGTATGTTAGTTGTATAGGAATTTGACGGTAGGTATATTCTCAGCCATGAAGAAAAACTTGCTGAAGCTCTTATGAGAGACAAAGAAGAATAAAGGTACCTAGGAAGAAGGAAAGGGCTAAGGGAAACTGAGAAGGTTATTAGTAATGCCCATCACAGAAATGGTTGGTGGTTGGGGGTAATTGCCTTTTCTTATGTTAAGACTACTTCCAGTAAAATATGATTAGGAACCTTGGATTGTTATCTTGATCATCAACAACACTGGAAAATCCACTGGGATGGATGGCCAGGGTAAATCATCCCTGAGTTTCTGCAAGTTTTAGTATTTTCTCATTTCTAACTAAACTCATTCTCCACCCCTAATCAGGTAAACATTCCGGATTGGATTGTTGAACTTCGCCACAAGTTGACCCACAAGAAAATGCCCCATATAAATGACTGCCGCAGAGGTGAGTGTGGGGTGGTGGGGGTTAAGCTTGTGGGCCTGGGCTGGGTGGCATTTGTGGAAAAGGAACAAAGATGTCAGGACCAGGTGAAATATAGACTCATTGTGGCTACAGTATAAGGCTTGGCTTCCACAAGCTTACTGATCATAATATGTAGTCTTTTCATAGGGAAAAAAGTCCATGTGGAAAGTATGAAAAAATAAAATCAGGATTAGTATTACCTCCTTTCATGTTTTAATATGGCTTGGCAGTATACTATTCTGGTTCTTTTTTAAACCACAGAGTTATTTTTACTTACGTACATGAGTGTGTGTTTCCTATTTGTATGTGTATACTGGAGGCCAGGAGAGGTTGCCGGGTCCTGAAACTTAAGAGTTACAGGCAGTTGTGAGTCACCTGCTCTGGGTGCTGGGATCTAAACCTGGGTTCTATGCAGGTACAGCAATTGTTCTTAACTGCTGAGCCATCTCTATAGGCTCTGTTCTGGTTCCTTTTGCTATTTTAATTATAGGGATTGCTTTCCTCTTAAATTCTTCTCTGTAGGTAGTATAATAGTCTGAAGGGGTGGGTTGGGAGGTGTAAACCATATATTAGCATTCTTCTTATGTTCATTCCATCTTGATTAAAAATCCCTGATTTAGTTAGTCTCTTCCCTTGTAGTCAGGAAACTGAGATCTAGAAAAGGGAAGAGACTTGGTTAAGGCCACATACGTAGCTGGTCTACCTAGGTTTCAGTTCTCCCATTTACCACCCCTTGCTTTATTTGTTACCTTTGTCTAAAGCCAATATTATTGTCTATCCCTCCCATCCCACCCCCAGGAAAGATACAAGGATATATGCAACTGTTTGAGATTTGAGCCTTAGAACCAAGTCTCTTCCTTAGACTTTCCCATTATGCATACAAAATGAGAATAGAGGCCCAGAGAACTGGGGACCTACTAATTACTTCCCTATAACTGGTCCTATGGCATATCTCTTGCATCCACCCCTGCCACTTCTAGGTTGCTACTTTGTCCTCAATTGGCTCCAGAAGACATACTGGAACCGTCAACTAGGGGACAGCCTGAGAGAAACCTGGGAGTTGGATGAGGACCAGGTAGAAGCAGAAGAACCTGAAGAAGAGGAAGTTGAAATTATTGTTGATGATATAATTGAAGAGATACCAGAGCCTCAGGGTGATGACAAAGGTGAAGAGTTGGCTGTCAAGGAGGATGCAAACACTACAGGCAATGAAGAGGTGGCCTCTCATCCAGAACCATCTTCAAGACATAAGGAGTTGTATGGTAGGTACTCATGGGGGCAAAGAGGTGCGCATGTGCCTGGAATGCTCAAGCTGGGGGTCAGTATTGCTTTTTCCTTGATTGATTACTTTCTGTATGCTGTGGTGGAATCCCAGCATAAAAAAAAATCACTGTCAGAAACTATCTTATCGGGATAGTTTCTATGGTGGATGGACATTGCATTAGCCCCATCATCTTTTTTGAGTTATGTGAAGTAAGTAGGGAAGGAATTTGAGTTATCAGCTTACAGCTCAAGGTACAAGAAGCTCAGATTCCCAGAAAGAATAAAAGGCTAGGCTTCCTTCCATGTTTTTCATTCTTTTTTTTTTAGAAAAAGCACGAGAATTGCTGGTATCATATGAAGAGGAACAGTTTACGGTAAGCATCCTTGGTGCAGTATGCTGTCACCTGCCTAGCCATTTCTTCCCTTTTGCCAGCTACCTGAAAGAGAAGTCTTGAGAAAGAATTGAAAGTGGCAAAGCATGAGGGAACTTCTCAGAGAATTTGGAAGAAAAGTGGCAAAGCATGAAGGTACTTCTTGGAGAGGGTGGGGACTAGAAAGGAGGCCAGCAGCATCTAATCAGGTGATCCTATGACCTGATGGATGAGAGCAAGCAGATAATGAAGTTGATGGATTGTCTGTTCTGGTGTAGAGAATTGGGAAAGGGGTATATCTGTATAGCACTCTGATTCTCAAGATGACCAGCAGGTGGAGTGTAAGAGTGTCCCTAGATCAGACGAGACTTAAGGGGTATGTTTTATAAAAAGGCTCAGAAACCATTTAGGTCCTTCTCCTTTTTTGTCATGGACAAATTGAAACCTTGGATGACAGAAGGGACAGATTCATGGTTATATACACAGTTAATGACAGAACTAGGATGGGAACCTGGGTCTCAACAATTCTCTAGCTCCTATAACTCATTTCTCCCATTTGTTCCTTAACCTTTGGCCCAAAGATCTTTGCTCATCTTAAACCAGTTGGCACCTAAGTATCAGAACATCTGATTATTGGGAGCCACAAAGGATTTGGAGTGGGGAGAGTGGGAGAAGGAGAAAATCTAGTTTATTTTTAGTTGTTGGACTTATAAAGGAGTTGTGGACCCACCATACATGCTTTGTCCTGTTCCCTTAAGGACAGTGCTGAGATCCTATGAGAAGAGATCCTGGAGGGGTTTGGGGTGGGGTACTTGACAGAGTCAGACTTCTGATTGGACTCTTTTTGCTGTCAGGTGCTGGAGAAATATAGGCATTTACTTCAAGCTATTAAGGTGTGGAATAATCTTTCCCCGCGTGTACAGTGTATCCTAGAAGAACTCAAGAGCATTTCATGGGAGAACAGGTTTGTAACTTGGTAACTCAGGGTTGCCTATTCTCTACAGTAGAGGGTAGTAGCCTTAATTGAAATTGGGTTTTAAAATAAGGCATAGTTGGTGATGTAGACCTATATGTAGTCCTAGCTACTTTGGAGGTTGAGTAGGCAGACTGCAAATTCACAGCCTGGGCTACAGATTGAGTTCAAAGCCAGTCTAGACAGTTTAGTGAGATCCTGTCTTAAAAATAATAGTTGAGGCCTGGGGAGAAAGAAAACTGTCTGGGAATATAATTCAGTGGTATTGTGCTTGCCTAGCATGTACAGTACCATGAATTCAATTCCTAGTACCAGAAACAGAAAGCAGTTGTCATGTTCTAGCTAGCTGATTTCTGTTGTAGGAAATCTTGAGTTAGTCCTCCTCCCCTAAATGGTGATTATGTCTTCTATGATCTGTTCCAACCCTGCCAGCTACCCGGTTGCCTATCGTGAGATACTGAATAACCAGAGTTACAGTTGGTGGTAGTCATGCAGTCAGTCCCTGGCGACCTTTTCTCTTTGTCACGTGGAATATGACAGACTTGACAAAGAAAAATGCTTTTGATATATAACATTTCGTCATCTAGTCTTGGGGTGCTGCTAGTCTTTTTTTTTTTTTTTTCAAACAGCCCTTGGAAGATGTTAGTATCTTTTGGGTAATCCTGGCTAGGCAGATAGAGGATAGGTCTTCTTGGGGCATGGCTACTAAAGGCTAGGCTAGGTTTCCTCCTCTCATGGCTGTGTGTTGTCCTGCCCACAAACAGTGTTCAATTCAACCAGAGTGGATAAAACTTGCTGCCCTTGTATATTCTGCCTAAATTCAGTTTGAAGGGCTTTGGAGAACTTGCTGCCAACAAGCTGTGGAAGAATGCTGGGAGTGTGATGATGTTCAGTGGTAGAGCAGTGGCCTAGTATGCACAAGGCCTTAGTTTTGATCCACAGTGCCAAAAAGGGAAGAAAGAAGATAAAAAGCAAAAACAAAACTACGGAGGCAGTGCTTGCCCTACAGTAAAGGAAAGTTAAAAGAAATGTTAAGATGTAGAGTTGCAAAGAATCTAGATCTGATGTAGGTGAGTTTGGGTGAAAGGTCACCATGTAAGCTGGGATTCCTCTTGTTATCTTGTCTTTATTCCTAGAAGACTAGTCCCAAAGGTGACGGTGCCACTTTTTTTATTTGTTTTGTTTTTGAGACAGGGTCTCCCTGTGTAGCTGTGGCCGTTGTAGACTAGACCATCTTGGAACTCAAATAGAAATGTAGCTGCTTCCACCTCCCCAGTGCTTGGAGTATACCCGAGATGCTCAGTTCCAAAGGCATTTCATTAGAGTTTACCCATGCTAGACTTCTTAGCTCTACCCTTCAGCAAAAGTTTAAGGGACAGCTTCCCTAGCAGTTGTGCCTTACATAGTAGTATTTGTCTTTTCGTGCTGAGCAGGCAGCTTGAAGTTTAGGATACTTATCTGAGGAGATGAGGGTTAAGTGGAAGGATAGTTAGTTGTGTTCTCAAGCCTGGTCTGCTGGATAGAACCTGCTGACTGTGTTGTTCTCCCTCTAGATACAGGGACATCTTGAAAGCTTGGCTCCTGTTAGAACCAGTCAGCTAGGAGAGGCTCTTAACAAGCCAGTAACTGTGGAGAAATCTGTTGCTGGTTTAGGTTTGAGCTAGCTTAAGTTGAGAAATCTCCCGTATTGCTGATGTTCTCAACCCCCTGACTTTGACTAGGGCTCTCTGTAAGGAGACCGGAGTCATATCTGGACTAGCAGTTGCATACGTAGTATTTCCACTTCTAGGATCTAAAAGAAGAGGGTAGCCAGTGTGAAGGATAGAGAAAGGACAGGAGAAACAAAAACATTGTAGGAGCTGAGGTCTAAAAGTACTTGGTCATCTAGGCATTTAATTTCTTCTGTCAGCCTAGGACTTTTATTCTGTGGTTTGAATTATTCCATCACCACTGCTCTCATTTTTGGGACTGAGATCACCACGTGCTTGGTACGTGAGTGCTCAAAGCCCACTGATTCCAGACTCTGGCTCAGTCCCTGTCCCAGGAGCCTGAAGCCTAATAGCTTTATCTTCTGATTAGTCTCTACCACTGGTACTTTGGCCATTTGAACTAGAGACATTAGCTGTTTTGGAAGTGTTGCAGGAATAGGTAGGTGTCTTTTTTGTCAGTTTCATTCTAGTGTGCCTTTTTGTCTTCTTGGTACTGAGAATTAGACTCTGGCCTCTTATGTACACTATGTTAAATCGTGTACCACTGAGATATAGCCATATTCCAGCCCCTTAAGTCATTTCAACTTTTAATCAATCAGTGAATCAGTCCAGCCTATTTGGAAAGGTCACTTTTTTCCCTTTTGAGGCTCATTTTTCTATATTACCCAGGGTGGTTCTGAATTTAATGATGCTCTCGCCCAGCTTCTGAGTGTCCTGAGTAGCTGGGACTATAGGCATGTGGATCCATGCCTCTCTAAACTACTGTTTATTTACCTTAGGGATGCTGTGCTGGATGCTTTTCTAGACGATGGCTTCCTCATTCCCACTTTTGAGCAGTTGGCAGCTTTGCAGATAGAGTATGAAGGTAGGGTCCTGGGTGTTCACTGAAACCCTAGGGTTCTGTGTTTCTTGTGTGGGAACTCCAGAAGTGGGCTGGAGTGTGGGGTGGGGTGGGGCTGAAATGTCAGCCCTTTTGGCTGAACAGAATAGATAGTCCTGCTGATGTGTCATGGGACTCTCCTTAGGTGGCGTTGAATCGGTTTAGGTGGGTTGGAATGGGCAGGGTGGGGTTTCTTAACACTGTTGTTGTGCCTTGTCAAATATGATTTAGCCACTAGCTAGAGAGCTAGAACAGCAGCATTGGAGGGGCCTTGAGAGGTCATCTAGTCCAACATCCTCATGTTACAGATGGTCAGACTGAGGTCCAGAAAGGGGAAGTTACTGAACCAAATTCACACAGTGAGTTATTGACGAAGCTGAAGTCAGAAAGAGTTCTTTCTTTTGTACTTGGTTTTGTATCAGTTGTTGTTTGCCAGATACTAACTGGTTTCTCTTTCCCTGCTCTTCTGCTTTCCTTCCCTCTTGTTCTGCGATGGCAATTCTTGTTGTTGGAACTTGGGCGTGTCTGTTCTTTCTCTTTGGTGTGCAATTTTTCCTTCTCTTCTGCCCATCCTTCTTGCTGGCTTGCTTTGGTGCACTCTCATTCTCTTGATCTTGGTCCCATTGCCCTTCCCGTCTATCAATGGGTATCCCTCACAAACCAGAAAACATCGACTTGAATGAAGTGTTGGTGCCAAAGCCCTTCTCTCAGTTCTGGCAGCCCTTGCTCAGGGGCCTGCACTCCCAGACCTTCACACAGGCCCTGCTAGAGAGGATGTTCTCTGAGTTGTCTACCCTGGGGAGCACTGGGATCCGGTCTACCTACATCCTTAGATGGACCGTTGAACTGATCGTGGCCAACACCAAGACTGGTGAGGAAAACTTAGCCCTAGTCCCAGGGCCCAGGCATCCCAAGCAGAAGCATCTGCCAGTGTCCTCAGCTCTGCCTTTAACTCCCTTGTTAAAAGTTTAGAGTTGCCAAAGAGTGCTGTAGGAATTAGGAGAAAAATCTCCCTTTTCCTTTTTCTTCTCAATACCACAGAAAGGAGGCACTCTGGATGCTTTGAGTAGTTAGAAATGACAGGGTGGAACTTTGGGGAGATAAAGAGAGGTGGAGCCTGATCCCTTTTGAGGTTGAAGATTGGGGGAAGGACCCACATGGTTCTTTCTCTTAAGCCTCTTTGTTTTCTTTCAGGACGGAATGCTCGGCGATTTTCTGCATGCCAGTGGGAAGCAAGAAAGAGCTGGAGGCTGTTTAATTGCTCTGCCACCCTTGACTGGCCGCAGGTGATCGAGTCCTGCCTGGGCTCACCTTGCTGGGCCAGCCCCCAGCTCCTTCAGGTGTAAGTCTTAGTTTCATTTGGTAAGAGGGAATGACCCTGGAAGGCTCAGGGCCTCTCAGCATTAGACTAGCTAGATTGGAAGGCTCTATTGGTCATATTTAACCCCATATCCCTTCCAATAACACGAGATAACTGAGTCAGGAAGGGGGAGGGTAGGATGCTGCTGCCTACTCAGTGTAAGACTTGGCTAAACCGAGTCCAGTTCCAGTGGGAGAACGTTTTGCATAGTAGCCTGCACAGAGTAAGTGCACAGTAAATAGTAGCTACTGTTTATTAGTGGACCCAGGTCTTCTTGCTCCAAGCCCGGTGATGCCTCCTCTGTTTGCTTCCCAGAGTATACCTTTCAAAGATACTCAACAATCTCTAATGCCTTCTTAGCAAAGTGAAGGTTTAACCCGACATTCAGTGGTCTGTTTCTGGACCTACCTATCATGGTAACCATATCTCTTTTGTGACCCCTTTACTCTCTCTAGGTTGTGTGGTCAATTGGAGTGTTGTTTTGATTCCTGTAAATACCCACGGTTTTCTTCTTTTCCCTCTTTTCTGTCAGTTCCCTCCCCTAAGCTACTTCCCTCAGTTTCCTAGAAGCCTTTAGTACCTGATTCTCTTCCTGCTTGCTTGAGCAGTATTTGTTTCATTCAAACAATTCATTTGACCCCTACATTTCCTCAACTCCAGAGATTTTCCTTCTTCACTCATATTTTCATTACTCAGAACTTTTCTCTAAAAACTGACAGCCCAGTATCCCACTTGGTGGCCACCATGTCTTGTCTTTCTGGTTTTTGGACTTCCTATCCTATGACACTGCTTTTCCCTTGTGTCTCAACCTCTATGCCTTTATTTTCCTTCCCTCTGCTTCCTCAGCCTTGTCTGTAGTTTATCACTTCACTCATCCTTAGCACCTTCTGCCTTACTAATCCTTCAGCCGTGTCTTCCCAGCTCTCAAGCTGGGATTGATTTCCCTGCTGTGTTTCTTTTCATTCTTCGGCCTGGGTATCTGAGTTCTACATAGCTGCCACTGCAGAGTTACAAGTTGACTCCTGAATATTTCCCAAATTTGAGATTGTGTTGCTGTGTCTCCTCCCCCGTCCATGCGTCTCCTAGACTAAGCTTTGCAAGGGTAAGAGCTCTGCATTAGATATCTGTACTCCAGCACATCACACAAATCTCACCATCCAGGCCTTAGTAAATGCCCTTGAGCTGAATGAAACAGTATCCTCCATTTACTCACCAGCATCTTGTATTGGAAGGAGACGACCCAACGTCTGTGGAATGAGTGAAGTGAGGGACTGGATGCCAAGACTATTCATTTTTGTCATCCATCTATTTTATCCAAGCCTTTCTTGAACCTTTAGTGACATCTGGGCTACAGACATATTTTTAAAATAAAAATGTGGTCTTATAGACAAGTCAACCAAGGCAAGAGCTCCAGGATATAGGTCCAAACTGTACAGCCACATTGCTGGATATGTGAGCTCCAGACTGTAAGTGACATAGCAGTTTCCAGAGGAGTCAGGCTAGAGCATGAAAGGAGAAGCATTTGAGGATTTCATGGAGGAAGAAATCAATCAAGGAAGCTTCACAGTGTAGAAGGAATATAGGATGTGGATGTATGTGAGGAGGGAGTAAAAGGAGCATGGAGAGCTTTGATTAGATGCCTTCAAGAGACGTTCCAATCCTAAGTGCCTGCAGAGTGGAAAAGTCTGGATCACAGATCTTCTCTCAACCCAAGCATACCAGAGGGATGTGACATATGCCACTGGTAACAGTGGCTCACTTGGGTACCATTTCTAGTGCACAGATCCTTTCTCAGATAATCAGTGAATTTAAATCAGTTCACCTATTTACACAGTGGGGAAATAAGGGGTTACGCCTAGGTGTGCTGCATGTTGGCTAGGGCCTGAAATCCCTGTATCCTGCCTTTAAGTCTGGAGTTTCTCTAATGTTTCACATAAATTGAACTCTGGCAGAAAACTTCTGTTACTGTGTGAATACAGAACTCTGTTGTTTTTTTTTTCCTCCCAAAGGTGAAAATATAAAAGATTCCATGAATAGTTAATTATCAGGCATCATGCTTTCTTTTTCTTAAATAGGCAATTTCCTTTAAGTATAATACATTTTTGCAGATAAGATATCTAGGGACCAAGGACTGAAGTACCTTAAAATCATGGTGGTTCGTCGATAATGAGATGATAATCTAGTCTTGAGATTTATGGATCTAATCTCCATTTAATTTCCACCATCCTAAATGCAAGACACGCTGGGGGGGGGGTGCATTTTATGACTCACCACAGCACCTAATGGGCAGCTTGGAAGCTGAGGGAGGCAGATGGGTAATGAGCAGTAGTGACAAGGCGTCTTGCCAGCACCAAGTGCCTGGGGATATTTATTATTAATCACACTAATGGACAACAGGGAGGGGAGGAGAGGGTTTCTTCCTGGCTTTTCCTCACATAAAGTTGTAAGCATTTCAGGATCTTCCCCCAGCCAGGAGATCAATTCAATTTGAACCAGTGTCCTCTTGGAATAAGAAATGAGTCCTACCAACAGGAACTCCCAGTCTAGTCAGTAGATCCCAGTTCTGTCACCAAAGACAGGCGGTCAGCCACATGTGACCAATCTGCATGGGTGGCTTGGGTTTCCTCCACAAAGCATGAGTGAGTGCTTCACCCTTGGCAGTTCTGGGAGGATGTGCCCCCTCCCTCCCTCCTGCTGTGCTCCATAGTGCAGGCCACCTCCCAGAGGCCAGGCTCTGTGAAGTATGCTCACCCTCATCCTTCCTAGCAGCTCTCCATCTGTTAGTGGTTTTGCTGTTGGCACTGTCTTGTATGTGAACGGTATCATCTTGTTTAATACTCCTGTTTGACCATCTCTGTTGGTCAGTAAGTTGGGCTCTGCTGTGTGTCTGTCTTCTACAGCTCCCTCCCTCCATGTCTCCCAACAATACCTGAGGTCCACCCTTACCAACTGTTTTGGATTGTGAAGACTAGGTACCTAGTCTTCTTGCCTCTAGGTTGCCCTGTCCTGCCCTTGCAGTCCTCTCTGTGGTTAGCATGGTGATCTTCAGAAATGGCAACTTTGGCCTGTCCTTAGAGTTGGCAGGTGTCCTGCCCCATGATACACACACTTCCCTTCCCAGCCTTTCCTTTTTCCAGCTCCCTGGCACAGGCCTTCCCCTTCAGCCAGGTTACTCTGGCCACAGGCAGTGTGCGCCCTCTTGCCCCTGGGCCACCTGGGCCTCACCCCTATGAAACCCTCCCTGAGTCTCTATGCCCTCCTTGTGTTCTCTGCTTCTGCTTAGCTCCTATAGCACCCACAATCAATTCACAGTGCTCATCAGGCCTCCCTCCACATTGGCTTTGTCCAGTCAACTGCTACTCTTCTTCTTGACTTCATTCCAGGCTGGGCTGTAGCTGCTTCCATAAGAAATCACACGTTGTATTCCAGGCAGAAGAAGCCAGTACACTGCCCTCTATATCCTTGGCCCGCAGAACAGAGTCCTCCAGTGTTCTCACTTTTCTGATTGCCAGCCTTGCATACCTATTAGCTAGTTTGTATATTTAGTGTTTCAGTGCAGACTAGCAGCTATCATTAATTGCTTGCCATTATGTGCCAGGCACTCCGCCAGGCATTCTATGTGAGCTTTATTTATTCCCCGCAAGAACCCTATAAATTGAAGTGTTAATTGTTTTCATTCTAATGAGAAGTCATAAGAAACAGGTGTACCAAAGAGCTGGTTCTGCATACATGGTCCTGTTGGGTTTTGCACTCCATCTGCTGTGTTGTGCTGCCTATCAGAGGCAGGTGTGAAGTTCAAAGAGCAAGTTCAAATTCCAGAGTGTTGAGCTATGATGTAGGTGACTTTGAGACATTGACTTTTTCCCTACTCTGTCCCTCTGTGTGCTTAGAGTCTTCAAAGCCATGGGGCAGGTCTTACCAGATGAAGAGCAGGAGAAGCTGCTGCGAGTCTGTTCCATTTATACTCAGAATGGAGAGACTGGCTTGGCCAAGGCAACTGAAGGTTCTGCCTCCTCCTCCTCCTCCTCCTCCTCCTCCTCCCCCTCCACTGGGAAAGCTCCATACACATTGGATACCTTACATCAGGACCTACAACCACCTGGTACCACCTGCGACTCTGAAGAAAATATTCAACAGAAGGAGCAAGGAAACCTTAAGGATGTCAAGCAAGAGGAGGAAAAGGAGAATGAGGAGGAAGAGATGGAAGAGGAGGAGAAGGAGGAGGAAGAGCAGGAGCAGGAGGAGCACCAGGAGGAAGAACAGGAAGAGGAGGAGGAAGAAGAGCAAAAGGTCTTTCAAGATCAGATGGAGGCAGATGTAGAGGAAAGTGATGGCTTAGAAGAAGAGGGGGAAGTAGATGAGGATGAAGATGATGATGACGATGATGATGATGATGATGATGACGACTATGATGATGATGATGAAGAAGAAGACAGGATGGAAGTGGGGGGATTCTCTCTCCTACATGGATCCTATATTTTTGAGAATGCTAGGGTCATGTCTCGGAAAAGAGAGGCTTTGCAGGGTTCAGCTTGGCAAGTTAGCTCTGGTAAGTAGTCCTCACACCCACTTTTATTTTCTTCCATTTATTAATTCCCTCGGTTCTTGATGGGCCCCTTCTTCCTGTCCCCCCTCTACCTTTCCTCCCACCTCTTAAGATTGAGTCTCACAATAAAATCTTGATATCCTGTGCCTAAGCCTTCTAAGTTAATGTCCCAGTATCCAGACAGCTTTAACTCTTCATTTCAAAAATGAAGATTGCCTGAAGATTTCCCCTCTCTCAGCCTCCTGAGTAGGTGAGCTTATAGTTTGATACTACTATGCTCTGCTAGCTGAACCTTGAGACTTTCCTTCACTCTAGAGAATAGATAAGAAAGGAATACGATGTGAACAGTATATTGCAAGCCTCAGAGGCAAGTAGATAGATGAATGGCAAGTGACTTTCCTCTTAGGTTGGAGTATATAAGCTGTTAAACTGATTACTGTTTCATAAAAGTAGCTGTGTATGAGCCCTGGGCAGTAAGAGCAAAAGAATGTGAAAGGTGAGGGGTAAAATTTATTAGAGCACGTGTTTTCATGTACACTCAGTGTAGTAAAACTGGGTTTTTCTCCGTGTGTTCAAACCCAGGGCATCAAGTCAGAGAAACCTAATCAAAAGAAAATATGGAGTGGTTCAGATTTTAGATCTTCATCCAAGTCTTTGAAATTGAAGCTCAGAAAGGATACAGGAAAGCTTGGTGATGGGGAATGAGGTGCATCAACCTGCTGCTCTGAGGGTCTTCGAATGACTTCATCCAGTTTAAGAAGGAGGAGCCTCTAGGGAGGCAGACATGCAGCAAGTAGAACAGTCAGTATAGGGTGGTACATGTTTATATGCACATGAACACCAGAGACATGGCTCAAGTACCTGGAAAATAACTGAGACCAGTGAAGAGTAAGATATAATCAAATAGGTATCATTGAATGAGTTCATGGGGAAAGCTGGAGCCTTTGCCCTGTGAGGACAGGGGTAGAAATGTATAAAAACTTGAGTGGGAGTTCTAGGGGTGAGTGAGCACATTGTATGTGTGTGTCCCTACACCTAATAGGTAAATTATGACCAAAAAAAAATAGTGACCAAAAAAAAAAAAAAAAAAACTAAGGGCAAGGAAGGCTGAAGTTGGAGATTTTGTAAATAGCAAAAGAGAGATGAATTGGTAGAGGAACAGTTGTGCTATGGGGTGGGTTAGATGTGGGTATAAGAGAAAAGTAGGGGCTGTGAAAAGAATCTCAAGTAGGTCATAGTGTTGTATATATTTTCTGAAGAGGAAGCATAATCAACTAAGAACCATGTGATGCAGGAGGTATCTATGTGAGGGATGATTGGAAGCCTGTTGGAGGGGTTTATGACTAGGCAGTGAAATAGTCCTTATGAATTGTATTTGTGTTATCATTGAGGAGATATGTGTAAGAATGTCAGACTAAAGATGCATGGGCTATATATAATACACGTAGCTTTGGGAATAGTCAACTCAGTGCCATTAGATAGAACCCAGGGAGTGATCCTTGTGTATACAAATATCTATATTATTGGGTGCTAAAGATCATTAAAACAGATACAAGTTCCTGTAAGGGTCAAGGATAGAGAGATAGGCAGTTTGGGGGTAGCTCTTCACTTTGTGTGTGTACAGTTCTGAGAATCAAACCCAGGAAATCAGCAGGCTAGGCAAGTGTTTTTCCACTGAATTATACCCTCAACCCTTCCTTTTTTCAACTGACACTTAATTGTATATATTTATGAGATAACAGTATGATAATTTTATATTATATAACATGAAGTGACCTTCTTGAGTGGTTTGTATGGTTTTTATATTTAAAAAGTTGATTACAAGGCTAAATGTTATATCATACATCCAAAGCTGTGTTACAGGGAGAATTATGTTTCATCCCAGAGTGGAACATTTTCATGTATACATGTATGTTTTGTGGAAATTTTAGATTACGAATTAAGAAAGGTTATAATGTTAAGTCCTTCCCTCTCCCCACCTTGTTCTCATTCTTTCCTCCCCCCCCCCCCCCCCCCGTGGGTGTTCATGCGGGGGCGTGTGTGTGTGTGTGTGTGTGTGTGTGTGTGTGTGTGTGTGTGTGTATCTTTGGAGAATGCCTCTAAGAAAGAATATGGCATTCAAACACATCATGGGGAGTATAGTTGTATAAACAATTTCAGTCACTCACATAATTCTCAGTATTGGTGGGTATGGAGAAGACGTGCTTTGAAATTCTCTGATTTCTATTTGTGGATTGCCACATCTGAATTTTCGTGCTTATGTGGAGTTCTCTCTAAAAAGAATGTGAGAAGGAACAAAAATGTGGCTATGTGTGTGTGTATAATGTAAGCATACAGGGGTAAGAGTTACAAAGTGCTAAGCTGTACAGAGGTGTCCTTGAGAAGTTGTAACAATGAGGACTGAGCCCAGGGATATGCAGAAAGCCCATGCTGAGTTGGCTAAGATGGATGGGTAGATCGGTGGGCCAGTGTACTAGAAGGAAAACCCACTGTTTTCTGTAAATGTTATTTGATATTTTACAATTAATTTTTTAAGTTTTGGTGAAAGTATACACTGTATGTTAAATATGTTCCCCATCATACCCCTTATCCTCATTTTGTACTCTTTCATTAGTTTACCTCATTAATGTCTGACATAGTACATATGCATCTTTATAAGATCTGGAAACCACAAATGAGATACAGTATAATATTTGTCTTTCTGAGATTGGCATTCTTAGTGATTTTCTGCATCTGTATCCATTTTCTTTCTAAGAGCTGAAAAAAATCCTTTGATTTTATGTGTATCACATTTTCATTAGTCACGCCTCTGTTCTTGGACACCTCTGTTGGTTCCATGGGTTAGCTACTGTGAGTAACGCAATATAAAGCATTGATGTGCAAAAATGTGTGTCATACATTGATTGTGGAGTTCTTTGGGTAAATAATCAGGAGTGGAATACTTGGGTAGAAAAGTACTCTGGGTTCTTTTTTTTTCTTACAACTTTATTTTAAAAAGGGGTTGTTTGTTTTGTTTTAAGAAACCCCTATTCTGACTTCTACAGTGGCTAGACTAGTTGGCATTCCTATCAGCACTGTTTCAGAGTCCTCTTTCCATATCCTTGCCAGCATTTATTGTTATTAGGTTTCTTAATGGCTGCCATTCTGTCTGAAGTAAGATGGAATCTGAGTATAATTTTGACTTTTCCAGAGCTCATTTGTCTTGTCCTCTCTTTGTTCTACAGAAGATGTACGATGGGGTACATTCCCTATAGGCCGAATGCCAGGTCAGACTGAGGACCCTGCAGAGCTTATGCTGGATAATTATGACACCATGTATCTTTTGGACCAACCTGTACTAGAGCACCGGCTAGAACCCCAAAAGTCCAAGAGTAGGTGGGTACCTTTGGCAGTGGGATTTTTCACATCTTTGATTGCTACTTTCTGGATAAGAAACAAAGTGGGGTAAATGAGTCAGTGGCTGTGCCCTTGTTAGGATTCCTTTACCCTAACATAGGGAATTGATGAAGTCGCCACACAGATGAGTTGACATCCCTTCCAGGTTGAGACCAGTTTGTGTGCAAGTGTCTGTGTATACACTGGTCTTTGGGCCATTGGAATTGAGAGTCCGTTCCTGTTCTGCTTGCTTATTCCCTAGGAGATGACTTGAACTCAACTTTCACAGGGTATTCTGGGAGAGGGCCCTAGATGCCAAGTGTCCCTGAATCA
The DNA here is from genome assembly GCF_963924665.1 of Micromys minutus. Lineage (NCBI taxonomy): Eukaryota > Metazoa > Chordata > Mammalia > Rodentia > Muridae > Micromys > Micromys minutus. The sequence continues at coordinate 42,484,907 of NC_137970.1, read as the reverse complement.
GATGAAACAGAGGGGGTATCTGTGGAAGCCAGTTAGAAGTAGAATACTATTGCAGTATATTTGACCACATTGTTAACACCAAGATTGTATTATTTACTGAGACAGTCTGTTTTTGGTTGTGGTGTGGTTCAGCCCTTAGCACACACCTTTAATCCCTCATAAAGACAGAATAAGCCAGAGATGAGAAGGATCCAGAAGATTAGAACAGATTGCTAGAGTTTGAGGCCAAGCAGAGCAATTCAAGAGAGAACTAGAGAGAAACAAGATTGAATCAGTTGGCAAAGTTGACCAGACAGCCAGAGCTCAAAGGGTGAGTTTATTCAGCAGTAATCTCAGAGGCTGAAAACATTTTAGGCCTAGATAAGAATGCACGGAGGCTAGAAGCTTCTAGGACTAGGCCTAGATTAGGCAATGGAGGCAGTAAGCCTCAAAGATGACAGTTACCTCGGGCGAATATGTTACTGTTACAAGATTCCATTGTTTAGAGGCCCCATTCTCTTCCAGCTAACCTGACCTTAGGAAAGCTTAGTCCAATGAGTGCCTGGTTATAGAGGGGGAACCGTGTGCTGGTAGAGCTGTTGACCTGGCCCAGCTTGTTAGCCCTCTGCCATTCGTAGTTAATAGATAACAGGCTCTCCCTTAATTCTTTCCTCAGCCTCACCCTGGACTTGGCTATGTGACTTTGGCCAAATCATTTCTTATTCAACTCTGGAACTCAGTTTCCTTCTTTGGAAAGTTATGGGTGGTGGCAATGGGTGGGACTAGAGTACTTCTAAGGTTTTGTTTTTCCACTACAGTAGTATAACTATGGATCTGCCTGAGTGAGTGAAGGATGATATCTCCTCTAGTTGGAAAGTCCTTTGACCTACAGGAAGCAGGGACTTGAGTGTTTTTGAGCTAGGTTAGGGAGATGGGGCACTTAAGCAGTGTTAAAATATGGGTTGGAATTAGGCCATATTATCTCTGTATCCCAAGCCTCACCTTAAACTGTTAACTAGTTATTAGACATGGGAGGGATCCAGCCAAGTCTTCTCTGGGTCCCTAAGCTCTAGAACCTTGGAAAGAGGACCTGCTGAGGCAGCCACTCTGATTTCTCTTCCTGGGGCTGGGGTGGAACTTTTATCCCTTAATCTCAAGCAGCAGCACCCTGCATGCCTAGTTTCTATACTGCAGGTCTGTATAATGCTTCGTTTTAGTTCTACCCTTCAATTTAGTGGAGGGCAGAGCCACCCCTGGTTCTCATCTGAAATCACTTGTCAGAGTAGCTCTTGTCTCCTTATAAAGACAAGCAGGAGGTTGGCCCTTCCCATAGACACATACAGGTCAAACTCCTGCAGAGTTTAGAATGGTCCCTGACCAATTGTCCCTTCTCTTGGCAGGGCTCTGAGCTTATGTTGTGACAGCAATAGCATCCACATGGAGGGCCTTCTCTGGAACCAAGGACAAATGCATAGGCTCAAAGCTGGCCTGCAGCTCTTCTGATGGCTGTCCTGATGCAAGTGTCCATGTAGCCCTGCCATTGTCACAGCTCAGTCCAGAATCCACCCATGATACAGACTGGACAACATGGGAGACAGATCAGCCTTATCAATTCAGCTTTCTACCACAATGGAAATTTGAATGATTTTTTCCGCGTATTTTCTGTTGTGTTTTGAAAAATAATAAAGAGATTTTTGTCATGGTGTTTGTGAGATGAGAGATGTGTCTCTTGGGGTAGACCAGTTGATTCTTCCTTTACTTTGTGGCTATTCTAAAGATGGTAAGATTAACAAGGCTCTTGAGTAGAAGTTGGAGCCTTAGACCTATGAGGTATACCAATTCTGATTACTTTCCTAGCTAGTCTGTAGGCATACATTTCTGCCTGGCTCCTTAAACTTATTTCTGCATCTCCATCCCCTGTAATGTGGGCAAGCCCACATAAAAGCATCAGGGCCTAGAGAAGAGGCATAGCTGGCTATAGAGCCTAGTGAACATCTGAGGCTTGGGGATGTGTGGGGGCAGGAGATAGCATGGAGTGGGAGGAGGATCCAGTTTTTAGTTAACAAGAAATAGGAATTGAAAGCTAAAATATGTAATACTTTGTTGCTCTCTGTCCTTTGGCTTAGAAAAGACATGATGTATTCCTGCAGTGGCTTTTGGAGCTTTAAGAAATACCTTAGTGATAACAGGATTTCTTGAATCCACCAGCACAACAGATTTGTTTCCATGTAACCAAACACGTGTTGACAAAGCAAGCTTGTACATTGGGCTAGACAAAGGGTTTTTTCCCAGTGTTTCTCCTCCCACAATGACAAAGGTTTTCTGGCATACTGGAGAGTTGAAGCTGGAAAGATCCTCAATGAACTTCTAGATTAAATGTGGAGAAGGAACTTGAAAATATGAGTATTCATATACTGTGGTCTGGGTGGGGGACTGTGCCAACAAGGTTTCAGTTCTAGTCTACCTGAGAGTAGTTCTCACTTTACTGCATTTGTTTTGGGGACTTAAATGATACTACTGCTTTTTTAAAGATTAGTTTTTCCACTAAAAAGAAGTTTTGAAAATAATCGTTCTGGTATGGTTGCCCCTATGGTCACCAACCCCCCCCCCCCAGTATATGTACACATTTTTTCCCAGACTTCCTTACCCCTAATCTAGTCCCCCACTATTTTTTTGAGTTAGTTTCCCTGTGTAACAGAGCCTTTGGCTGTTGTGAACTCACTTTTATAGACCAGCTTGACGTCCAACTCAGATCTTTCCAGCCCTGCCTCCTAAATGCTGGCATTAAAGTGCACCCCCACCACCTGGATTAGTCTCCTGATTTTTAATTGTGTTGATATACTGGGACAGACAAATGAGGAGTGACTAACCTGGGGCTAAAGAGCATTTGCTGGGTTGGTGTATATCAGTATATTCTTGAACATTATCTGGGTTTATATTAGGAGTACAAATTATTATACTCCAGTGGCAGAATGCATACCTAGCATTTATAAGACTTTGGGTTTGATCCATAAAACAATAAGAAACACAGAAAAAATAGAATTTGGTAACGTTCAGATGAAGTCTGGGAGTGGGGCTGGGGATCTGTGCCCCATTGTTTATTTAACAATGTACGTCAAAAGGACATATGCTTAGTATTTCAGGAACAAATTGGAGTGTGCATTATTTGTGTGCGCAGTTACTTGTTGCTGATGTTCTTAAAGAAAGAGCCATCAGTGATTAGTAGACAAAGTTTATGCAGTAAATGGGTTTACAGTTCATTGTTGTCAACAATACAGCATTTTCATCACAATTACAGGTGAAACAAGAATCTAATGAAGTCATAAGTACACTCATGCTTGTGAGAATATTGTATAAAGCATTGCACATGCATTATAGAGGCAGACAAAACTGGAGAAGGGTTATATTTTTCACTCACCTCAGGTTGGCTCTGTGTATTTTGTCATTGAGACTTACATTATATTTGGGTCAATCAAGGAACCCAAAGTGGTTTTATAAAAAGTTTACAACCATTAAACAATACTGTTTAATCCCACAAATGGATAAAACAAATTACTATAGCTCAATGATACACAAACCAGGACTAAAAAATAGTCAATCTGCCTATGTGTATAGCTAGCTATAATACAATAGATATCAAATATGCTGACTCTTCACAGAGGCATTGACTACTTTAGACAAGCAAGTTCTAGAAATACACTGGTTTCAAATGAAAACTAACATTAGTGCCATTTTGGTTGAAGGTTATGCACTCCTCAGTGTCATACCGAAGAGAAGCAAACTAGGAGGTGGAAGAGAAGGGTTAGGAGGAGACCTGAGCGGGGGCTCTTTGGACAGCTTGGCATTACTTTCCCTGTGCAAATCCAAACCTGATTTACAAAGCAAAACAAACTCTATTGAAATTGCTGGCACTTGTACAAAGCCGCACACTTAGAGCACAGATAGAACGTTAACTGAGAGCCTCTTCACAATGAACTGTTCCATGTTAGAGGGAAACTGTAACAAAGATGAATAGATATTAATGATTGACGTTTTTATAAAGGTTATTGATTCCGAGAGTTAAAAAAAGGATTGTGGAGAAGTAGTCTCTTAGAAACTAGAAGAGGTTGAGAGAATAAGAAAGGGAGAAAAATCATGCCATATGCTTCATTACTTAGAAGAAAAGTTTTACAGACCATTTCCATAAGGCATCTGTCATTTTCCCTTCCATACCTGGCACCTTAAGTGAGTTCAACAGTCCCATGTTACCTTTGAAAAGGCTCCTCTTTCTTTGAGCTGTCTTATAGAAAGGGTGCTCTGGATTGACCATGCCCTTCCAGAGTCACATTTCTCCTTTAGGTGGAAATGAAAACAACAACAATAATAAGGTCACAACAAGAAAACGAAAATCAGAAAATACAAAGTCTAAGGCCTGGACAGGCACAGATTTGCTATGAGGTCAGAAAATCAGTGAAGGAATTCAAATGGCAAAGCACCTCTTACAGAATCCGCTGCTTCTTGAAAACCACACAGAACACTGTGCCTTAACCCCTGCTGTGTACTTGGAGGTAAGTATCCTGAAGGACACATACTTAGCCCCTCGAAGGGTGCTACCGAGGTCTCAATGCTCTTCTTTATTTGCTAGTTTATAATCATAGACAAAATGGAAAAGTCAAGAAGTATGCAGATCTTGATATAAAAAATGTTTCTCTAATGTAAGAACCAAGTTGGATTTATGCATTCATATTTATACAGCTCCTTAAAGATTCTTACATATGGTTTATTACTATTAACACTTTATAAAAATCCCTTTTATAAGGACATTAAATTTAATAGGCTAAAGAGAATCACAATGTTGCAGATTGTACACACAATAGTTGTGCATCTAACAATAAAGAGGCCTTGAAAACTGTATTTGTCTATAAACTACTACCGCCCTTTGGAAATAAAAGCTCCCTCGTGACCCCTGGGCTACTTTCCTGTGACACACAGTGCCACAAATATGGTGAAAATTAAGTACTAAACATAGTTTAAGATGAGTTTTGTATATTCGTTTCTGTACAATCAGGAGAAAAAGAGATACAATTTGTATCAACGAAAGGTCATTTCTGGTTATTTGAGACATTGCTCTTAGCTGCTTTGGTTCATACACATTTTATGAGGAGAGAAGGATGGCAATCCTTTCTTAGAAAGTAAAAAATACATATGCTATCTTTAAAAAAAGTCCCCCTACTGGGAGGATCTTACTGTTGTTTTGAATTTTAAACACAAACATATTCCAGATGAATTGCAGCTGTCAAGACGAATCTTGGGCTTTCCCACAAAATGGAAAGCTAGTGGACACTGCAGTGTCACCGGTAGGAAGATGAACTCATTGGTACAAAGGCATCAGAATATTCTGAGATTGTCAAATACCCTGATCTAGTCAAGGGGCAGATTTAGAAGGTTCAGGAAGCTCAAGGTGTGAAGTGATGCTTGTGGGAGACCAACAAGCACTGCAGAGGCAACTGTCAATCTTTATGGACCCACTTGATAGAAAATATTGTTACACTTTATTGGTGTACTGGGGGATGGGACAAAGAGGGCAGGATGAGATAGATATAAAATTGTGGCTAAGTGAAAACTGGTTAGGATGTACTATTCCTCAACTTTCACACAGAGAAAGCTGGAAAGCAGCATGTAAGCCATTATCAAACCACCAGAAACAACCCTGACTACAGCCTCACATTCAGAGTGTTTCATAGTAAGAAACATTTATAGGCAGTATTACACCTTCTCATGAAGAAACAAAAGGCCAAGGCCAGGCCTTCTCAACTCTCATGAAAAAGGACTGTAGAAGTTAGTAAGTTCCAGCTTCAGAAACTGGGAGCTGGCCATGGTTCAAAATGTTGAAATATACAGTGAATTCAGAAAGGAGGGCTCATTTAGTGCATCTTAAAAAAAAATAAAACCAATTAAATGCCCCTTCTAGAGGCATGCAGCTACAAATGGTTCTACCTAGAGTAAGTTTCAAATTGTGCAAATGGTGCTGCCTGGCCCAAAAGTCATACTTTCTTTAATAATGCATCTCAGTATGATCTAATCCAGTGCACCTTCTTTGCATGGATTTGAAGTGTGTAACAGAACACTTCCCCTTTGGAAACTGCTTTTTGCCACCTAGAAAATACCCTGGTTTTGTTTCCTAAAGAAATTCGGTTCTATTAATTACTGATCTTATTGCTCAAAGGGTGGACATCTAGAGAGAGTGGCTTAATACTATGTACTAATACTTAATACTTATAACATAAATACCTAATGCCTGTACACTCTTTCACTACACTTTGTCCTGTAATGTTGAATTGGTCAGAAGTTCCAACTCTGTAGCTATCACGTAATGCCATCACTCCTGGGATAAGGGAAGTAGATTCTGCTAGTAAGTCCCTTGGTCCTGGTCCAGCTCTTTAGCACTTGTGCATCCTATACATACTAAGTGTTAAACATGAGCTTATAGACTGGTTCCTCTATAGAAGGCTTCAGCCTGACCCCTAATTTGCTAAGGTGGAGAGACTTTCTGAAAGTTAAAAATGGTTAATAAACATGGTCAAGTAAAATATGTAGAAGAAATACAACTGCTTTACTCTTGTCCTTAAGAAAGCAAAATTTAAATGTTGCCATGTGATTTCACTTTTGAACCTAATTGAAACTATAAAATGTGACAAAAAATCAAGTTGTATTTGTGATCTATACAGATGTAAACTAGAGACTGTATAGAGCTTACCATCTCATCAACACTAGAAAAGTTGATACCAGAGATACAAACACACCTGAAACCAAATACAAAAATTCATACATGCAGAGGAATTGCTAAGAGGAAGGTTCAACTATTACTCTAGAAGCTTCAATGTGACCCTATACTTGGTTAAAGATATTGAATGATCAGATACCCATGCAATAAAATCTTTTTTCTTTTAATTTTAAATATTTCTATTAAAAAAAAACCTTAAAGGTTTAGTTCACAATACAATCTGATCCTCGTGTATTTGCTTTCTAAATTGGACAGATGATTCACACTTTATAATATGGAATTTGTGACTGAGAAAACACTGGTAGCTGGGTGTGGTGGCATACACCTTCAGTCCCAGCACTCTGTAGGCAGAGAAAGGTGGCTGTTCGAGTTCAGGCCAGCCTGAAAGCCAGGGTTACAAGGTGAGACCCTGTCTCAAAAAACTAAAAAACTAAAAGAAAAAAAAAGGAAAGAAAATAATGGTAATGAGTTCCCTTGGGGTTTTTTTTTTTTTGTGCACACAGGCCTCCTGGATTTTGTCCTCCATTTTCTCTGCACTTTAGTGGAAAAGGACATGGGACACTGGGCCAGAGAACATAGGTGTGTGTCTTGACTGTCATTTGCTAGCATCAAGCTTTGTTTCCGTCTCTATAAAATCCAATGTTACTGAGATCTACCTCACGGAGTTGTTATGTACTTAAAAGATAGAAATACTCTTAATTTTAAAAGCACAACACAAATTATTACTTACTAGAATTATAGTATCAATGAATTGATCGGATTCATATTTATGTAAAGGAATAAGTCCTGTGTCATGTCAACGTGCAGCCCTAAGCTTGGCAACAATCAAGGCTGCCAGTTGTTGAGCATCTGCTGTGTGGGGATTCTTCTCCATCACTGCAAGAACAATGTTAGAAGGGAAGATGTTGCAGAGGTTCTTGTACGTCTGATATTGATGCTCTGGTATCATATGCTCCCTAGAATCATTACACATTCCGACCCAAGGATTCCTCCAAAGCTGCTCCATTTTTTCAGGCATGCTCCTTACCATGACTGGTTCATAACATGGTTGCATGAGGCTGTTACCTAAGGGATAGGAGTGGTATCCATAGGAGTCAGCTGTACAAGGCAATGGGTCCCAGCTAGCATGCTGTTCCCTGCACAGAGGAGGCCGCCTTTGCCTCATGGGGTTGCTGTCATAGAGGCGGGAGTCAGAAATGCTGTCCATCCGAGTCATCACCAGAGCACGGCCTGGCTGGGAGGGTCCCACCGGATGGATATTGGGAGGCATGGTGTAGTCTCCGGGACAGCTAGAGTGTGCTCCAGTTGCTGGATTCTGGCTATGCAGAGCTAAGTGAGGGACTGACTGCTTGTGGGGTGCTTGCTTGGAATCTTCTGAACCATAACTTTGAACTCTTGCTAAGGCTTCATGGTAACCATGGGAAAAAGGCTGAAGATGGTTATGAGATGCTGAGCGGTGCAGCTTCAAAGTGCCTTCAGGATGGGCATCAGCTACAGCCAAGTACAAGTTGTTGTAAGAGGAATAGTTGTCATTCCTGGTATGGCTCATGTGACTGTCGGTACATAGGCCAGGATTCCGAACATATACCCCCTGGTTTGCCTCAGCCATATAGTATTCATGATTATGCATGTTGTTGATGCTCAGTTTGGAGAAGTCGCTTAACACTGAATAGTAGTCATGGTCCCCCATGGTCTCAAACTTTGGGTATTGCTCAGTATAGTTAATAGGGGTGCCATGGCTGTTGGTAACCAGGATGGGTGGATATTGCATGCTTACCATGTGTTCCAAAGAGGCCTTTTGATGGGGAAAATGGGAGGACCCTGGCACTGGGCTGCTGGCTGAACGGGTGTTGAGTGCACCCACTGCATGGCTTTTGGGGGGAGGGATTGTAGGGACACTTAAAGCGGTCACAAGTGAAGGGACAGAACTGGCCTCAGGTTTACGGGCAATGGACAGCCACTCCTCAGGCTCTACAGCCACAGACCGGATGCTGGGATCTGATTGGCGCTTGGAGGCCACACGTTTGATCTCTGAGGTTATCTCACCTTTGGCAGTAGACATCCCTGTGCCACATTTGGCCAGGGTGTCTTCACTCATTATTTTCACTGTGGACAGTTTGGCACTGATGCGGAGCTCATCAGCCACCGAACGCTGGGGTTGGTTGGCCCGCTCCGGATGATAGTATTTGCACTTGTGGCCGTAGGTACATTTTTTGCCTGAAAAATAATGCCTTGGAGTAAGACTTTCTTTCATAGCGGTGTAACCCTCTGTGCCAGAAATTGTCCTAATAATCTGATCACTCAGGTTAGAGGTATACTGTTCAGGGTTAAAGCAGAAAATGAACTCTCCACAAAGATGAGAGACAGACAACACCAAGGAGTCACCACATACTGTGAAAGGAGAGGAAGGAAGTGGAAAGCTTCAGAGGAAAGTGCGTAAGAGCTAAGAGCTGAGCTGTGGACTAGCCTCATTTTTCTGGTGATGGACAACTTTTCTTAGGCATAATCTGTGTGCTGAGGCAGCCTAGAGGAACAGAAAGCAGAACAATGCAGTGCGAGGAGCACGGATTTGGAATCCAGTGAGAGCTAAGTTTCGATTCCAGCTATATCCTTCACTGGGTGACCTGAACAAGTGACTGTTTCCTAAGGCTCATTTTCCTCTTTGGTCAACTAGTTTTATAACCATGTCTATATTACAGGATCACTGTAAAGATGAAATGAGACAACACACATGAGTTGAGGAAAAACATGCCCCTCAACAAGTGATTATTCAACAAGCTCAAACATCTCAAACAGCCTTACAGCAAGCAGTTCATGTTGCATTGTTAGGCTCACAAACTTCACAGCAGGGAGGGTTAGTACAAGCGTAATAATACTTGAGGAAGCTATAGATTACATATACAAATGAAAAAAGCGGAGGCAACTGAAGTACAAATCAGAAGGAAAATGGTAAAGTTAGTTGACAGAGGCATAGTTACCTACCTAAGAAATATGATCTTGTTTGGGGTCAACCCTTGGAAATTGCCCCTTCTGTTTCTGCAGGCTATATAGTTTCTGCATGTCCTTACTCCCAGCAACATTACTTAGGACTTAGGCATCTTGAGCACATTTTAACAAGTGACAACTAGTTCCCACCTTCAATTCTAGTTACCCCTTCCTCATGCAGTGGTTCTAGGGTGGTTCTTTGTGCACCTAACTGAGAGTACATAAAGACACAAATTTTCACTCACAGAAAGTGGACACACCAAGATTTCTCACTTGACAGAGAAATCTGAAAAGGAAAACGATTCAAAGAATCTGTGTGCTTCCCTTAGTACAGAATGTAATTCTATCCAGAAGTACTCACCATAAGGACATGGTTGCTTTTTATGCTCAGGAACCACAGGTCTCTTTCTTAAGAAATTCTCAAGGCTCGGACCATGGCGTCCAAGAGGATCATCTGGCGGCATAAATCTGAGAGCAAGCCAACAAGAGGTGAATGTATTTCTTGCTGTCCCTACCACAGTTTATAAGAGTTTAGGCCTTCCTTCTCCCTTGCCTGTACTGCAGTCATAGCATTCTAATTGTGCTTTCTGGCTTCCATCTATCTTCTGTCAAAACAGCATTTCTTCCCTTTGTTCCTAATTGATTACACAGAAAGAATTATTTCCTTGTGTGTCATTGTTTTTCATGGACGATATGCACCAGTCATACTGGCTTGAATGTTGGTTTCCCTGAGTACACCAGCCACTTTCATCTCTTTATAGATTTATCTATCCATACTGTTCCTTTCACATGCCATACCCAGCAGCCCTCTTTAGTCTATAAAATTCATTTCAAAAGACAAAGCAACTTCTAACATTCTGTCATTATTTTCTCTCTACCCTATCTACCTTTCTTCACATATACCTTGAGCCCCTTGATGGTGAGTCCTGCTTCCTATTTCGTCATTTATCTTTAGAGCAAACCAGCACAATTCATGGTATACTGTGTCTAACATATGGTTATTGAAATGTGATGCATTGCTACCAGAACTTTTACACAACTGTTTAGAAAGAAACTCACTTATCATTCACAAAAGAATACATCAGCAATCGTTCCTCTATAAACTTCTTCCATTCTGGCTTTTCAACTTGAAGGTCTCGGTAGTTATCATTGGACACAATGATGCCATCAGAATCAAAAGCCAATTTGACTATAAACCGATCATCATAGCAGACCACCCTTCTGCCTTGGACTCTTCGGGATGGTGTGAAGACAAGAATCTTTTCCTTCTCCAGTTTACGTAGAATGTCTTGATCTATCAAAATATGTTTATGCCACATAGTAGAAATCATCTTTGGAAAATAAGTGCGTTATCCCCATATTACCAAAACAATGGGTTAGTACTAGATAAATGGTTGATTTTTAATTGGAAAACAAGTGTGCTACTTTTCTGGCTGTGACATTAAATAGAATTGTGACTTTAGATAAGCCAACTTCTCTTTTACACTTTAGTTTTTCTTTCAGCAAAACAAATAACAGAAACAAAACAAAACAACCAGAGATTTCAACACATTTAATTAAAACTACTATGACAAATAAGAACTAACACATGGTTTAACATTCCTTCTTTTTTTTTTTTAGAAATTTACACACACACACACACACACACACACACACACACACACACACTGTAGCTGTCTTCAGACACATCAGAGGATGGCATCGGTTCCCATCATAGATAGCTGTGAGCCACCATGTGGTTGCTGGGAATTGAACTCAGGACCTCTGAAAGAGCAGTCAGTGCTTGTAACCAATCCCTCCAGTCCCACGTTCCTTCTTTTTTGTTTAAGACAGTCTTACTATGCAGCCTGGGATAGCTTGAGGCTTCAGATTCTTCTATCTCAATGGCCTAAGATCTGGGATAACATGTGAGTGTCAAGACACTCAGCTTACTCTAGTATTCTTGATATTTGTTTTGCTCTTTGTGTGAAGCATCAGATTCCCCCCCCCCTCCCCAATGGTGGTGGGATTGAAACCCAAACTCAAGAAAACTCAAGAGGAGAGTAGGCGAGTGTTCTACCACTGATCCACATCTTCATCCCTCCACATCTTCAGGCCTAGCTTAGTTTCTTCTTCTTCTATACACTGTTGCTGTCTTCAGACACACCACAAGAGGGCATCAGATTCCATTACAGATGGATGTGAGACACCATATAGTTGCTGGAATTTGAACTCAGGACCTCTGGAAGGGCAGTCAGTGGTCTTAACCACTGAGCTATCTCTCTAGACCCCTAGCCTAGCTTTTTGACTGTTTAAGTTCAGAAATAGCAAAGGCTGTGTCTGTCAGGAGAGTAAACCATGACTCATGAAGACTTTTGTTTTTTATTTTTACCTGGAAGAAAAATAAAACTAAGGTGGGACAACAAACTATAGCATTTAAGCAGTTGTGCAGTGTGTGCACGTGCGTATATATTTGCATGTGCATCTGTGTGTGTACTGTGACACATGTGAAGGGGTCAGAGGGCAATTTTTGGGAATTAGTTCTCTTTCCACCATTTGGTTCCCAGGGTTTGAAGTCAAGTTATCAGATTTAGCAGCAAGTGCCTTTACCTGCTGACTCATCTTGCTGACTATTTTGGACCCAATTGTTTAGGAGAGAAAACTTGCTTACTGGGATTGAAGAGTGCTGAGATCTACTCTCACACTGGGGCTTGGGCCCGCTTGGCAGATATAGACAGCTCAACACAGAACTTACCTACCCACTCACTGTACTTTCTGAGTAGTTACGTCAGGAATGAGATGGTGGTAATCAGGAGACTGAGATCTGAATGTTCTTCAGTGCTATATAGAGCACATCTTATGTGGAAATGTAGTGACTGAGCTGCCAGCATGAGCACAAGTCTTGTGAAATTTAGGTACCTTTGTTTTCATGAGCTCTTTTATTCCATAAAGGAATCTTTAAAAGTTCATTTTAGAATTGCACTAATATAAAGAAAACATAATCCAACTAAGTGTGTTATTGTATATTTATTGTTATTCTCTATTTTTCTTATGTGAAAAGAACAAATTGAATACTTTTTTTTTTTTTTGTAGAGCTTTAAAAACCGAGATCATCCCTAGGCTCTGAGCCTTCTTTGTCTCAAACACAAATTGGATTTTCCTGTCTTTGGACTTTTCTCCCCTCTGTTATTCCTAACTTAAAAACCCCAGAGTTGTTTCTCTGATACAAAAATAAGATTGCCTATATATCATGTAACCATTAATTTCTTAGAAAAATCAGTTATGGGCTGGAGAGTTGGCTCAGCGGTTAAGAACACTGACTGTTCTTCCAGAGGTCCTGAGTTCAAATCCCAGCAACCACATGGTGGCTCACAACCATCTGTAATGAGATCTGATGCCCTCTTCTGGTGTGTCTGAGGATAGCTACAGTGTACTTATATAATAAATAAATAAATCTTAAAAAAAAAAAAAAAAGAAAGAAAAATCAGTTATAGTCATAACCTCATTTGTTCCCTACTGTCTGAAATCTATACTCAAGCAGGCTGCCCTTTTACTCATAAATAGTGCAGGTTAGCCCCAAACTCACCATCCTCTCGCCCAATCTATTGTGTACTGGGATTGCAGGTATGTGCCGATTTCTATAAGAATATTGTTCTTTTTTCCAACTATATTCTTTGTAGTTTTTCAAATGTAAATTCTTATTTAACTATTACATTCCACAAAACAAGAATTGTTTCATATGGATCACTTTATAAAAAATATACTTACTAAAAGACATTTTAAGCATACTTAACTTAGAAAAGCAATTATCTAAGTTGGGACCATCTGCCTCTCTCCAAACTAGCTTTTCAGCTTTGACTCTCGAGGAAAAGATTTTTTTTTTTTATTTAAAATAATACCTGTAATTGGTGCATCAGGGCGGGATTGCTCCTTTCTCCATGCTGGTACAAATACAGTAATATCTTTATGGCCTTTGTCTAGGAACCAATCCACAGCAAGTTGTATTCCTCTGCAGGAGAATTCTTCTTTATTCCCATGGCTTCAGAAACATTGAAGAACAAGAGTCAAAAAGGTTAACAAGAGGCAGCAAAAAGAAACACTTCACCAGTGCATTTCTCGGTGCTGGGATTAATGACAGACATTTTAATTTCTTTTCTCATACGTTATTTTTTGAGACTGGGCTGCACTATATAGCTTAGGCTGACTTAAAACTCACTATCTAGAGCCTGTGATCCCCTTGCCTCATCCTCCCAAGTACAGAGATTAAAGAGTACTAACATCTTTCCTGACTAACAGTTGTTGATGATGTCAAATATACATACAGATATGTATACATACATGCATCTGTATGTATATTCAAGTGCACAAGATCAAACTCAGGACCATCACAAGCTTGATACTATTAAGCCATATCTCTATGGTAAAATACTTTTTTAAAAGAGACAACTCTATTCTCTTTATTTTACTGTTGTGTTATTATACATTTCACTCAATGCTAAGGGTGATTAATAACAACTTATAAGTTATAGCAGACATGACAACTACTATTAGTTTCATTTCCTCCTTTCTATTTCTGTTGCCACCTTTACTCAAAGATTTGGGTATTCATACCAAATTGAAAAAGAAGGGTACTTTTCAGAGGATTAGAAAAAGTTTATATGAAACAGTTGTTGTGAACACATGTGCATGAATGCACATACTCACACACAGCAGTCTGCATTATAAAGTTCATGGCCTTACAAATGTTAGAGAAGCCTCTTCTGTGACATACTCCCAGTCATTAAGCACATATATTAAGGTTAAAATGTCAGAGTGAAAATGACAAAATAAATATGTTCTTCTTCTATGTCTAAACTTTCCTCCAAAGTCAAGCATTTTTTAAATAATCAGAACATGATGCAATAAGAGAAAAACACATCTATATCTACAAACATTGTGTAATTTTTAGAAAGTCCAGGAGGGGCTGGAACAATGGCTTAGTGGTTAAGAGCACTGACTGCTCTTCTGGAGGTCCTGAGTTCAATTCCCAGCAACCACACAGTGGCTCATAACCATCTATAATGGGATCTGATGCCCTCTTCTGGTGTGTCTGAAGACAGCTGGATTTTAAAATACAGGAGGTGGAGGGCAAAAACCAGCCTCTTCACGATTCAGGCATCACTATAACGAACAAGTATGTGATGAAGAGGTGGGGAAAAAAAGGTGTAGTAAGTGTGCTGTGAAGAGAGGTGGAACGAGAGACAGAAAGGCAGTGACAGATGAGAGGTCTGAGGTTGACAACTAACCAGTTAGAGTCAGTCAGTCGGGCTGTGCACAACAGCCCTGAACTTATGCAGAAGCAGACTCAGCCCCCAAACATGCCACCCAGCTGTGGGATTGTCCTGATTTTGGGCAATGATGGAGGCCAAAATGAGGAATGGTTCACTTCCTAGATTGGACCACTATGGTCAATGATGCTACCTACTAGAGATGATCCACACTGCTGTCTCAGGCCGTGATGAAGCCCGTGATCCATGTCGACGTATGTGATCTGTGTTGCTGACTGAAGCCTTGGGCTCTGCTGCCTGTGTTGGGAGTCATGTTGATGTTAGTGGACTGTGTAGTCATCTGAGGCCATGTCGAGGTTTATAGTACATGCTGCCACTAAGGACCAAGTAGGTCAGTGGTCCTTATACAGCTGGGAGCCTTGTTGAAGCCTGTGGCCTGTGTTACCATGCAAGGCCATGAGGATATCCATGCGATGCTGCAGCCAGAAGCCGTATTGATATCCCTGGGCCATGCTGCCACCGGAGGCTATCTGGATGTCCGTGGTCCTTCTGCAGCTGGGGGCAGTGTTTGTGGTCTGTGCTTTCACCAGAAACCATGTGGAAGCCCATGATCTGAGCCACCTCTTACTGTAACAACAAGGAACCTACTTTTGCAGTGATATTGATGACTGCAGATGCATAGTTGAGAAAGAGAGATGTGGAAGGTTTCTGTGAGAACCCTCCCCCTCCCCCATCCCCCTAAAAGTAACAGCCTAAACAGCAAGCATTAAAGAGAACTCTTAAAAAGTATGACAAGGGTGCTGGAGTAATTTGCCCACAATTGATGGCTTATGGCAGGGGTGTGAGAAGAAAAGGACTCGGTTCTATGTAAGGGGAAGGCCACTGAGAGTTTGACCATACTCCAGTGAGTATATAGATAACACAAATTGGACTTGTTTCATTTTTTTATTTTTATGTTGGGGGAGTCACGGGGGAGGGAGCAAACATGGAAGGTCTGAGAAATGAGTATGATTGAGTACATCATATGAAAGTCCCAAAGAATCAACAAAAAGCATTATGAAAAATCCAAACCATATTTTCATAGTATATTATATAGTCATTTTGCCACTTTTACCTTTGTGGCAACTGATACATTAGGGTTTTTTTTTTTTTTGTAACTGATTTTTATGTATATTTATATATGTTACATAACTTAATGTTGCTGCCACAGCAATTTATTTTCTACTCAATTTTATTAGGGTTTGATCCTTGATGAGGATAATTAACACTATTAACACCGAGGATGTTTGAAAAAGCCATAGGACATCATTACTCTATGTTCATTTAAATTTATAAAATGTAAATATATGGAAAACAAAGTAACAACACTTGGAGTATCAAGAATGTATAACCTCAGCACTTGAGGGCTTAAGGTATGTGGCTCTTGGGCTGGATGGCCAGCCAGTTTACCCAAACCAGTTAAGTTCCAGGTTCATTGTCACATCTTAGGTGGAGAAGCAATTTAAAGAATGCATTCAAATAGCAACTTATGGCCTCCACATACACCCACGTGGGCAAGAACACCCACATACACACATCACAACACATACACACGTGAAGGAACCAGTTGAGTAGGAGAGGAGGTATAGGGAAGAGCAATGATCAATAAGAAAAAGTAAGAATGAGGAATACAGACATATGTATAATGATACCATGAAAATGAAACATGATTTCTCCTGACTCCACCCACTCCCCCTCGACACACTGGAATTCCCCTACACTGAGGAAATGAGCCTTCACAGGACCAAGGGCTTCTCCTATTGATGCCAGACAATTCTCTCCTCTGCTACATATGCAGCTGGTCACTACATGTGTACTCTTTGGTTGGTGGTTTAGTCCCTGGGAGCTCTGATTGGTTGATATTGTTGTTTATCCTATGGGGTTGCAATTCCTTCAGCTCCTTCAGTCCTTTCTCTAACTCCCCCATTGGGGTCCCCATGCTCAGTCTGATGGTTAACTACAAGCATCCTCATCTGTATCAGTAAAGCTCTCACAGAGCCTTCTCACCCGTCCCCCGAAAAGTAACAGCCTAAACAGCAACAGAAATTCAAGATCTCAGCTAGGACAGCCCATGTCTCTTCGTTTTCTCCTAGAATTTATTTGCTTCCTCCATTCTATTTGGCCAAAAGTTTAGCATATGCTGCAGCCTTCTCTTTATTTTTCTTACTGCAGTCCCAGTGTTCCTTCAGAGGAATGTTCCAGCGGTTTTTTTTTTTTTTTTCAAGACAACTGGAGTAGTAACAAGAAGCTGAATCATGGGTGCTTTGCTCTTATGATTCTGACACTGGGGTGCTAACTCTGGAGGCATAATAGTATTTGTTTGTCCAGCTTCCCCCTCTCCCTCTCTCCCTCCCTCCTTTCCTCTTTCCTCCCTCCTTCCCTCTCTCCAATAGCCAAGCTGACAACACTCAGATTGGCATCTACTATGCATGTATGAAGAGACTCATGCTTCATATCTCTAGTTCTCTTTGATTTATAGCAATAATTCACCTTTTCCAAAATCAGGCACACTGGGCTGTAGCTCAAGACAACTTGCTTCTTGGAAAAAACTTGTATTTTATTCCCACTATTGATTTGGAAAACATAGCCTGTCCGCTTTTCACCCAGATACAATTTTCTCTTATCACCCTCACTATGAGCCTCTTAAGTTGTATTATTTTTATTCTTTAATTTATCTTCTCATTTTATTAGATCTTTGAAAATTTTGTACAATTCATTTTGATTATATTCCCTCCCTCCAACCCATTCCATGAGTAGCCATCTTTTCTTCTCTAACCAGCCAACTTTGCATAATCTTTTTTTTTTTAATCCATGAAGTATCGTTTATGCTGCTCATGTATTTTTGGATGGGTGGCCTTACCTAGAGGTTGGTGTACCTACCGGGGCCAAACCCTTAACAACAACAACAAAAACCTCTTCCTTTCCCAACAGCAAGAAACTGTTAATAGCTCCTTATCAAGGGAATGGGACTTAGTAAACCACCTCCCCTCTCCATGCTAGAAGTTTGTCAGGCTGGAATTTCCATAGGTCCTGTGCATGCTGTTTCAAGTGCTGTGAATTCATATGTCCCTGTTCTCTGATGTGTCCAGAAAATGATTTCTTTATAGACATCCACACACTATAGTCTTCACTTTTATTCTGTCAAGATCCTATAGTCAACAACACTGGAAAATCTAGTGGAAATGGAGCCTCAAATTCATAGGCACAGGGGAAAATTTCCTAAACAGAACTCCAATGGCTCATGCTCTAAGATCAAGAATTGATAAATGGGATCTCATGAAACTGGAAAGGACAGTCAATAGGAAAAACCAGCAACCTACAGATTGGGAAATTTTTTTCACTAACCCCACATCCAATATAGGGATAATATCCAAAATATATAAAGAACTCAAGATGCTAACCTCCAAAACCCAAACAAGCCAATCAAAAAAAAAAAAAAAAAAAAAAAAAAGGAGTGTAGAGCTAAACAGAGAATTCACAGTAGAGGAATCTCAAATGGCTGAGAAGCACTTAAAGAAATGTTCAAAGTCCTTAGTCATCAGGGAAATGCAAATTAAAATGATCCTGAGATTCTACCTTATACCAATCAGAATGGTTAAGATCAAAAACTCAGGTGATAGCATGTGTTGGCAAAGATGTGGAGAAAGAGGAACACTTCTCCATTGCTGGTGGGATTGTAAACTGGTACAACCACTCTGGAAATCTGGAGATTCTTCAGAAAATCGGAAATAGAGCTACCTGAAGGCCCAGTTATACCACTCTTTGGCATATACCCAAAGGATGCCCCACCATGCCACAGGGGCTTATGCTCCACTATGATTATAGTGGCTTTATCTGTGATAGCCAGAAGCTGGAAACAACTCTCAAAGGAAGAGTGGATACAGAAAATGTGGTCCATGTACACAATGGAGTATTTCTCAGCTATTAAGAACAAGGACATCATGAGTTTTGCAGGCAATGGATGGAAGTAGAAAATATCATCCCTAGTGAGGTAAATCAGATCCAAAAAGACATGCATGGTATATATTCACTAATAAGTGGATGCTAGCCAAAAAAGTGCAGACTACTAGGATACAGTCTACATAAATCAAGAAGTTTAACAAGCAGAAGGGCCCAAAGTTCAATCCTACTTGGGAGAGAAAAGAAATCAATTATGGGAGGCAGAAGGAGGAAGGGATGTGGATGAGAAAGGGGAGGGTGAAGGAAAGGGGGAATATGATCAGGTATGGGAGGCCTGGAGACAGGAGAGAAGCCCCGAGGGCAAGCAGAATGAATGAAGACATGCAACATCATTGGGTGGGAGGTGGAGGAACGCTCTAAAAAGTACCAGAGACCTGGGAGGTGAGGGACTCATGACTCAAAGGACCTCTAGTAGAAAGACAGGATATCAAGTGGAGGGATGGGGCTGCCCTCCCACAGTCAAAAACTCTGACCAAGAATTGTTCATGTCTAAAAGAACTGCAAGGACAAAAGTGGAGAAGAGACTGAGGGAAAGGAGGTCCAGTGACAGGCCCAACTTTTTTTGATCCAGCTCAAGGGGAGGCCCTAAGGCTTGACAGTATTATTGATGTGAGATTACAGACAGGAGCCTAGCATGGCTGCCCTCTGTCTGAGAGGTCCAACAAACAGCTGTCTGAGACAGAAGCAGATATTTACATCCAAACATTGGAGTGAAGTCTGGGACCCCTGTGGTTGAATTAGGGAAAGGCAGGAAGAAGTTGAGGAGGAGGGTGACCTCATAGGAAGACCAGCAGTCTCAACTAACCTAGACCCCTGAGATCTCTCAGACACTGGATCACCAACCAGGCAGCATACACCAGCTGATATGAGGCCCCCAACACATATACACTAGAGGACTGCTGGGTCTGGGTTCAGTCAGAGAAGATGCACCTAACTCTTGAGAGACTTGAGGCCCCAGGGGAGGCCTGTTAGGGGGCATCGTCCTCTTGGAGGCAAGGGAAAGAGGAATGGGATAAGGAACTGTGGGAGGGTGGACCAGGGATGGGCAATGACTGGATTGTAAAAAAAAAAAGTAATAAAGAATAATGTAAGGACGGGGAAAACTTGCACACAGCGAAGGACACAAACAGAAGAGTTGAGAGACAACATTCCAAAATGGAACGATGATGTCAGTTATATATCTGATGGGCTTAATAGTTAGAATCTATGAAAAAAATCTCAATAATATTAAATAACAAAATGTAAATAATCTATTAATAGTTGGGTAAATAAATGGAACTAATCATATCTAAAAAAGAAAAAGAAACACAAATGATGAGTAAATATTTGAAAATTTTTCAATGTCAAAAAAAAAAAAAAAAACCCTCAAGTGACAGCACTTGCTGGTGAGGATATAGAGAAAGGGAAACTTTTTTCCACTGTTGGTGGTACAACCACTATGGAAATATATCTGGCGGTTTATCAGAAAATTGGAAATAGTCTTAACCTGAAAACTCAGCTGTAGTACTCCTGGGAATGTACCCAAAAGACGCTCCACCTAGCACAACCCACAGACCCTAAGAGCTAAACAAAAAGACACAAGCTAGGATACTTGAATCTTACATAGAAGGTGGAATAAAATAGTCATTGAAGGAAGATGGAGGGGGCGACTGGGTGGGAGAGGGGGACTGGCAGGGAAATGTGGGGTTCTGGATCATGTGTAGGGAGAAACAGGAGAGAGGGCCAGAGGGTCAGGAGAATGAATTGAAATGTGCAGTTGCCAGAGGTGGGGAATAGGTGCCAAGTACAACTGTCCTCTGAGAGGACCCCCGCCCCGTGTCAGGAGCTGACTGAAACAGATGCAGAGGCTCACATCTAAACAGTGGACAGAGTGTGGGGACTTTCTTTTAATTTGTGATTTTTATTGGCTATTTTATGTATTTACATTTCAAATGTTATCCTCTTTCTCCCCTCTTCTTCTATGAAGATGCTCCCACTCCCCACCATCCAATCCCACCTCAACACCCTGGCATTCCCCTACACTAGAGAAACAAACCTTTACAAGACCAAGAGCATCTTCTCCTATTGATGCCAGACAATACTGTCCTCTGCTACATATACAGCTGAAGCCATGGGTCCTTCCATATATACACTCTGGTTGGTGGTTTAGTCCCTGGGAGCTCTGGGTGGTCTGGTTGGTTGGTATTGTTGTTCTTATGGGGTTGCAACTCCCTTCAGCTCCTTCAGTCCTTTCTCTAACTTCTCCATTGTGGTCCCTGTAGAGCATGGGAATATTGTGTGTATGGGAGCTTCACCCTTTTAGAGGAGAAGGGGAAGGAAAATGGTGGTAGGGACTTGTGAAGGGGCACCAGGAGGGGAGCAGCAATTGAGATGTAAAGTGATTTTTAAAAAGAATACATTCTATAACAGCCAGGGAAATATGATATCTCTACTATTGAGCTCAGTCGTTTTACTACAGGAGGCCCTGAATAATTCCAACATAGCTGAAGCACAGGATAAAGACCTTAACGCCAACCACATGAAAATAATAGAGGTGAGGGCTGTCAGGTGGAGAGAGGGAATATGGGACTAGATGGCTGGAACTGGAGGACATTTGAGGAATGGTGTGGAATTCTAGTATAGCAGAAGCTTCCTGGAATCTATGGAAGTGATCCTAATGAGGTGTTCTAGTAACAGGTCTAGTAACAGAAGTCTCAACTGTACATTGCTAGAGCCAGGCAAGGCTTCCAATGGAGGGAGACTTAGGATAAAACCAGATGATTGGTCTGTAAAAAATCAATAAAATGACCTCTAATGATATTCTGCTATACTCATAGATCAGTGCTTATACAAGCACCATCAGAGAGACTTCCTCTGACAGCACACAGGAACAGAGACCCACAGCCAGACATTATGTGGAGACAGATTCTAAGAAGGTCTCTAGCCAATACCCAAATTTAGAGCTTAGGAAATCCCGTAGAAGACAGGGAAAAAAAGATTGTAGGAGTCTGAGGGGATGCAGGACACCAGGAGAACCCTGCCCTCTGAGTCAGCTAAGCAAGGTGCTTAAGTTCGTTCACAGAGACTGAAGCAGCAAGCTCAGGGCCTAAATGGGTCTGCACCAGGCTCTCTGCATATGTTTTCTAGCCATCAGCTTAGTGTTTCTATGGGACTGCTGACTGTAAGAATGAGTGTGTCTCTGAATCTATTGCCTGTTACTGGGACTCTTTTCCTCCTGTTGCATTGCTGAATCCAACTTCGATATGCTAGTTTTGCTTCATTTATTTTATTTTATTTTATTTTGCCGAGTTGCTTGTTATCTCTTAGAAGCCTATTCTGTTATCATAAAAGGCAAAAAGGAACTAGCCTGTCCCCTCTGTCTTTTGCTCCTCCCTGCCCCCCAAGGTTCTGGTTCCATCTTTTTTTCTGTTCACAAACTACCTCTGGACAGTTGTGTGTGTGTGTGTTGTTGTTGTTGTTGTTGTGGTTCTATGTTCATTCTTAGACAGACACCATTGCTGCTGCTACCAGTGCCAGATGTTTATTCTCCCGATTTTGCCTGTATTGCCCCCTCTCCCCACGATACACTCTAGGGAAAGGGGGGGGGTGGAGCACAGCAGGCTGGTTACCTACTACCCCACACTAGGGAAGATGTGGAACATAGATGCAGCAGAGTGAGGGGGACCCACTTTGATGGGAAAAACTACCTCCCCTTGGGTGGCCAGTATTTGTTCCAGCCTGGGGCTCCCCCTCTGTTTTCCTATTTGCAGTTACTTGAATAAAAAAAGAGCCTTTTCTGAACAACAACAACAACAAAAAGACAAAAAGGATTTAAAGGGGAGTAAAGGGGACATGGAAAGTATCTGGGAGTACAGAAGGGGGAGGGGAAATACAATCAAGATATATTGTATGAGAAAAGGATGTAATTTCAATTAAAAATGACAAAGTATAAGAGAGCAGTTTATAAGATGTATAATAAAAACAGCTTATAGAAGTTGGGTGGAGAAACATAAACATGGAGGCTTTTTTTAATACATCTGTGCTGAGTTGAAGTGTGAAATAATTCTCAGATCCTTCTGGCTTTTATAAGCTCCACATGGTCTTGTCCTTAGTTTTTTTTTTTTTTTTTTTGTTTTTTTTGTTTTTTTTTTTCCAACATGTTTCTTTTTGCTATACAGAAAAGTTACTGGTTTTTCCTAATAGTTTGTCTCTCTGTGTACTAGGTGGGTAGACATGCATGACTTGGGACATCTGAGAAGGTCAGAGGAAAATTTGTGCAGTTAATTCTCCCATTTCTTTATATGACTTCCAGAGATAGAACTCAGGCAATCAGGTTTGTACAGGAAGTGTCTTTGCCCCTAAGCCATCTCACTAGCTCTCTTACTAATTTTTGCATGTTGATTTTATATCTATCTACTTTCCCCAAATGTTTATCAGTTCTAGTAGGTTTTTGGTGGAGTCTTAAGGTGATTTCTGTATGTAGTTATGTAATCTGCAAATAGAGATAATTTCACTTCTTTCTTTTAACTTGTCACAATTATATCTCCTTCAAAGGACCTTCCCTCCCCCATGGTCCCTTTAGAACCTCTGTGGTTATTTGTACTGTAGTATACATACTGTAAACTTAAAAGCTAACACCATATATATGATAAAATGCAATATTTGTCTTTCTAGGCTTGTGTTACCTCACTCAGAAGGTTTTTATTTTCTAGCTACACCCATTTACCTATAAATTTCATAATTTTCACCAATGTAAACATTGGTTTTATTTCTTCAGAGGAAGGGATGAAATGAGTGTTGTACCAATGCTTTATGAATGCATGGTTTTGGGCTGAGCCCAATGTATTTATAACTGTCCCTAGGCCTAGACATGGAACTTTTTAGACTCCATTAAATTTAATCTTCTGTAAGCCTGGACCTTTGAAGTCTTCAGCTTCAAGCCTCTGTCTGCTAACCTAGAATGTTTCAGCCTACAAGATTTTCTGCTGAATATACTTACCCTTTCTACTTCTTTCTGAATTCTGGCTGGCTGGTTCAACTCAGTTTTCTTGATCATTCAAACTCCTCTCCAAGCTCACTGATTCAAATTGACTTCTCTCAGCTTCTGAATATTTATTCTGCTTGGAAAAATGGTTTCTCAATTCCACAAACTCAACTGTACTGACTACACAAAAGGAGTGGAACTGAATGAAACTGTATGAACTCAATTGAACTCAACTGCATTCAACTGAACTGCACGGAACTCAAATGAACTCAACTCTACACATCTCCCTGCACTGTTCTTTAGTAACTTATCTTTCCTGCCTTTTCTCCTGAGAGTTGGGTGTATCCTATTTCTGACTCATTCTGTCCAATCTTTTTCTGATTTGTCACTTTGACTATCCTTCAATTAGACATCACTGTTTAGGATTAAAGGTGTCTACTAAAGGCACCTTTAATCCTAAATGTCTGCATTCTAGCCAGAGGGACTAAAAGTGTACATATTAAGGGTGTTCAGCATTCCATCAAGATCACAAATACCTAGCTAGGTTTTTGGATGTGATCCCTTTCCAGAGTATCCATGTTGCAGGATTAAAATTCATCTACACACTATCAATGAATAACACCCTTTCCTCTTATTCTCACTAGCATATGCTATCAGATTTTGGCCATTCTGACTGGGTTAAGATGAAATCTCAAAGTAGTATTGATCTGCATTTTGATGATAGCTAAGGGCATTGAATAATTCTTGAAGTGTTTCTCAGTCATTCATTTTTTTTATCTTTTGAGGCCTCTACTCACCTCTTGTCTTAGTTATGCTTCTATAGCTGTGAAGAGAGACTATGACCAAGGCAACTTATAAAAGAAGGAATTTATTTGGGGCTTGCTTATAGTTTCAGAGTGAGTCCATGACTATCATGGTGGGAACAAGGTATCAAGTATCAGACACGGCCCTGGAACAGTAGCTGAGAGCTTATATTTTATCTGCAAGTTGGAGGTAAAGTGTGAGCAAGCATACAACTGGGAATGGTGTAGGCTCTTGGAAAGTTCACAGTCCATTGCCACTAACCTACTTCTTTCAATATTCTATACCTCCCACAACAAGACCTCATCTCTTAATCCTTTTGTATTGTTTTCTTGATGTTCAGATTTTTTAAGTTCTTTATATATTTTAGATAACTAGTGAAGAGTTTTTCTCACTTTGAAGACTGCTTCTTTGCTTGAATAAAGATGTTCTTTGCCTTACACAAACTTTTCAGCCTAATGAGATCTATCTTATTGTTTGGTTTGATGACTGTGCTATCCAGTCTATATTTAGAAGCTTTGGTAGGATGACCATTCTTATTATATTAACCCTATTTATCCATGAGCATGAGAGATATTTCTATCTTCTGAGATCTTCAGTTTCTTTCTTCAGTGTCTTATTTTTTTTTTTTTTATTATTATACAAGTCTTTGACTTGCTTTGTGTCTTCATTCCTGTTGTATTGCTGTAAAGAAACATCATGACCAGGGCAAGTCTTACAAAGAAAAGCAGTGATCTCTTTCAGTTGTCTTATTTTTCTATCTAAGACTTTACATATTATAGTGGATACTATGGAGAGAGTGGATAACCTTGTCTTGTTCCAGATTTTAGTGAAAATGCCTGCGTTTTTCTTCATTTAGGTTGATATAAGCTGTAGACTTGCTCTAAATTGACTTTATTATGTTGAGGTATTCCTAGTTTTCCAGGATTTTTATCATGAACGGATGTTTGATTTTGTCAAAGGACTTTTCTGAACCTAGTAGATGATCTTATGGTGATTGTATTTCAGTCTGTTTATGTGTGTGTGCAATTACATTTATTGATTTATGTATATTGAGCTCTCCCTGCCTTTCTGAGATGAAGCCTATTTAATCATGATGAAAAATCTTTGATGTGTTCTTGAATTCAATTTGCAACTATTTTATTGGGAATTTTTATATGTGTTTTTATAACAAATATTGATCTATAACTTTCTGGTTTTCCTGAGTATTTATATAAACTTGGTATCAGGGTAATTACAGCCTTATAAAAAGCACTAGGCAATATTCTTTCTGTTTTCCTTTTTGTGGAATAATTTGAGGGGAATTAACATTAATTCTTCTTTGAAGTTGAAGGTTTGGGAATTCTGTACTGAATACAACTGTTCCTGGGCCATTTTTGTTGTTGTTGAAACACATTTAATTATTACGTCTATTTCACTGGGAGTTAAGGGTCTAACTAAATTGCTTATTTGATGTTGATTTAACTTAGGTTAGTCATATATATATATCAAAAACTTACCCATTTCTTTGAGATTTTTATTTGTTGGAGTACAGATTTTTTTTGGAGTAAAGATTTTTAAATTATGTCTTTATGATTCTCTAGATTTCCTCAGTGTCTATTGTAATGCTTCCTACCTTCCGTCTCTAATTTTATTTGGATCTTCTCTCTCCCTCAGGGTTCATCAGTCTTGTTGATTTTTTCAAAGAACCAAATGTCCACCTCATTGATTCTTTGTATTGTTTTTTTTGTCTGCTAAGTCACTAATATGAGCTCTCACCAGTTTTGTTTTTGTTCTTTTAATATAAAGTTTAGTATATGAACATGCCTCTTTGAACAGCCTTCCTTGTGTCACTTAAGATTGAGTATGTTCTCATCAGGTTCCACATCCTCACTGCTAAGCACCCACAGTAAGACGGTGGAGCCTCTCCCATCCCAGGTCTCTTGGACTTTCTAGAGGTTCCCCTAACCCCACCCCTGATGCTATGTTGTGCTTTCAAACAGACCAGAACCTATCATGGCTGTCCTCTGATAGGATCTACCAGCAGCTGACTGAGAAATATGCAAATACTTATGGCCAACCATTGACCTGAGATCAGGGATCCCTTTGGAAGAGTTAGGTAAGGACTGAAGGAAATGAGGGGGATGACAATGCCACAGGAAGATCAATAGTGTGAAATAACCTGGACTCCTGGGAGCTTCTAGAGACTAAGCCACCAACCAAAGAGCATACATGGGCTGTTCTGAGGCCCCTGGCACACATGTAACAGAAGATTGCCTTGTCTGGCCTCAGTGGGAGAGGATGCGCCCAGGGAAGAGAGATGGCCTGGGGTAGTAGAGGGAGAGGGGAAGAACTCTGTGAGGGGGAACTTGGAGAGGGAAACACTTGGAATGCAAATAAATAAAATAATTTATTGAAAAGATTGAGTAGGTTGTGCTTTCATTTTCATTCAATTCTAAAAAAAAATTTAATTTCCTTCTTGATTTCTGTCTTGAGCCATTTTTTATTTAGTGGTAAGCTGTTAAGATTCCATGAGTTTGTATACTTTCTGCTTCTTGGTTGTTGTTACTGATATCCAGCTTTACTCCATGGTGATCAGATAGGATGCAGGATATTATTTCAATTTTCTTGTATCTGTTGATACTTGCTTCATATTTTAGTATATGGCCAGTTTTGGTGGAAGTTCCACTAACCAATGTGTTCACATGGAGAGACCCATGGCCCCAGATGCATATGTAGCAGAGGATGGCATTGTCTGACATCAATGGGAAGAGAAACCTTTGGTCTTCCTGGTGTAGTGGAATGGCAATGTGCTGGGGTGGGAGAGGGTGGTTGAGAGAGGAGCATCTTCATGGGAGCAATGGGAGGGGGAAGGGGGATGGAATTGAGGAAGGGGATAAGATTTGAAATGTAAATACAGATAATATCCAATAAAAATAGAAGAGAAAAAAACCCCAATAAGTGCTTCAACTGCAATAATTCTTATGGAGTAGAGTAGCATGAGTAGATAGTATGGTGTGTATTGCGATATTAGTTATTAAGGTTAGGAACAAAAGGGAAACAAGCAGAGGAAAAATAGCAACAAAATCTGTACTCTCTTCTATTTTCCCACATCTCTTTCTTCGCTGTATCTGAAATGAGTGTTTTGCCACCATTAAAGACTTCACAGGATGGCTGGTCTCCGCTTATTTTCTGGAGATTGTAGCAACCCATAACATTGCATTCTTCTGCCTTGGTTTAATTTTTTAAAAAGATTTATTTATTTTATGTATATGAGTACACTATAGCTGTCTTCAGACACACCAGAAGAAGGCATCAGATCCCATTACAGATGGTTGTGAGCCACCATGTAGTTGCTGGGATTTGAACTCAGGACCTCTGGAAGAGCAGTCAGTGTTCTTAACCACTGAGCCATCTCTCCAGCAGACCCCCCTTCCCCCCTGGTTTAATTTTGTTAGGTCATATATACATGTATAGATTTAAAAATAAATTCCAGGGTTTTTTAGATATAAAATTTCAAAATATTCTGTAATTATCCTTCAGTTTTCACAGGTAATTTTAAAAATCTCCATCCTTTTCATTTTCAATTTTGTAATTTTTTTTCTATTTCTTTTGATTAATTTGGCTAAGTGTTTACCAATATTGTCTATCTTTTCAAAGAACCAATATTTTGTTTCATTTTCTTTTTTATTCTTTGAAAATCATGTACATAATGTTGAAATTAATTTAATGTCATTTTACTTGATTAAAATATAATCACTCCCTATGCCATCTTTCTGGGGGCCTCTCCTCCCTCTAATCACAATATACCCTTTATTCCCTTTCAAATTCATGGTCTTTTATTATTTAACTATTAAATATGTGAATAAATATATGAATGCAACCTGCTGAGTCTGTTTAGTGTTACACATATACATATAATATACATATACATACACATACACATACACATACACATATACATATACATATAGAGTTTGGATAACTATCTAGGGAGCTCATCTCTGGAGAAAATTAATTCTCCTTCTCTTAGCAAATTTTAATTACCTGTAGATCTTCATCTAATGTTGGAAATACCTACAATTTCCCTCATCCATGTTGGCATGCTAACTGGTGTTGTCATTGTTCAGGTCTTGTTTAAGAACGGTTAAGATTTCATGGATGTAGTTCCCTATCCTATATTGGAAACAACTATCTTGCAGCAGATTTCGTGGATCTCTGGCTTTTACCATTTTTCTGCTACCCCTTCTATGATGTTTTCTGATCCTTAGGTTGGAGCTATATTGCAGATTTATCCAGTGGGTATCCCATAAATGTCTCTTAATTTTGTTAAGTCTATAGTGAAGTTTCGATATAAAGTTTGTTCATCTGGATGAGCTATGTCTTTAAGAGAATGGGCTACAATAATCTTCCACCATTGTTATATTGGGACCTTTCTGTTCCATTATGCTCAGTAGTATCTGATATATGAAATTGGTTACACAGTGATTGGTGTATACTTATAATTGCATGTCTTCTTGATAGATAATTATTTCCATTAATATGTGGTAGCCTTCTTTATATCTTCCAATTTATTTTGTTGTAATGTCAATGTTGTGAGATATGAGAACAGCTACTCTGCTTCCAGCTTCTGCCTGCCCTGCATATCACTTCCTATTCTTATATATTTGGTATGTGGGATTTTCCACCAATAAAATGTGTTTCTTACACATGTCACATAAGTGGATCTTGCCTCTAAATCAATCATTTACTTTGTTTTTTAAATTGGAGAGTTAAAACCGTGTGTGTGTGTGTGTGTGTGTGCGTGTGTGTGTGTGTGTGTGTGTGTGTGTTCCTGTGAAGGTCTGAAAATGATGTCACATCCCCTGCCCTGAATGTACAAGGTGGTTGTGGGTTGACTGATGTGTGTTCTAGAAACTGAACTCAGGTCACCTGGAAGAGCACTCAGTATCCTTAACTGCTGAGACTTTTCCCCACCCCCTTCTTCTATATTTTATTGAGAATGTATTTTGAGCATGCAGTGTGTATTTCAGCTCATTTTTCTACCCCGTGCATCCTTAAGTCCGCTGTCTTACACCCTGAAATTGTTGAAAACAGTAGTTATGCTTGCCTATTTTTCTATTGTCTGAATGTAATAGTTCCTACTATTGCCTCCTGTTTTATCTGGATTATCAGTAATACACTCTGCTGTATTTTAATTTGATTTAGTCAGTTCTTCATTTCAATTATTTAGTCCATGTTTCTGATTTTCTGAAGCGCCTTTGAATTCAGAACTTCCTGTAATCGACTTATCAAATTGACTTCCTTACTTCATTCATCTCTGTGACTCGTCCTTGTGTCACTGGTCATTTTTCAAACTGAACTTTGACTTCTTTGTGTGGCAGTCAACCATTTAATATCTTTGGATGTAACTATTAGGCACTGTGGTCTTTCAGGGGCTATGTTTTCTTGCATTTTCCTATTTCTTGCATTTCTAAGTTGTGATTTGGGCATCTGTTGAGGTCAGTGTCTCTTCTAACTTTGTTTTTGGGAATATTTTACTGGTCAGCCTTATTTTGAGGTCTCAACCACAACACTGAAAGAGAAGGAAAACAACTGCTGCTCTAGCAACACCCCCAAACTAAATTATAAGGAAAGATACAATTTAAATCTAGTCAAATCCCTTTATATGCCAAGAACACTAGGAAATAAAGTAGCAAATGGCAATGGAGAATAAGCTGCGAAGCTAGAAAAGGTGTAATTTTAAAAAAAGAACACAAGGATTGTGGTGGGCATGGAAAAAGAAAAAGGAAAGAACACTTTTTCTTTTCTCTGTTGCTTAAAATTTTGGTGCCATATTTGAAAACTATTACAAAACCCAGAATTATAAAGGTTAAATTTTTTCAGCAATGATTTAGATTTAGTTCTTATATGAAGTTCTTTCTTTGATCCACAATTTATACTGACTTCTATCTTTTTTTTTTTTTCTTTTTAAGAACATAATTTACTATCATTATTACTACATGTGTTTGCCAAGGTATAAATGTGGAGTGCAGAGAACAACTTTGTTGGCTGGAAAGAACACTTTTAAATAAAAGAAAAAATAGTGGGAAAAAAAAAAGAATTTGAACTCGCATCATCCAGAAGAGCACTCAGGAACCTTTTCTGCTGAGCTGTATCTCTCGGGGCCCTCCTGCTACACTTTACTCAGAAATGGACTGAATTCAAATATAATGACTAAACTATATTTTGGTAGAGGAAATTCCAAAAGGGTGTATCATTCAGGATATAGCATAGTTACTGTTCGCTGCACTTATTTAAGTCTATAGTAAGATAAAGATACAAGGGGGCTGTATAGATAGTCCAGTTAAGAGTATTTGCTGCTCTTCCAGAAGACTGGAGTTAAGGTCCCAGCACACAGTTGCTTACAACTGTGTATAACTTCAGCTCCAGGTGATTCAGTGCCCTCTTCTAGCTTCCATGGGCTCATGCATTCATGTGCACATGCATACATGCACACATACAAACCAACAAGTCTTTTAAAAAAGAAGAAAATGTAGAGAAGAAAGGTAAAGTGTAAAGTTTGTTCAGGAAATGAGAGGAGGTTTAAAGTTTTGGAGAAGGGAGATGAAGACAAAGCATCTGTAACTATTAGAGATTAGAAACATTAAAGAGAAATCTCCCTTGAATGAGAAAGGTTTTTGTTTTGTTTTGTTTTGTTTTAGGGCAAAGTTACATGTTGTGACAATGTTAAAATACTTGTAAGGAGAGAGCTTAAACTGAAAATGCAGCTGAAGTGTTTCTCTGCTCTAACAAACAAACAAACAAACAAATAAAAAACACTCTCTAGGAAAGTGTTTTTCCAGGGTTAGCAAAAAAGGCATACAAAGGCTAATACTGCTGTGAGAGAAGGGAGGGAGACTACATTTTGACATCCCAGCTGAACTTGGAGGCATCATACCCCTGGTAATACTTTTACAGGCATATGAAATGAAAGCCTTGGTGGTCATCAAGTCTTGTACTAACATTCCTGAGAGGCGATGAGACCGGGCAGTCTACATGTAAGGAGTTTCTAAAAGTCCATTTCATAAATCTGGGAATGTGAAGTGTAAATTGTTATGAACACTCGAGGATTTTGGAGGCACTGGTATAAGATCTCTACTGAGAAAATCTGAAGTTTAATGGAGTCATTAAAAAGATACGTGTCACAGGGAACAGTCCTGGACAAGTGAGGATTCCCAAAATTATTGGAGTCCACATGATGCCATCCTAAGTTCCAGATGTGATACATCAAGGTGTAGGATTTGCTGTTTCTCCTCTAGGTTTTACTTTTGCTTTAATCTCATTTTTTTCCTTGCTATTACCAGATTCCTCCCTTTTGGAATAGGATTGTTTATTCTGGTGCCTTTAGTTGGGAAGTATGTAACTTGTTTTCAGATTTTATAGATATTCACAGCTAAGAGATGCTTTTACATTTTAGAAAAGATCTTATATTCTTGAATAGTGTTGGGATGGACTAAATACATTTGAAACTGAGTCTTTAGAGTCCTAACCTAGAATATTATGGTCTAAAATTATGTATTTGGGAATGAAATTGGATGCAACGGCTGTAAACACTAACTTTGTCAACTTGATCACTGAAGTTGGAATTCCCATGAGAATATACCTCTGGCTGTGTCTGGGAGGTTGTTCCTAGAAAGGTTTAACTAACAAAATCAGACCCACTGTGAATAAACTGCAGACGTAGACTGAACAAAAGGAGAAATGTAGTGAACAGCAGCACTTATATTTTTGTGGTTTCAGACTGTGAATGCAGTGTGAGCAGTTTTCTTCTGCTTCTGCCTCCGTATGTTCTCAAGCATGATGTACCATCAAACTGTGTGTCAGAAGAGGGACTTTTTTTCTTAAGCTCCTTTTGTAGGATATTTTGTAACATCAATGAGAAAAATAAATAATAAAGTCTCCTTCATCTTATTGCCTTTCAATGGTTCCCTTCCTCCCAATAGCCTTCCCATTTGCCGTGGTGGGAGACCTTCCCCCTATACACACCATGTATACATACACACACATACATATTTAAACTTAAGTTCTGCATATAAGAGAAAATATGTGATACATATTTCATTTCAGTTTAGACTCTTTTTCTACTTCTGTGTCATACATAATATTTATGCTTTTATATCGACACTGGACACCGAAGAAAAAAGTCAGCCGTTCTTCCTAAATCTGAGTTATTTTACTTAAAATGATAAATCTCTGGCTTACTCAATTTTTCTTCAAACAGAACACCTTTCTGTATATACCACAATTACTGTATCCATTAATTGGTCTATGGGCATTGAGACTGGTTGGATATCTTGGCTCTTCTGAATAGTGCACCAAGAAACATGCAAGCATCTCTGCGGCATTCTTAGATTTTTTAGTTACACATCCACAACTAGAATACTTGGACCACATGCTACTTCTATTTTGAATTTTTTGAGGAATCAGCACACTGACTCTCATAGTGATGACACTAGTTCAGTCTCACCAGGAGTCAGTGTATATCAGTTTACCATTGTTATTATGACAAATTACTCCATAGATAGTAATTCCTGTTTTATAGGTTAAGAGATCAGAAATCTAAAACCAAAGTTTGGCAAGGCTGCTTTCTTTCTTCAGGCTTACAATGTTTCCTAACACTTTTCAGCCTTTAGAGTCTACCTTCATTCCTGCGTTCATGACCCCCTTCGTACACTCTCATTCCTTATTTCTGTAGCATGTCTTGCTATTTCTTCTGATCCTGTTGCCTTCCTCCAGCAACAGCTCTTGGCTAATCTCGCTCATACAAGGTACCATTCCCAAGCTCAAACTTTCTAAATTAAATACATATACAAGGTATATTTTACTACTTAACAGACTTACAGGCTTCAGAGATTAGCACATGGATATCTTTGTGGGGTAATTATTTATCCTACCAGGGAATCGCTGAGTTTAGAAAAACCACAGAGATGTAGGTGGTACGCCTTAAAGGGTATGAAGATAAGGAGAGTGGAATTTCTAGCTTGGGAAATGACATGAATACAAGCGGTGGATATAGAAACTAGCATAATTTACAGGATCATTAAGGAGACTAAGATAAATCATACAATTAAGTGGGGGGAGACAGTCCAGATCATGCTTTTGCCTTAAAGGCAGAAAGATCCCAGTGTTGTGTAGTAGAGACTGGGAGTTACAGAAAGTTTCTGAGAATTCAACTGGCAGTATGTAAGCAGTGGTTTTGAAGATGACTAATCTAATAAGGGCAGGGCACTGGCATTAAATATTTTGCCTCTGTTGAAGCATCACCAATATCTAATGTTTCATCAAAAATCCTTGAAGATAAATTGGTACTAATTCCAAAGGAGAATGAAAAGGCAAGAGAAGAATAATGTTAAAGTTTGTTCATCTATGGGAATGCAAGACACAAACAACAAAGAACTTCTTATGGTGCTTTGTAATGTAAGACTGCTTTAGAAGGAGAGAGAAAAATACATGAGGCTTACCTCATTGCCACATTACTTCCATCAATAACAACTGGTCTTAAATTATCACTATTGTCTATTTCATCTTCAAGAGACAATTCAGGGCTTGCAGTCTCTCTGGAGCTAGCTCCTCGGGGCAATAATAGATTCAAGTTGACTTGTGCTTCTGAATCACCTTTGTTTCCAAGTCTGACAAGCTCTGCTAATACATCATTAATAAGTGATTCTGGGCCTAGTTTATTAAGCACTGATTGAATTTGTTCTTCTGCATAGCCCAACTTTAGAGCAAAATCCATCTTAGCTTGGTATTCTTTCTCCAAGTCTACCTTCCCATCCTGTAAAATGCTGCTCTGGGAGAAGCTTGGCCGGTCTAGGCAGGGTGACCGACAGAGTGGACGATGTGGCTTGGAGGGCATCTCTTTCTTCTTCAACTGAATATCTGCAGATTGATAGCTGTCATGGCCACTCTTGAAGCTCATCGGTTCGGGGTCACTCTCAGAGTTCACCCATTCTTCAGGTTCAGCATTGCCTCGGTCTGTGCTGTCCTTCTGCTTTGGCTGTTGCTTCTCTTCCTTGGAAGCACTCTTCTCCATTTTCGGTGTCTCCACTGCAGCTGTGGCCGTCATCCCGTTCACTGGGTGCTCTGAGATCTAATCAGCTATTTTTCTTTTTAACCTGCTTGGAATCCATGTACAGTGGCATTCCTCTAGAGTAAAATGCTGGGGAAGCAATGGTGCAAGAGTTTGTCTGGTTTTGTATGTTCAGATGTTAGCAGTCTCTACAAATAAACACATATGGCATAATCATATATAGTAACATTCTGGGAAAAACACAAAATACACAGTTCTCCCTCAGAAATTACAGATTCTCTCGAATTTGACTTTCCTGTTTACAGTGGTATAAAGAGTCATTGATTACAATAGTTCCAGATGAAATTTCAGTAGGGGTATTAAAAGTATAACCCCTGAACCACAGCTATAATTACTATTACAATTTTGAGAGAAATTGTACTCTGTCAGTGTGTGTGTGTGTGTGTGTGTGTGTGTGTGTGTGTGTGTGTGTGTTGACAAGACTCTTTTTCTTACTTTTCCTGGGAAAGTATTTCTAGATACACTCTAGGTCTGTCTTGTTAAGACTGCAATCTACTTCTGAAAAGTATATCCTTACTATTACTGTTTACAAAATATTAATTAATACTCCTATCTTCTAGGGAAAATGAATAGAGATTAAAATTGCTTTCAGACAACTAAAGTATCATGCAAGGGACACATTACAAAGACATGTTATAGATGTGAGAAAGTATGTGTATATATGTGTGCAAACTCATTCCTTAAACTACCTACCTCTTTTACTCATTATAAGTGGTAGACAAAAGGAGCAAACCAGCTATGCATAGTGATGCATACCTCAAGTCCCATTAATTCAGGAGGCCAAGACAGGAGGTTCCCTTGAGCCTTGGGAGAGATATCCCTCCCCATAGGCAACAGAGGGAGACCCTGTAAAATAGAGAAAAAAATATCAACTCAACTTGTATGATAAACATTAAAATATTAATTACAGAAAAGAATTAGAAGCAAATTTATTTCTATCTTCTCACATACACACTCCATCTATCTATTTTTTTATCTTTTGGGATTTGATTTTTTTTCTTACGTGTGAAATGAAGATGTTAATTGATATCTCACAGAATAATTGTAAGGAATACACAAAAAGAATGATGAAGATGCTTAGAAAAGTTAATAGAATGCAGTAAATTCTCATCATACATAAAGGTAGCAGCAGATTTTACAGCATTCAAGCTTTTCTTTGGGACAGTGTCTCACACTGTAGCCCAGGCTGGCCTTGAACACAAAAATCCTGTGGCTCAGCTTCCTGAGTAAGATACTACATCTGTTTCTGAGCTGTTTTCTTTTTACATTTTTTATTTCACTTTTTGAAAAGTTTCTTACCATGTAGCTTGGCTAGCCTTGAACTTGTTATATAGACCAGGACAGCCTTGAACTCACCGAAATCCATAAGCCTCTATCTGCCCAGTTCTGGAGTCAAAGGCATGCACAACCATACTCACCTATTTGTTGGTTTATTTTAATATTTTTAATTTTTGTGATTATGATTACATTTTCTTCACCCCCTTTTTTCTCACATACAGCCCATCTTGCTCTTTCAAATTCATGGCCACTTTTTCTTTAAGTGTTCTTACACACTATCTTAAAGAAAAATGGAGCAAATTTGTAAGGTCTGTGAGCATGGAAAATTTTTTTCAGGCATCAGCTGTGCTCACTAATATAAAACAAGGTTATCCATGTAACCAATATACTAGAGACTTCCAAGTCATACCAATTCTATTTATACAAGCAAAAAGAAAAGATCCGTACAGTTTTAACAGTGTCACAGCTGTTTGGTTTTGTTTGTTTTGTTTTTTACTTTGAGATTCATATCTGGAAACATTCATATAAAAATGACATTTCTAAACTGGTATTAAATGAAGTATACAATAACTTTTCCAGTGACTTCACTAGTACTTTTGGCTTAAAAATTTTCTGTTTGCTGGGAATTATGGTTCATGCTCATAATTCTAGCCCTTGGAGTCTGATACAGGAGTATTTCCATGTGTTCAAGGCAAACCTGGTCTACACTGTGGGACTCTTGTCTCTAAAACTTTTCATTAGTTAATTGCCCAATACAAAGATACCAATTTTAATTTTTGCTTTGCCATTTATTGGGTTGTTAAAACTTTTAAATTGATTTCTTTTGTAATTTGTGCATTTATTGATTTATATTTTGTTCTCATCAGAATGATATCTAGTGTACAAAGGTACAGAAGTTTTGTCTAGCACTTATTCAAAATTCCAAAACTCACTTTAAGAAACCACTTATGGGACTTTCTGTTTATTTTGGGCACACATTAAGTATGTATAAAAGACTTACATTGGCATACTGTGAAAATTCCCACCATGTTCATAGAGACACATAACATGATTAAACTCACGGACAATACTACCTAGACCAGAAATTCTTATTGAAATTATTATCAATTGAAAACTTTCTCAAAGAAGGAGAAAAGTATCTCAGTAGAAATAAACTTGGACCAACCTTTCAAATTATGAAGGAATTTTAAGAAATCTGTTATTTGTCCTATATCTTGTATTGGTATATGCCACATATATTTCTGTTTTAGAATGGAACTTGAAACAAATTAGACCTATATGCATTGTTAAATTATTTTTAGCTAACATACAATTTAATATTTCACAATGCTCTCTTATATTTGATTTTACCCTCATATATTTTATATATTATATAGAATTGTACACACTCCCATGTACACAGTCACACACTGTGTGTATTTTGTACACATTCATCCCTCCTTTATTCCTTTTCTCTATTTCCTTAACTCTGCTCCTTTCCTCCCCCAAATACTCCACTCCTTCTCTACACACACACACACACACACACACACACACACACACACAAACACATTAATAAAATGATTTTTTGAGACAGGAGCTCTTATAAACAACTTGGTATTTAGTTGATTTAGTTGATGATGACTTTGTACTTCTGGTCCTTCCTTTGATTAATGTTTGATGCTGTAATAACCACTGCTATCTTCTTTACATCTAAAGTGTGCACTTTCAATACATTCTAGTGCCCTTTTTGGTCACTTTTTAAAAATCTATTTTTGAGTTCTTTGACTAAAGATCAATTTTTGATTGGTCTTTCTAACTCTGGGGTTTAACACATTATCTAACACTTTTTATAAATGAAGAGATAGTACACTGCTGCCGTATTGTCTTAAGATGCTTGTAAGCATACATACAGGTTTTTCTGGGACATCTCTCAGCCTGGGTCTATTATTTTGGTATAATTATTAGTGAAATACCTTCATTCTCAGTATCCATATTTGATTCCCAGCGCCCATATGGTTATTCACTGCCACCTGTAACTCTAATTCCAGAGATTTTGATGCAAAGGCAAACATTCATGCACTTAAAATAAAAATAAATAAATATTTGAAAATATACCATGACTGTCTTGGTCAGAGGTGTAGTCCACCATCATAGTGGAGATCATGGTGGCACACACGCAGTCACTGTGCCAAATATGTAGCTAAGAGTTCTATAACTGTATCCCAAAGCAGCAGAAAGAGAGAGCCTCTGAAACTCCAAAGCCCACCCCTAGTGACATACTTTCTCCATACGCACCCTAACAAGGCCACACATCCTAATAATCCGCCAGTACATAGCCTATGGAGTCCATTCTTATTCAAACCACCATGTTAAACTCCTGACACAACTAGTCTAACTTCAAAAGAACCCGCAGGATTTCAGTAACATGTTCCAGATTAAATCTGGATTAGAGATACATCTTCCTACCTCAGAGATTCGGATTTGAAATAGATAAAATCTCTCACAGGTATGCCCTCCAAATTTTGGGTTTTAGTTAATTCCAGATATAGTCAAGTTGACAACCAAAAAATAGCTATCAGAGCTACAGATTCGGTTGTTTTTAAATGGGAATTAGATATAGGCAGACAAATGAGTATCTGAATATAAATTGTGCCTAAGTGGTTAATTTTTTAAATAGTAACAACTCCCGGACAATAAAATCTTTAAAATTATAAACACATGAAGATGAATATGATAGAATGATTTGGTCAACATCACATGCCTAATACCACTAGTGAGGTGATAAATGAAAACACTGAGGGTGGCTTTGAAAGGATGGGGAATGGGAGAAGAACTTAGATGAGTTTTAGTTACCACTTGTAGCAGGAATTATAAAGAGTTGCTCTATTTCGTTGTTATTGAGTTGAAGAAAATTACAACTCATCAAATGCTGACACAGTTTTGAAAATCAAATTAGTTGGATGAAATTGTAGAACTAGATTAATTTTCTTTAGAAATTAAGAGGCTTGCCACCAGATACCTATAACTTGGTTGAGAATCTAATTAACGCTAGGTGATCTAGTGTGTATTCTTGGCACTCACGAGGCTGACCTCGGAATCAGTGGGAAAGATACTGCTTCAAAACAGCAATAAAATAAAAACAAGTGAATAGGTCATCATTTGCAACTGAACTAAAGCAGCAGAGAAACTGGCAAAAATTCCAAAATCTCATGGAAATTTCACCAAGCCAAAAGGTCAGTTTTCTACTTTCTTCTCCTATCCACAATTCTTTCATTTTGTAACAAAATTCATCCAGTTTGCATTTGCACAGAGTAGTTTTCCATGCTCAGATTTACTTTAATCCATTTCAAAATGTGGTATACAACACCCACTGGAAATATAACCATCTTGCCATGTTTATGAAATTAAAAGAGTTAAATGCTATAAAAAAGTCTAACAGCCATATAGGATAGGGTTATCCAGAAACAACCAAATAGTAATCTTGACTGTTTTCAAGTAGATAAGCCACTTGATGGTTGTTCTGTAAGAATGCATGTTAATTAGTAAGTTAATTTCAAAATATAGTGTTCCAAAGAAGAGTTTGAACAGAATTACTCTGTATAGATGAACATAGATTATTAAAAAAATATATAAGAAATCTAAGTGCTAGGCATAGGTTACTGCCCTACAAGTTTTTGATCAGGAAGGCACCAAAAACATTCATAATACTATGTTATTGCCCTTGCTCTCGGTTGCCCAGAGTAATTAAATGGTAAGGTTTTATTGATGAAAACAAAACATACTTTTGTAACAGAACACAGAGAAACCAATTCGAAAGTGGAACATAACATGTTAAATAAAGTCTGGGGAGGCAAAAATAACATGATTTGTCTCATAGGCAGAAGCTAGCTTCTAAATTTTATATGTGTTCATTTATGTAGTAGTCTGTGTGGAGCCCAAGAAAGGGAGTAAGAGGGGCTTTAAGTGAGGGGAATAGTAGTATATATGTGATAGGAAAGTGGAAGGGGAAATGCTGGTGGTACACAGGTTTCAGTGAAGCCTGGGGACACGGAGATGGAGGAACAGAGGGTACTGAGAGGATTAACATCAGCAATCCTGTTACTTAGTAAGGTAATTGAAAATAAAAAATTAAAAATGACAAAACTAACAGAGTGTACTCTAAAGATATAAATTATTTGTAGCAAATATGAATATATTAAATGAATGGAATAAAGGATGAGTATAGAAAAAAGGTAAACTACATACAGGCAAGTTTAAATAATGGAAGGGAAAGGAAGTAATGGAAATGACTGTTAGGGAACGGGAGGGGAGGAGATGGGAAGGGAGGGGAGAAGGGGGGAAGGGAAGGGGGGAGGGGGAGGGGAGGGGATGGTCTTTTGTTGTTTTGCTCTCATTTGTTGTGTTTGCGTGCTGTAATTTTTTTTCTTTTTTTAACTTTATTTTAATAAACAAAGATAAAAGAACAAATTTTAAGCATTTTTGCATAAAAGTATACGAATACATTTTTGTCAGTGCTTGGCTTTTTTTTTTTAAGGTTTGATACTCTGCATTAAGGTCTTACTAGTTACAATGAGCAAAAAGTACATGTAAAACAGGATGTAACCCAGAATTAGTCAACGTGTTCTTGGTGTGTAAGGACTGAGCATAATGTTTTTTTGTTTTTTTGTTTGTTTTTATTTTTTTGTTTTTTTTTCTTGAACTTCACACAGTCTGTGAGTTGTTTCTGGGGTCTTCAGAGCTTTCTGGGGTTAGCATCCCACTATCAGTGACTGCATATTATGTCTGTTCTTTTGTGACTGGGTTATCTCACTCAGGATGATATTCTCTAGATGCAACCATTTTCTTAAGAATTTTGTTAAGTCATTGTTTCTGATAGCTGAGTAGTACTCCATTGTGTAAATGTACCACAATTTTTGTATCTATTCATTTACCGAAGGACATCTGGGTTCTTTCCAGCTTCTGGCTATTATAAATAGGGCTGCTATGACGTGCATGTATGTTTGTTGTATATTGGAGTGTCTCTGGGGTATATGCCCAGAAGTAGAATAGCTGGATCTTCAGGTAGTACTATGGTTGAATGACTAATGCTCCTCTCCCTATACCATGTTTTTTCTGTGAATTCTTCCACCCTTGTCCTGCTGTCTGTGGTCTCAGCTACAGAAGAAATGGAGGTAAGAGGATCATCTGAGCCTAGGATTCAGCAACCAGCATCATGAGACCATCCATAAATAAATTAATTAATAAAGAAACGCTAAAAGTCTAAATTATATGAACACGGGGGAAACGTAAGGTTTAAAAAAATAAACAGTAAATTAAAGTTGAATTACTACTAAAATTATAATAGGAATAGATTAAATGGACCAACAAAGATAAAAAGGGAATGAGGAGAAAAATGTTTGCCTAATTTAAAAATTCAGAAACAAGGTTAAATAAAAAAAGATATAATGGGCAATAAAATATAAAGACATTCAAGTTTTAATAATGTGCTACAGTAAAAATCATAGTGTAAGTATGGCAAAAGAAACAACATAGGAAGTACGAAAGGCAAATTAAAATGTTTTGGGGGAAGTTACTGAAAATTGGACAGTGACAGTTATATGCATGTGGTAGGGAGGGATTGTTGGGCTTGTGAACTCTTTCATGTTGTTACTGATGCTGGGGATGCACGCATGCGCACACGCACATATCAGAGCTGACAATTCTTTTGTATCTTCTTGTCTGTGCATAAATCCCTAACATTGGATGTATCCGGCCTGGTGGCATGTGCCTGTAATTCAGCATCTGGAAAGTGAAGGAAGGAGGATCAAGAGTTCAAGGTGAACTTTGGCTGCACAGTGAGCCACTCAAGGCTAGCCTGGGTATCTCAAAAAGTAAAAATAAAAATTAGGATTCTCTGCTAAATATACTTAACATTGAAGACTATGGACTGAGTGGGTTCTCCGCCTTCTAGAGGCTCCTCAGATTGTACCCCCCCCCCGTGGCTAATCTTATAACCAGTGTTGGGGTTCCGCTGTAAGAAGCAATCCCAGCACTGAGATCAGTACAAGCATATTACTTGTTTTTGTCTTTTCAAAACCTGGTAAATATTGATCAACCTGCTGTGAGGATGATGCTATGGGTTTCAAGGAGTCTGTTGTAGTTGTAGAGTTTTTGGACTCTACAGTAGTAAAAAGAATGTAGGTGCCTCCAGAGATTGATTTATCTGCTGTTCAGGGATTTTAGAGTCCAGGGTTATTGGGTCTGTTCTAAGCCACAGAAGTAAAGGTACTTTTTCCTATGCATTTCACTGCATAGGCTGTTCCTTTTTGACATCTGCTCTTTTAGGTCTGTCTGTCTATCAGTCTTGCTCTCCACAACTATCTCTCAGGTATGTCCTAGGGACAGTAGCCAGCAAAACTTGGACTTTCTGACTTATGGTAATACTTTGAGCCCTGGAGTAGTCCCGTTTGAAACAAATTCCTTATCT
This sequence comes from Micromys minutus, assembly GCF_963924665.1. NCBI lineage: Eukaryota > Metazoa > Chordata > Mammalia > Rodentia > Muridae > Micromys > Micromys minutus. The sequence continues at coordinate 42,442,334 of NC_137970.1, read as the reverse complement.
CTATAGTGCCCATCCACTATATCCTCTGAGAAAAGCAAATTAATGGAGAAAAAGTTTGTTTTAGCTCATAGTTTATGTTACAGTCCATTATGGTAGGGAAGTCACACTTGCAGGAGCTTTAAAGCAGTTGGGTTGCAGTATGTCCAGAGTCAGAAGTGAGTGAGTGCTTTACTTATATGGTCCAGGATCTTCTGCCTAGGGAATGGTGCCCTCCCAGTGGGTAGGACTTTCCACATCAATTAGAATAAGCAAGAAGATCTTGCACAGAAATGTCTAGAAGACAACAGCCTAGGTAATTACAGATTTTGGCAAGCTGACAGTTAACATTAAGCATCACCTACCCACAAGCCTATCTTCTGAATAAAACTTCTGCTTCTCTTCCTCATTCTGAGGACCCACAGAGCTAGAGGTGGCTTCCCTTACTTATTTTTTCATTAAATCTTTCTTTTTCTTCTTACTTTTTGGTCATCTTACATGTCTAAATTTTCAACTCTTCCTTTATATCTCTCTTTGGAATTGAATCTATTTTTTCTTATTCTGACTTTTCTCCTTCACTGGGCCACCTAAAGAAGTTTTTAATCTGCAACTGTACTAATAGGTTTCTAAATTTCCATTTTATTATTTTTTAAAAGGGGACATCTATCAATCTGTAATCCACCCAAGTATAAGATGAGCCTAAGTGTTGAGGTCCAGCTTAGCACCGAGGCCTGAGGAAGGCGGTGAAGGGTGGTTCTGGATGGTGATACTGGCCAAAAAGCTGATGAATTTTGGTGATTAACTCTTTCTCTGAGGCCAGAAGATGATGGCTTCTGGCAACTGAGCTCTTGTTATTTTGGGGGCAAAAGCAGCTGGCTTCTGGCAATTAGCTCCTGCTGATAGCAATAGGGGAAAATAATTTGTTACTTGGGCTGATTTCTCTGACTCAGGCCTCTTGCTGACCAGGCAAGAGCCAGAGTGAAAAGAAAAGAAAGGAAAGAGAAAGTTGAGGTGTACAGAGAGATACACAAATACATGTTAGATGAAGCTCAAGATGGAAGCTGCACCTATGCTTTATTGTAGTAGTTCTTAGTTTTTATACTTGCTCAGGATAATTGGCAACATGGTTTTCTAAGCATTTTTACATTCCATAAATTCATAGTAAGTTTGAAGCAATAGTTCATGTCATAGATCAATAAAGACTTAAAGAGATACAGCAAACTCATTTACATGTCTGTCCGTTAAGACTAGTACTTGAGTAAACATCTGTTACTAGCTTCATAGGTTCATTATACTTTAAAGCAATAATTTTTATGTTATAAGTTTGCATTTTTTTCAAGAGACAAACCATATGCCTTGTGTCTTATTATTTTGAAGTCTTGTATACATAAACTAGAATACAACCAGACTGCAGTAAGAATCAGCATCAGAATCCTGGTTCCCTTTAAGCCAGTTCAGTTCATTCCAAATTCTATTACAATGCCTTAACCTGATGAACCTATAAAGTTTTTGTTATATAACTTCTATCCCATACTTTTCACTTTTCTGAACAAAAATAGTGATATCAATTGTCATGAGGACTTCTTCCTGATGTGTCCAATCTTGGGGGCAAATCTTCTGCATCATGAATAAGTATCATGGATGGCCCCACCCCGCCCTGAAGAGCCATGGGGTAGTTAATGACTACTATGAGAGTGTAGATCAGTTTCTTAGTGCAGTAGCCAGTGGTTAGTTGGCCACTTTATGAAAAATACCCCCTAACCAATGCTCCTGCAAGCAACCCTAATTAAGCACAGTTAGTTGCTAAAAGGCCCGAAAATAAAAAGGAAACATTTGGAAGAAGTAAGGATTCAGAAAAAGAAAAGGAAAAGAGAAAAAGAAAAAAAGGACGGGTAAAAAGAAAGTGTTCAGTGAGAATAAGAGGAGGAATAAGTGAGAATAACAGAGTATGGGTATGATCCATCCACCCATCCACCCACCCACAACTGCTCCACTAGAGACCCATTCCATCTGCAGACACTAAATCCTCACACTGTTGCTGATGTCAAGAAGTACTTGCTGACAGGAGTCTGATATGACTCTTTCATGAGAGCCTCTGACAGCACTAAGACAGATGCAGATACTCACTGTCAACCATAGGACTGATTCTGGGGGACCCCAATGGAAAAGTTAGGGGAAGAACTGAAGGAGCTGAAGGGGATGACAACCCCATAGGGAGAGCAATATCAACTAACTGGACCACCCAGAGCTCCCAGAGACTAAACAACCAACCAAAGAGTGACTCCAGATACATATGTATCAGAGAATGACCTAATCTGACATCAAAGGGAGGACAGGGAGCCTTGATGCCCCAGTGTAGTGGGATGCTAGAGGGGTGAAAGAGGACTGAATGAAGACGTGGAAGGGCACCCTCATGGAGGCAAAGGGGATGGAGGAGAGGGGGGATGGGATGAGGGTTGGTGAAGAAGGGTAACTGGGAAGGGGAATATCATTTGAAACATAAATGAAAAAAATGATTAATTCAATAAAAAGACCCTCTCAACAAGAGAGCTACCATGCTTGGTACTGGAAACCTTGATAAGTACTCAGTGCCAGTGAAACCATGGTTGTCAGAGAAGAATCTACAACCACTAATTTATTAAACCAGCATAATCACTAACAATAATTTATAAACATTTGTTCTTATACCAGAGATAGGGGTAGTCTTTCCCCCTTCATCAAGGATACTTGTCTTTGCTTCAGATGGGGACCATTATATAAAACCACATTCAATCAAAATGCAGTTGTGGATCTTAGTACTGATGGATGCATCTTTATTTTTTTTAAGATTTATGTATTTATTATATGTAAGTACACTGTAGCTGTCTTCAGACACACCAGAAGAGGGAATTAGATCCCATTACAGATGGTTGTGAGCCACCATGTGGTTGCTGGGAATTGAACTCAGGACCTCTGGAAGAGCAGTCAGTGCTCTTAACTGCTGAACCATCTCTCCAGCCCTGGATGCATCTTTAAAACACTCCTTTACCTAAGGCTCAGGGAACACTGTTGAGAGTGGGAAGAACGATTTTAAGAGCTAGAGGATCCAGGACTTTGCTGTGAAATTATGTACATCAGAAGCCACTACTATTTCTTAGCAATACATAAGTCTTGGCCTTAATAAGAACAATAAATATAAAATAAGTGAACAACTAGTACAGTGACCATCACATGATAATTATCCACTTAGTGTTAATTTTATTCCATTTGATTCACATTCTTAGTATGGAAACTTACTGTCTACAAAGTACTTTCATATTTGATACTTAAATTTATTTTCACAAAACTATGTGAGGTAAAAACTGTACTTTTATTACTGATAAGAGAATATTTATTTTTAGAGGTAGTAAGCCAAATGCCAAAATTTACAGTCTGTAAATAGAAGGCAAACTGTAATTTCAACTTAGATTTTTCTGACTTCATATGAAGGGTTTTTTGACACTATTACAATTGCCTATGACTTGGGTATACTTAATGTATTTTAAAAAAATATATATATGTGGTTAAAATTAACATATGCCATGAGAAAAATTTTCTAAATCTTAAGGTTGCATGTAACAGAAATACTTATATGATAAACTTACCTTGAAAAATATATAAATACTTCTAAATCACAATATCAAAGAGACTTCAATTCTTTGAGCATTTGTCTAAATTTGTACATGATTTTAGAATCAGAATGAACTTTGCATTGCTGCTTTTAGCTAAATAAATATTTCAAAATGGAAAGCTTGGTTTCTATAGTTACAAAAGATACACCTACTCTAAAAAATATGATTTCTACTTTTGTAATATATGAAGCATGTAGAAGGAAAAAGGAAAAATTAACAGCTGCTTTCTTTCTTGTGTTCTTTCTCCTTCCTCTCCCAGTTTCCTTCCTCCATATTTTTATTTCCTTACTTCTTCATTTCTTATGTTCTGAGGACCAAACCTAGGGGTTCGGGCATGCTAGAAAAGTATGCTATCACTGCAATATGCCCTAGCTGCAACTTGTTTTCTATACTGCTGAAAATGGTTGTTTCTTTGTTTAATGCTGTTTTTTTCTTTGACAATTTATACACTAGGGCCAGTGATGTATTTTCTGGATATACCATGTGAAAAAAATGAAGTAGAAACTATTCAAAGAAAATCATGAAATCATATAGTCATGATTTTACCTTGGATATTCAGTTCCCTTTAATCACTGTGATAGAAGCTGGAAAATAAGTGTGCATTGGTCACAGCCACCTAGGTTTTGATGATTCTGAAAACATACTGTGGACAAAAGAAAGCCTCTTCAACAATAGACTCTGGGAAAAAACCAAACATCCACACACAGAAGGTTAAAGGTATTTTCCCATCTTTAATCTTATTTAAAAATTCAGTTCAGAATCATTAGGGACCTTAATGTAAGGTCTGAAACTGCTAGAAATATACTTAGAAAAATGCTTCAAGCTGTCAACTTAGGAAATGATTTTCATAAGGAACTCTAATAGCTCAACAAGTAAATAAAAAAATGAAAATTGTGATTTCATGAAATTAAAATAATTTAATTTCTGCAAAACAAATGAATTGATTAATCAAGTGTAGAGACAGCTTGAATAATGGGAGGAAATATTTGCAAAACTATTGATACCAGAGAAGTAGCTGTAATATGTAAAGAGCTAAAAGAAAATGAAATACCCTAACCCCCAAACAACTAAAGTAATCAATGGGCTAATGAAGCAGACAAGCAGCTATTAAAATACGTGGCCAATAAACATAAAAATGTTCAGCATCCTTAGCCATCAGTGAAATGTAAATTAAAATTAAAAGGAGATTTCATTTACCACAGTTAAAATGGCTGTGATTAAGGCAAGAGCAGAGGATGCAGGGAAGACAGAACTGTATATACCTCTAGTTGATATGTAGATTAGTATCGCTACTATGTAAATCGCTATTGAGGTTACTGAGAAATCTAAAAATAACACTACCACATGCTTCCCCAGTATCACTCATTTGTATGTATCTGCTGGACTCTATATAATTCAAAATACCACAGAAACCCTTGAGCATCTAAACTTATTATAACACTTCATCATAGACACATTATAGAATTTGTCTAGGTATCTGATAACAGATGAAACAAATACAGATAATGTTGTATGTATGCAAATTGGAATTTTATTCAGTCATAAAGCACAACATACATTATGTAATTTGCAGTGAATGAATGGAACTGGAGTTCATTTTAGGCAAAATAGGTCCTCAACTTGTTTCTCTTATATTTTATATATATGTTTTCTTTCTATCTCAAGATTCTAATTTATGTTTACATTTCTTTCGTTATTAGTATTTCAAAATTCATACTGTACACATTTTGAGTCTTTTTATTACTCATTTATAGTGTTTTTCTAATGTAGTAAGAAAAATCTGATATGATTTCAGTATTCTTAAAGTTCTTAAGCATTGTTCTTTATCCTACATATGATAAAACCTGGAAATTTTTCCATGTATATCTAATTAGAGAATATTCTCTTATTTAGCATAATGTTCTTTGTGTTTTATTTTGTTTTTGTTGTGCTTAACTTTTTATTGATTCTTTGTGAATTTCACATCATGCACTCTAATCCCACTCACCTACCTGTTCCTCTGCCCTTGCAACCTTCCCCCAAATAAAACAAACATGTCACTATAGAAGCTGTGGTGTGTCATGGTGTGTCATATAGTATACCCTTTTTACTTGCAAATGTTCATTGCAGTGACTCATCTGTCTGGTTTGAGGCCTCTGGCCTCTGCTACACTATCAACAATGGATCCCCTCTGGGACTCCTCTCAGATGTCCTATTGTTGTTCTGTGTTGTTGAGATCCTTGGTTCAGAAGGCCCACCCCTTCACATGCTCCAGCAGTTCAAAGATAGGGTAGATGTTGGGGTGGGCCAACTCAAAGCGTTGGATCTGGGCCTGGGCGGTAACCCAGTTGATCAGCTCAATAGCTCTCCTATCCCAATACCACTGGAGCCAGTGCTCCAACTGCGTAGCATGACACTGGTGAAAAGGCCACCCACACCTCCTGCAGGAGTCATCTCTTCATGCTTCTGATGTATTTGGTCTATAACACTGCTTGAGTCCAGCGCTATGTTTTGATTGTTCTGTAGGGATAGTCTATCTACTTTTGAAAATGGGGAACAAAAGGTAAAACTATTATTCTATTTCTATGGAAGTTTATAATTCTATTAATATTCACTTGATGTATTTTGGTGCTCAAATGATAGCTACATGCAGGTTTATAACAATTACATCTCTATGTTAAAATTACACATTATATTATGATACTTTGTTATCATTGCTTCCTTTATAACTCTAAGTATATGTTACCTGATATGGTGACCTCTGATTACTTTGGGTGATAATTTCTAAAGAACATATGTCCACTGTTTTATCTTTAGTTTATTTTTATCCTTATATTTAAAGAGATTGTCTTTTAGGTTGTTGAATTTTCTTCTTAATTCATGAAGCATTTAGATATCCTTTGACTTGGGGTCTTAATCCACTTACATTTAAAATAATTATAATTTTCTATCATTTTCACAGTTAAGTTTCTTTATGTTTGCCATATTCATAATTGACTGATTTTTTTATATTGGCATGATTTAAATTTTTTGTTTGTATTTTATAGACATTTTGTGTTTACCATAAGGTTTACATAATACAAGTGTTGAAAATCTATTTTTGCTGATATTAATTTTAGTTACTTTTACTTCTTTAATTTTACTTATTCATATGTAATCAATTGTTACAGATCATGTTTTTTACATTGTATATCGATATACATATTTCATAAAGTTACTTTAAATAACCTTTGTCTTTATTTCAAATTAAAATGATTGATATAACACTATAGTAATATTCCTTATTAGTCTATAAAACTATATTTTTATGCTTGGATATATTTACATTTCAAATGTTATCTCCTTTCCTGGATACCCCTCCATATCCTCTATCCCATTCCTGTCCTCCTGCTCTGACCACCAACCCAACCACTCCTGCATCCCTGCTCTGACATTCCCCTACACTGCAGCATCAAGCCTTGGGAGGACCAAGGGCTTCTCTTCCCATTGATTCCCAAGAAGAACATCCTCAGCTACATGTGCAGCTGGAGCCATGGGTCCATCCATGTGTACTCTTTGGATAGTGATTTAATTCCTGGGAGTTCTGGTTGGTTGGTATGGTTGTTCTTATGGGGTTGCAAACCCTTTCAGCTCCTTCAATTCTTTCTCTAAAACCTCCATTAAGGACCCCGTTCTCAGTTCAAAGGCTGGCTGTGAGGATCTGCCTCTGTATTTGTCATGCTCTGGCAGAGCTTCTCAGGAGACAGCTACATCAGGCTGTTGTCACAATGCACTTCTTAGCATAAGCAATATAGTTTGGGTTTGGTGGCTGTATATGGGCTAGATTCCCAGGTAGGGCAGTCTCTGCATGGCCTTTCCTTCAGTCTCTGCTCTGAGCTTTGTATTCATATTTCTTCCTGAGAATATTTTTGTTCCCCTTCTAAGAAGGAGTGAAGCATCCACACGTTATTCATCCTTTTTGAGCTTCATGTGGTCTGTGAATTGTATCTTGGGTATTTCAAGCTTTTGAACTAATATCCACTTATCAGTGAGTGCATACCATGGGTGGTTTTTTTGTGATTGGGTTACCTCACTCAGGATGATATTTTCTGGATCCATCCATTTACCTAAGAATTTCACAAACTCATGCTCTTTAATAGCTGAGTAGTATTCCATTATGTAAACGTACCACATGTCCTGTATCCATTTCTCTGTTGAAGAACATCTGGGTTTTTCCAGCTTCTAGCTATTATAAATAAGACTGCTATAAACATATTGGAGCATGTGTCCTTTTTTATATGTTAGAACATCTTTTGGGTATATGCCCAGGAGTGGTATAGATAGGTCCTCAGGTAGCACTATGTGCAATTTTCTGAAGAACTGCCAGAATGATTTCCAGAGTGGTTGTACCAGCATGCAACCACACCAATGGATGAGTGTTTCTCTTTCTCCACATCCTTGCCAGCATCTACTGTCACCTGAGTTTTTGATCTTGGCCATTCTGACTGGTGGGAGGTGAATCTCAGGGATTTTTTTGATTTGCATTTCCTTGATGAATAGGGATGTTGAACATTTCTTTGGGTGCTTCTCAGCCATTTGATATTCCTAAGTTGAGAATTCTTTATTTAGCTCTGTACCCTATTTTTTAAACTAGGGTTATTTGGTTCTCTGGAGTCCAACTTACTGAGTTCTTTGTATACATTGGATATTAGCCCTCTATAGAATGTAAGATTGACAAAGATCTTTTCCCATTCTGTTGGTTGCCATTTTGTCCTAAGGACAGTCTCCTTTGCCTTACCCAAGCTCTGCAATTTTATGAGGTCCCATTTGTCGATTCTTGATCTTAGACCATAAGCCATTGACATTATGTTCAAGAAATTTTCCCCAGGACGAATTGTTCAAAGATCTTCCCCACATTTCTCTTCTATTAGAGTGTATCTGGTTTTATGTGGAAGTCCTTGATCTACTTGGACTTGAGCTTTGTACAAGGTGATAAGAATAGATCAATTTTCATTCTTCTACATTCTGACAACCAGTTGGACCAGCATCATTTGTTCAAAATGCTATCTTTTTTCCACTGGATGCTTTTAGCTTCTTTGTGAAAGATCAACTGACCATAGCTCTGTGGGTTCATTTCTAGATCTTCAATTCTATTCCATTTATCTACCTTCCTGTCTCTGTACCAATACCATATAGTTTTTGTAACTATTGGTCTGTAATACAGCTTGAGGTCAGGGATGGTGATTCTACCTGAACTTCTTTTATTGTTGAGAATAGTTTTCGATATTCTTCTGGGTTTTTTGTTGTTCCAAGTAAATATGCAAATTGCTCCTTCTAACTCTATGAAGAATTGAGGTGGATTTTTGATGGGGATTGTATTGAATCTGTAGAATGATTTTGGCAAGATGGCTAATTTTACTATATTAATCCTGCCAATCCATGAGCTTGGGAGATCTTTCCAGCTTCTGAGATCTTATTTCTTTCTTAGAGACTTGAAGTTCTTGTCATACAGATCACTTGCTTGGTTAGAGTTACACCAAGGTATTTCATATTGTTTGTGATTACTGTGAAGGGTGTCTTTTCCTTAATTTCTTTCTCAGAATGTTTATCCTTTGAGTAGAGGAAGGCTACTGATTTGTTTGACTTAATTTTATATCCAGCTGTGGTATATTTACACAATGGAGTACTACTCAGCTATTAGAAACAATGACTTTATGAAATTCCTAAGAAAATGGATGCATCTAGAGAATATCATTTTGAGTGAAGTAACCTAGTCACAAAAGAACAGACATAATATGCAGTCACTGATAATTGGATACTAATCCCAGAAAGCTCTGAACACCCCAGAAACAGCTCACAGGCCACAAGAAGCTCAAGAAAAACAAAGGCCAAAAAATTGAAAGCCCCAGTCCTTCTTAGGAAAAAAATTAATGTATAGCACCCTCTTAGAGTGTGGTATACCTGGACCTTAAATCATTAATAATCCAAGAGTTAAGAATATAGCCTTGTGGCAATTTTTGGCACTCAAAGATCATTATGCTTAATCTATACTCACCAAGAAAACCATTTCCATGTTACTCTCTGTCCTACATGTACTTATGCTTATGGTAACTAGTGGGATTTCAATGCATGCTATCAAACCTCTAAAAGAATTAAGTACTGACAAAAATATTCATATAGTGTTATGCCAAAATGCCTTTAAAAATCTGCATATGTATCCCTCTTTTTTTAAACTAAAGATCTAAGAGAGAAAAAAGGCTTAAATATATGGAACTGGGTATGATATAGTATATACCATCTTACTGACTTTGTATAAATTTTGCCAAGAGCTAGATTCTGACGAACAAGGAAGAATTCAATGTGACTTTAAATATACTAGGAAGGAGATTACAAAAATTTCTAGACTATGTACAAAACTTTGGAGGCCCAATAGGAGACATTAGGTGGCATTTAAAGTGAAAAAATGTTGTACTGTAAACAATATAATGATAAAAATAAATGGCAAAGTAGGAACTGAAAAAAATTATATCTAGCTACTTTGCTAAAGTTATTTATCAGGTTCTCTAGTAGAAATTTTGGGGTCACTTAAGTATACTATCATATTATCTGCAAATAGTAATATTTTGACTTCTTCCTTTCCAATTTTTATCCTTTTGATTTCCTTTTGCTGTCTGATTGCTCTGGTCAGGACGTCCAGTACTATATTGAATAGGTTGGGAGAGAGTGGGCATCCTGATCTAGGTCCTGATTTTAGTGGGATTGCTTCAAGTTTCTCTCCATTTAGTTTGTTTGGCTTCATGTTTGCTGTATAATGCTTTTAATATGTTTAATTATGGACTTTGAATTCCTGAAATTTCCAAGACTTTTAACATTAAGGGGTGTTGAATTTTGTCAACCATTTTCTCAGCACCTAATGAGACGATTGTGTGTGTGCGTGTCTGAGTAGACTATATTGATGGATTTCCATATATTGAACATCCCTGCATCCCTGGAATGAAGCCTACTGGATCATGATGGGTGATCATTTTGATGTATTCTTGGATTAAGGTTGCAAGAATTGTATTGAGTATATTTGCATTGATATTCAGAAGGGAAATTTGTCTGAAGTACTCTTTCTTTTTTTGGTCTTTGTGTGGTGTAGGTATAAGTGTAATTGTGTCTTCATAGAAGGGATTGGGTAGGATTCCTTCTATTTCTATTTTGTGGAATAGTTTGGAGAGTATTGATATTAGGTCTTCCATGAAGGTTTGATAGAATTCTGCACAGAACCCATCCGGTCTTGGGATTATTTTGGTTGAGAGACTTTTGATAACTGCATCTGTTTCTTTAGGGTTTGTGGGACTATTTAGATGGCTTATCTGATCCTGATTTAACTTTGGTACCTGGTATCTGTCTAGAAAATTGTCCATTTCATTTAGATTTTCCAGTTTTGTTGAGTATGGGCATTTGTAGTAGAATCTGATGATTTCTTGAATTTTCTGTTTCTGTTGTTATATCTCCACTTTCTTTTCTGATTTTGTTACTTTGAATACAGTCTCTGTGCACTCTGGTTAGTCTGGGTAATGGTTTATCTATCTTGTTAATTTTCTCAAAGAACCTACTCCTAGTTTTGTTGATTCTTTGTATAGTTCTTTTTGTTTCTATTTGGTTGATTTTAGCCCTGAGTTAGATTATTTCCTGCTGTTTACTTCTCTTGGGTGCATTTGATTCTTTTTGTTCTAGAGCTTTTAGGTGTGATGTCAAGATGGTAGTGTATGCTCTCTCTCCAGTTTCTTTTTGGAGGCACTCAGAGCTATGAGTTTTCCTCTTCACACTGCTTTCCTTGTGTCCCATTAGTTTGGGTATGTGGTGCATTCATTTTTATTAAATTCTAAAAAGTCTTTCATTTCTTTATTTCTTTCATGATCAAGTTATCATTGAGTAGAGCATTGTTCAGCTTCCATGTGTATGTGGGCTTTCTGTCATTTTTGTTGTTATTGAAGACTAGTCTTAGTCCACGGTGATCTGATAGGATGCATGAGAGTATTTCAATCTTCTTGTATCTGTTGAGGCCTGTTTTGTGACTGATTATATGATCAACTTTGGAGAAGGTTCCATGAGGTGCTGAGAAGAAGGGTTTTTTTTTTGTTTTTGTTTTGTTTTAGGATGAAATATTCTATAGATGTCTGTTAAAACCATTTGGTTCTTAACTCTGTTAGTTTCACTGTTTCTCTGTTTAGTTTTTGTTTTCATGATCTGACCATTGCTGAGAGTGGGGTGTTGAAGTCTCCCACTATTATTGTGTGAGGTGCAATGGGTGCTTTGAGCTTTAGTAAAACTTCTTTTATGAATGTAGGTTGTTTTATGAATTCGGAATTGAGATTTCATTTTGGTGCATTTTTTCCCTTGATAGTATGAAATGTCCTTCCTTATCTTTTTTGATAACTTTTGGTTGAAAGTCGATTTTATTTGATATTAGAATGGCTATTCCAGCTTGTTTCTTGGGACCATTTGCTTGGGAAATTGTTTTCTAGCCTTTTACTCTGAGGTTGTGTCTCTCTCTTTTTATTGGGGGATTGTGAGTCTATTGATATTGTGAGATATTAAGGAATAGTGATTGTTGTTTCCTGTTATTTTTGTTGTTGAAGGTGGAATTATGTTTGTGTGGCTATATTCTTTTGGGTTAGTTGAAAAATGATTACTTTCTTGCTTTTCCTAGAGTGTAGTTTCCCTCCTTGTGTTGGAGTTTTCCATCTATTATCCTTTGTAAGGCTGAATTTGTGGAAAGATATTGTGTAAATTTGGTTTCATCATGGAATATCTTGGGTTCTCTATCTATGGTAATTTAGAGGTTTGCTGGCTATAGTAGCCTGGCCTGGCATTTGTGTTCTCTTAGGGTCTGTATGACATTGAAGAGTAAAAGGTTGTCAAAGGACACTGATTCCTTGCCCTAGGGATTTCCTCTGCAGGAAATCGCTCCCAGGAAATCCCACTTTCTTGAGATTTGAGTTCCTAAAATAACTGCAGAAGGTCCAGAAGACCTCTGTGGAATGTTTCAACGCTCTAGATGTGCCCCGGGTGCACTGATAAAAAAATGTATGATTCTTCCCCTTTGAATTTCCTCATTGCCCGCTTTGAATTTCCTCATTCCCCCTGTCCTCCCCCTTTTGTGGTTTTTGCCTTTATAAGCCCCGTTACAAGTTCAGGCTGGGGTCAAACTCCTCTACCCCTGCTTGGTATATGAGTCTCGACCCCAGCATGCTGGCCTGAGATCTCACTCTGTTTCACTTTCAATAAACTTCCTCGTGCGATTGCAGCAAGTCTGGTCTCCATTCCTCGCTAGGTGCACGCCTCTCCTGAGATTTGAGTGACGGTCTCCCTTCGGAGGTCTTTCAACATCTGCCCAGGATCTTCTAGTTTTCATAGTCTCTGTTGATAAGTCTGGTGTGATTCTAATTAGTCTGCCTTCATATGTCACTTGACCTTCTTTTAATTACTTATTTTAATATTGTTTTGTGCATTTTATATTTTGACTGTTATTTGACATGAGAAATTTCTTTTCTAGTCCAATTTATTTGGATTTCTGTAGGCTTCTTGTATGTTTATGGGCATATATTTCTTTAGGTTAGGGAAGTTTTCTTCTATGATTTTGTTGAAGATATTTACTGGCCCTTTAAGTTGGGAATCTTAGCTCTCTTCTATACGTATTATCCTCAGTTAAATCTTCTCATTGTATCCTGGATTTTCTAGATATTTTGGGTTAGGAGCTTTTTGCATTTTGCATTTTCTTTGACTGTTGTATCAATATTTTCTATGACATCATCTGCCCCTGAGCTTATCTCTTCCATTTCCTAACTCTCATCATTTCTCTTTTAATTTTTGATCCTGTATGGTTTTGTTAAATTCCTTCACCTGTTTGGTTATACTTTCCTATATTTCTCTAATGGATTTTTGCATTTTTTTGTGTGTATTTCCTCTTTAAGAGCTTTTACCTGTTTACCTGTGTTTGTACTGTATTTCTTTGAGAGTTGTTTATGGCTTTCTTAAAGTCCTCTAACATTATCATGAGTTGTGATTTTAAATCAGAATCTTGCTTTTCTGATGTGTTGGGGTATCCAGGACTTCCTGTGATAGGGGGACTGGGTTCTGATGATGTCACATGGCCTTGGTTTTTGTTGCTTAGGTTCTTGGACTTGCCTCTTGTTATATGTTTATCTCTAGGGTTAGCTGATCTTACTGTTTCTGACAGTGGTTTGATCCAACTGTACGCCTCTGTGTCAGCACTACTGGGGGACCAGTTCTCTCCCAGAAGGGTCTGGGTAGAGATAGCTGTGGTACAGGGTCAGCACAGGGAGCAGACAGAAACTGGAAGGTCCTGTCCCAGATTGTTCCTTGGTTCCTGTGTTCTGAAGGCTCCCGGAGGCTTTCTCTTGGGCCAGGAATTTGAGCAGAGGTGGTAATCTTCCTTGTGCTCTCAGAGGTGTCCACATTCCTGTGAAACAGGCTCTCTCCCAGCGGGGTCTGGGTACAGAGTGCTCTGCCCTTGGTGTTTTCTAAAAGGCAAGGTGATGTTGTTTCTCAACTTTTGGTTGCAAAGGACAGATTTTTTTTTTTTTTTCATTTTGGGAGTATAGTTCTGTTAGGCATAATATCCTTATTCAGTAGTTTTTTTTAAATTTCAGTATTTTAAGTATATCATCCTACTCCCTTATGTTTTTAAAATTTGTTGTGAGAAAGTGATAGTGTTATGAGTTCCTTTTATGTGAAAAGTCAGTTTAACTGCTTTCAAAATTCTTTCTTTGCTCTTGAATTTTAATGAAGCAAATATGCATGACTGCGTCAACAACAATAACTAAAGAAAGAGAAGTCATGAATTGGAAATCAAACACGGAAGTTTATGTTGGAGGGGTTGGAAGGAAAAAAGGAAGATAATGCTATTATATTTTAATTTAGAAATAAAAATGTTTAAATGGGGCTGTGATGTAATTTTTAAAAATTAATCTCATTTTGATCAATTCTTAAATCTGGATGTCTAGTTTCTTCCTCAGAATTTGGGTGGGGGTGTATTGGTTCCTTAAATAACCTTTTTATATCTTTTTCTTTTCTTCTCTGTTTGAAATTCCATACTACACATATTGATCCTTTTGATGGTGTTCCATATGTGCCTTAACCTTTTAAATTCCTTTAAAAAAACATGAATTAAAGAACTCGTTAATAGAGTGAGATAGGTGCATGCCCTTAGTACTAAATTAGCATCTGAAATCAGCATTTGGGAGACTGAGCCAGGTGGGTCTCTGTGAGGTAAAGGTAGGAGAATAAAGATTTTGGGCCAGTCTGGGCTACATTGTGTCTATCTAAAAAACAAACAAACAAACAAACAAACAAACAAAACAAGAAAGGAAAGGAGCAAAGCAAAAAGAACTGGAAATAATGAATTTGGTCATGTACCCAGATAGAAGGTCAAGATATAAAAATTATTGATTTAAAATCATGGAGGCCGCCAGGTTTCCTGTATGGAGGGTCACAGTGCATCAAGAATTAGAGCCTGCTGAGGCAGGTGCTACACAACCTTGCCTAGGGTGACCACACACAGGCTTTTTGCAGAGAGGTGATCTTTCTTGCACAGACAAAGTCCAAAAAGGATGAGGGACATTTGGGAAAAGACAGCAGAAGTAACATAACAAGTTGGTCCATACCAGGGCATACATCAAATGAGATTTGGAAAGCAAAGTGTCTCACTGACTGAAAATGGAGTCTCAAATGTGAAACAGGGAAAGCTTGTGGGGTCATGAGAACCATGATTTTCAGTTAAAACAGAGAAATAAGTGTAAACACATATTTATATCCTGAGGTTTGTCTACCAAAAGGAGCTGGGAAGAAGCAGGGGTGCAGATCAGACAGACGGCTAACAGAGGGACAGAGGTTACATAGTATAACCAGACTCCATGTCAGGCCCAGAGAAGGGACTGCAGGACACCAGGGCATTCTTTGAAAAGTTACCATGAAATTCACTCTTAAAGTCATGAGGCAGAAGCTGGGAGGTGGTGGCACCTGCCTTTAATCCCAGACCTTAGGAGGCAGGGGCAAGTGAGTATCTGTGAGTTTGAGGCCAAGCTGGTCTACAGAGCAAGTTCCAGGATAGCCAAGGTTACACAGAGAAACTCTGTCTCAGAAAAACACAAAACAAAGCAAAACCATGACAGAGGCAGTCTGAGAAACTGTTTCTGTGCTACTTTGAAAAAAACTGAATTTGTAACTTCAAAACAAAAATTGGGCTGAGAGTATGGCTTAATCAGAAGCATAAGCAAAGCTCTGGATTCTGTCTTAGCACTCCAATAGCAGTGGCCCTGGTGGCCCTGGTGGCCCTGGCAGCTCTGGAGGCTCTGGTGGCTCCTGCCTATAATCTTGGGGGAAATGGAGGCAGGGAATTAGAAGTTCAGAGTTATCCTTTAACACTGGGCACTATCTCAAAGGGAAAAAAATATTTTTGTTTATGAGACAGGTTTCTCTGTGAAGCCCCGGCTGTTCTAGAACTCAATTTATAGACCAGAGCTGACCTCAAACTTAGGGATCTGCTGGCCTCGGCCTCCGGAGTGCTAGGCAGAGGATCAAAGGCAGGCACCACCACACCCAGCTACAAAGAACAATATTAACTGGGTGTGGTAACACTCATCTGTGGTCCTAGTCTCTACGGAAATGGAAGAAAGGGAACCACTGGAAACCTAGGCTACATAGAAAGTTTAAGAACAGCCTAAACAAGTACTAAATAAAACCTTCATGCTTGCATATAAAGGAATATCCATGTTAGAAATGGAGAAAGTTTGAGCTGGGTGATGGCGGCCTTTGAGCCCAGCACTTGGGAGGCAGAGGCAGGCAGGTGGATCTCTGAGCCTGAGGCCAGCCTGGTCTATGGAGTGAGTTCCAGGACAGCCAGCACCACACAGAGAAACCCTGTCTCCGGGGAAAAAAAGAAACAGAAAGTATGAAAATGAACTTTCTAAGTCGTTAGCAGAAAAAGAGCAACTTCAACTCACAGCAAGGAAAGGAAAAAGAAGAAATTGATGGGATGGGGAACAGACACACATTAGGGAGAAATCAATGCAGTTGAAGGTTCTCTGGCAAGAATAATGACATTGATAAACCTCAAGATAGACTGATCAACAAAAGCCAAAGGAAGATGCAAATTATTAATGCACCTTGATTGGAGTTGGCTTTCCTCCTAGGTTAATCACTCAAATGATTCTAGAGTTAAAACTAAAAAAAAAAAAAAAAAAAAAAAAAAAAACAGGTTTCCCTAAAAGCATCGTTATCCACTCCAGTCTGTCTCCTGTGTTCCTGCTGTCATTTGCTCCTTTGTGCTTTCTTCTTTTATGGTTCAGCATTAGGATATTCAGAAACTGTTGGAAAAATTATAACACACCCCCATCTGCTTAGGGTTAGCTGGACTGTGCTTTCAGGCCTTGACTATGGGAGAGCAACTCGCCCTCCTTTGTAGTGCTAATTGGCCCAGTCTCGGCCTGGTCTTCCAGTTTCCAGCTGCCTCAGATTAGGGACTTCACCCTAGGGGGTGGCTCCTCCACCTGCAGCTAGGGAATTTGCATACCTCTTTTGTAATTACCTCTAAGTGTATATACTGGAAGACTGGAGTCAGTAGTGGCTGACTTGCAGTTGAAGATGGAGTAAAATATTTCTGGTAACACGAATAATTGAGTCATTTCTTTCTTTCAAACCCTTAGGCCTTTGCCTGGTGCGGGGTAAGATAACAGGGCGGTCGCTGTTTATAAGCAGTTCTAATGAGATGATTCA
This sequence comes from Micromys minutus, assembly GCF_963924665.1. NCBI lineage: Eukaryota > Metazoa > Chordata > Mammalia > Rodentia > Muridae > Micromys > Micromys minutus. The sequence goes on along the minus strand of NC_137970.1, from coordinate 42,424,965 downwards.
TGGGTAAAAACTCTTGCCACACACTGTAGTGATGACCTGGGTTCAATCCCAGGAGCCTACATAAAGTTGGAAGGAGAGAATTGACTTTAAAGTTGTCCTCTGGCCTCCACATGCACGACCCCCTAATTACAGGCATACACACTTGATAATAATAAGTATATTTTTAAATAGAAAGTGAATAAACAGTGAGTATATTTGCACTGTTGTTTTAAGGGCTGGCTTGTGTGTAACTCAGGACTGTTGGAAAAAGCTTAAAATTCTTGTGATATAGTTGTGGGTCTTGGTGAAGCAGGCACGTAACATAAGCACTTGGCAGGAAGCTTTCCAAGAGCTGTAGGCTAGCTTGAGCTACACCATTAGACACTGCTTCAAAAACAAACAAACAAACCCCCACACACCAAGATTTCTGTGATACGTTCAAATATAATCGATAGAGTTAAATAAAAACTTCTTTCCGTGGTTCAAAAATAGATGCCAGTGTGTCTGCTCAATAGATCAGTGGGTGTCGTTATGATCAATAAATGGCACAGAGAATTCCTGAAGGGCCCTGACACTGCAGAAGAGGCCATCCAAATTAGCTTTCCAGTCTGTTCCTCAGAATCCTGTTTCAGATCCCAAAGACCCACTGGAAGGATAGGCTGTTTATCACGGGGCCAGCGCAGCTTGTGGCCGAAAATGCATCTTCAGGAAATGGCGGACTTCAAAAATCCTCGGATTATGAGGAAGCTGCAGTTTTCCCTTGTGCCATTATTAACTCCAGTTCCACCCATTGTCCTAGGTGTGATTTCATCCTTTGTGGCTGAGCGGTGCTCCATGATATATGGACACATTTTCCCAAGTTTGAGAGGGTTAGAGGTCATGACCATCGTGGTGGGAAGCCGGCAGCAGCGGAAGGGCACGGCACCAGAGCAGCGGTAAGAGTCACATCTTGACTCATGTTCGGAGGTTCAGTCTGTTATCATTATGGTGGGAAGCACAGCAGCATCCAAGGAGGCGCTGGAGAAGCCAAGACTTGTTCCAAAGGCAAACAGGAAGACAGCTGCATGTCTTTCAGGCAGCTCTAAATTCCTTTATCTACTCTAAGCTGACAAAATGTCAAAGATTTTTGTGTACGTCACTCATTTTTTTTTACTTCAGCTATGTTATTTGTGACAATAATGACAGTAGGTGGTCATCGTTATCCATATTATTTGTTGTTTAGTGCATCAGCAATTTTCATAGTGCTTAAGATAATTTAAAGTTAGTAGGATCAGAGCGCTGACTGAGATCAACTGAAGTTAGAAAACCAGTTCATGCAAGTACTAACAATAATACCTTTTGATGCCTATGTGCCTTTACTATATTCTTCTTGTAAATGTAAGTTGGTTAGTTTTGTTCTTGTAGAAATATGGCTGACTAAGGATGCTATTTTCTTCTAGTGTTGATGGGGTTAGCCATAGCATATACAAAAAGTGAATACATTTGGACTTTATTTTTCAAAGCTAATAAGCATTTCCTTTGTGGTAAGGCTCTTTAAAAAGCATTTGCTTTTTATTTCTAATTGTGCATGTGCATGCACAGGGCAGGGGTATGCGCACACGAAGGCAGAATGTCTATAGAGGTCAGGAAAGAATACTGAATTCTCTGGCAGTAGTGTTAGAGGTGGTTGTGAACAGCCAGATATGGGCGCAGAAAGAATAGCATTTTAAGTGCTGAGGTACCTTTCCATTCCTAGGGCTAACTGGTTTCATGAGCAGCACGTCCTGAAGTGGAAACTTCTCTTTTTCACTTAATAGTAAATAAAAAGATATCAATGAATGGACCACTGAGCATTCACTGGTTTTTTAGGTCCATGAACAACAACTAAAACTTGAATTAAGCATGTCAGTAGTGAACTGGCCAGTTGTGTTACAAATGAATTAACTAGGGTTTTACCCAGTATCCCTAGGTTGCTTAATATTTGCATTTCATTTAGCTTAGGATATATGATATAAAATAACTGAAAATATCTCATAGAATAAAATTTTATGTGAAATGTATATTACTTACTGATTTTTAAATTACGCTTCACTGAATTTAAAATCAAGCTTCCTTCTTCTTATAACACTGATTTTGATACTAGCCCCAGAAAGCTCTGACTACCCAAGAAATAATTCACAGACCTTATGAAGCTCAAATAGAAGAAAGGCCAAAATGTGGATTCCTCATTAGTCCTTCTTAGAAGGGAGAACAAAACACTCATGGGAGGAAATACAAGGTCAAATAGAGGATCAGGAATTGAAGAAAAGATCACTCAGAAGCTGCCTCACCCAGGGATCCACCACATATGCAGCCACTACATCCAAGTACTATTGCTGATGCCAAGAAGTGCTTACTTACAGGAACCAGGTAGACATGCCTCCTCAGGGACTCTGTCAGAGTCATACTGATACAGCTGAGTATGCCTGCTGCTAACCATCGGACTGAACACAGGACCCCAATGGAGGTTCGAAAGAAAGGACCTAAGGAGCTGAAAGGAGTTGCAACCTCATGGGAAGAACAACATTATCAACCAACCAGATCCTCCAAAACTCCCATGAACTAAAACACCAACCTTTGTGCATACATTGAGAGGCCCATGGCTCCAATTGCATATGTAGCTGAAGACATCAGTGTCTGGCATCAATGTGAGAAGAGGCCTTTAGTGTAGGGAGGGCGAGTTTTCCCAATATAGCGGAATGCCAAGGCAATGGGGTGGAGAGGGTGATTAGGAGAGAGTGCACCTTTGTGAAGGCAAATGGAAGGGGAGGGTTTGGGAGTGGGCGGGCGGTGGGGGGGTGGAAATAACATCTCAAATGTAAATACAGAGTGTCTAATAAAAATAAGATAAAAAAACACTTATTTCAACATTGTGTATTTATAAGTACTTTTATTTTTCATATCTGTGGTGAGAAAAGATACTTAAAACCGAATATACTAAATGTTAGCCTTATTTGGGGTAACAAGTGGTTTTTATTCCAAGTCAAATTCATCAATTATCTCCCTAAGTTTCCTGGGTAGCATCTCTAAGCTATTCAATAATAATTGTGGTAAGGTCTCTTTCATGACTGTTGGCCTTAGGATAGCCCCCTCCCCCAGCAATGGCTCCACCCACAGGTGACCGGAACCTAGCACATCAATTGCCATGGAAACAGCCAAAGCATTTCCAGAAGACATCAGTTCAGAATCCCATCTCCACCTGGACGTCACTACCCATACAAAAGACCGAAACTCCTCCTCCTCTCTCTCTCTCTCTCTTTTTCCTCTTCTCTTCTCTTGACCTTGAACCCCGCCCCATCACGTTCTATTAAACCTCCCCTCGTGGAACGGTGTTTGCTTGGTGTAGTCTGTCCCGGCATGGGCCAAGAAATCTAATTAACAGCAATCACTGCATTTATACTTAGTGGGAAAATGTAAATTTGAACTTTGAGACATGATCTTTGAGTTTAAACAACTCAAAGTATATAGTTCAAAAACGTTTTATCTGTGGCTTGACAGAGGTCCCTGCCACATAAGTAGCAAATGTACAGCTCACGCTTCATGTGGGTCCTGCAACAACTGGAGCAGGGGCTGTCCCTAAAGCTGTTGCCCGTTTGAAGATCCCATTCCCCAATACAGATGCCTTATGTGGTATCAGAAGAGAGGATGAGCCTAGCCCTGCAGGAACTTGATGTGCCAGTGCAGGGGGTGTTGGGGGTATGAGGGGAGTAAGGGGTGATACCCAGGAGGGCCTCCCCCTGCTTAGAGGAGATATGGAGAAGGGACTGAAGAGGGGTAGCATTCAGGTTGTAAAATGAATAAATAAATTAATTAATAGGGAAAAATTTTATCTGTCATTCATGTCTAATACTCTTTCTTACTTCCCTATGAAAGGTCAGAAATAAGAGTTGTGTGAATTCCATACTGCTTACCGTAGGAATCTAATTACAAGATAGCCACCTGCTAATTCCATTTTCTAAGAACTCCTTTGTCAGTCTAGGTGCTGCATTTAACACATTTCACAATGATGGCAGAATCACAATGGTCATATCACATTTTCAACAACTTGTTTTAAATCCCCTTTTCTTTCCACGTAGAGCTTGCCATAATAGCATCAATAATAGCTTTCATGGAGATTTACTGAAGTAGACCTAGGCATCTTTCCTGCAGTTTCTAGCAGATGTAAAAGTGTGCTGCTACAGAGTACCAGTTTTCAGGCCGAGTGACATAGCCTGAAGAAGGATGAATAGGCATGGGTTCTAGCTGGCCCCGAACAATGGTAGAATCCTGCCGCTTCTAGTCCTTACAGAAGGTAGAACCGATCCTAGGGATTTATTTGGTATGTTTTGTATTTCCAATTTCTTCATTCTTCATTTGACTTTTTACGTCATTTTTTATTGTTTACTTTGAATATACATTTTGAGATACTGTCTTGCTTAGTAGCTCAGACTGCCTTGAAGTTTTTTTTTTTGTTTTGTTTTTTGTTTTTGTCCCCTGAATTAGCCACCTATGTACTGGGAAAACTGACACAGCACCATGTCCAACTCCATATATTTTCTTGTCATTACTATCTCTTTCTAAATGTTATGTTTATAAAAAGACAAATAAAAGATATGTCCAGGTTTGGGCATCAATGTTAGGGAAAAGATAAAGAAAGTGGAGGGCATATGTTCTATGGAGCTGTGGTGAGGTATGGGGGGAAGGGGGTGCCTCTGGTGGGCCAGTGTTGGGCATCCCTTTCCCCTCAGGGACTAGCCACATGATTGTATAATATAGAATGGAGTTTATTTTGGGTATGGGGAGGGGAGTTAAGAGGGTAGTAGGGGCAAAGAGACAGAGAGAGAAAGAGAACAGAGAGAGGGGGGGCAGAGCAGAGACAGAGAAAAAGAGAACAGAAAGGGAGAGAGAGAAAGAGAGAGGGCAGAGCAGAGAGAGAGAGAGAGAGAGAGAGAGAGAGAGAGAGAGAGAGAGAGGGAGGGAGGGAGGGAGGGAGAGAGAGAGGGAGAGGGAGAGGGAGAGGAGTAGAAAAGTAGAGGGGGGCATGAGCATGTGGAGAGAGGGTGGAAAGGGAAGAGGGAGAGGAGGGACAAAGTGGTAAGAGCAAGAAGGCAAGAGCAAGAAAGCAAGAGAGCAAGGAGGGGGCAAGCCGCCCCTTTTATAGTGCCAGATAATTATGGGGTAGAGCATACCTGGCTATTGCCAGGTAACTGTGAAGTGGAATTTATAGAATCCTAACATTAAATATTTGTCTTGTTTTTTTGTCTGGAAAACATTTTCCTATTTCTTAATTTCCCTGAAGTATTTGTGCTCGTCTATATAAAGCATTCACTTTATATGCATTTATAGACATACCCTCAATATCTAGGCTGTTCAAATATGCATGCTTGTTCCCACACATTTTTTTTTTACTTCTTGAGTATTCCAGGTCTCAAGAGCAATATGGGGCACATAAAGATTGGCCAGTGCCTAGGGAAAACTCCTAGCACAATCATTGGGGACAACCTTTGATTTCTTTCTTTCTTACCTGTGGCAGGAGAACAAGGCATGGGGAAAAGGCATCAAGATAAGTATGAACGGAGTCAGTTGTCAGAAAGACTGGACACCTTTCACCAACAGAGCTACATGCAATAAAACACACCAAGACTTAGAAAAATCCCCAAACATCTCACAGGGAAGACAATACTATATAAATTATAATTATTTTTATATAGTATATATAACTATATAATTATTTTTCATGTTAAATTAAATTATTTATAAATTTAAAATATGTAAATTAAATTATGATAACAAATGATAATAATATAAATATGATCATTAAGGGGTATGTGTAGGGATTTTTAAATCTTAGTTCTGTCCTGAAGGGCTCTCTGGCCCACTTCTATTCTTGAGAGTGTCTCTTTCTTGTTTAATGGACTATTTATTTTCATGACTCTCCTTGTGTTCCTGGTCCATTCATTTGCATCAGGACAAGCTGGAAATTTCAGTGGGTGCCTGTCTGGACTCAGAACCATACCTATAACCATAATGCCACCACCCAGGAGGTAAAGTATATTCATATCTTCTCCTTCTCAGTTTCTTTGGAACTGGAAAAAGCAAGAGGATGCCCTAGGGGATACTGATCAACCTTTCCCCCACTCTTTCCTTCCGTAGCTTACTTATGGTGTCTATAGCCTATAGCAGCCCTTCCCCCTCTTATAGATGGTACAGATAGGCACTTACTGAGATATTGTCTTTGAATCTAGACAACAGATTTCCAGATTTCTCACCCTGAAAATTAATTTACATCAAAGGAGGTATTGGTGATCCATGTCCGGCTCCTCCCTCCCTTGCTGGTTCCCTGCCGTGAGTCAGAAATGCTGGCTGTGGTTCTTGCTGTGAAACTATCTGCATCTGATGAGTGTAAGACTCATGTCTCCGCCGTTTGGCTAAGACCAAGTGTGAAGAATAAGAAGAGGCCTACACTTTTGCTATGTGGGCCCAGATTTCCTCCCTTCAGAGCCTTTACCATGCTGTTATCTGTTTGGCCACAATGTTAATAACTTTTGTGCTAAACACTATACCTCCAACAACCTGTCTTAGTATCCCACTAAACCTCCCTCCGAGATGTTTTAGTGTCTGGACCCTCTGGACCCGCCTCCCTGCCATAATGGAATGTGAGCTGAGGCAAAGAAATATTCATTGACCAATTGCTGCCTAAAATGCAGTTTAAGCTTGTATACAGCTGCAGCTGCCTGAAGTGTTTGCATTTATTGAAATGTTCCTGTGCATAGACAGTGATAGCCTAGGAGATTCAGGGAGCTGCCTGCAAAATACAGACGGAGAGCAACCATGTAGTCACATGGACAAACAAGATGGCAATGCCCATACGGAGGTGGCCAAGATGGTGTTCAAAAAAGAAAAAAAACCATGATGTTCACACAAAGGCTCAGAATCAGCAAACCCACAGAGTTTTGTGAACTTCCAGTATTTTCCCACTCCTCTTTCATTCTTCCTTTGATTTTTTTTCCAGAGGTCCTCATGCTTGACAGAAGCATCAGACTCAGGGGGATCCAGTGAAAAAGTGCAGCAGCTCTTTCCCACATCTTCCACCTGAGATAATTCTCCAGAGAGATAGATCCAGACTGTATCACTTACCCACAGATCTCGCATGCTAACCACACCAGCTGACTCCTAGTAATTTGTTCCACATTTTACCACTACTATGGTTTAATTATTTGCATTTAATCATACCTTAACTGTCCTCAAATTTTTTTCAATTAGAAATAACCTCAGAAATGCCCATAATACAGATGAGCATCCCAATAATGTGGAGCTTCAGCTCAGGAAAGATGATATCCACAATAGATTGACACCTTGGTGGAAATCAAGTTAGGAGGAATTAGGAACTCAAACTGTGACTGGGTAAGACAGTACAGAGGTTCCTCCATCTTGTATTCTTGCTGAGGCCATTGCAGGCTTAGCTAGAATCTTATCTCGTTGATTAAGAATCCTATGGAAATTATCTTGGGATTCTAAATGTCTGGATGCCCTAGCTAATTTATCTCAGCTTCTGTTAAACTGCCTGTTTGCACAGAACCCCACCTAGCTAAACACTTATCTTAGCGTCTGTTAAAATTGCTTGCTTCAAACTGCTTACTTCTGTGAAGTCTCCCTGCAGATGCTGAGCAAGATGTCAGGAAGTGGATCCTGTCTTTTAAATCCCTATGTCTCAACACTAAGGGCCACACCTGAATACCTGGGTGTGGCCCCAGCCAGCTGGAATAGAGTTTTAATAGGCTATAAACTGTATCTAAGTGGTCATCTCTGGTCAGCTACCCATACCAAAACCAGTATTTTAAACTCTCCTGAGGCTCCTCTAATACTTGTCTTGAGTATGAGGATGAGAAATAAAATTCAAACCCATCAAACTTCCTTGAGGACTCAAAGTAAATGAGCCTACTGTACTCGAGGTTCTGGTACTTGTCTCTCCACTTTGGGTCATCATCGAACTCACCTTCAGCTCCATTGGATGTCTAAAATGCATCCTTAAAAATCTGAATAGGATGGATCCTGAGAATCTAAAGAAGAGACTAATATTTTATCATAACACCTTATGTCCTTGACATAAATTGGGTGATAGAGAAGGTTATCTAAAGGATGGAAGCCAAAATTACAACATCATCTTTAAACTGGACCAGTTTTCTAAGCATCTAGGGGACTGATATAAACCCCTCCATATCTCTCACCAGATTAAGGGGTTATATAAGGAAAAAAACAAAACAAAACAAAAGACAAAAACTGAAGGAAAATGAGCCATATAGGGCATACAGATAGTAGCAGCTCCTATCAACCTTTACTTCTATGCTTATAGCTCTTTAAAGGCAGTGCCTGGACTCTCTTGGACAATTAGAGTGCATGCTTCTTTTCCAATCAGGAACATTCGACAATGGAAGAGGAAGACAGAAAGCTTCTCCGAGGATCCACTATACTTTATCAGGAACTTACAGACCTTAAATTCCAGTTATAACCTAACACAAAAGAACTTTTGTTTAATCCTCAGTGTCTAACTGGGGCAAAACGGAGGATTTGTGAAGAAGTAAATAACATGCAGCCATTACATTTACCCAGTATATTGGACCTCCTAGATCAGAAAACCACTGCTTATAATTATAAAACTCCAGAAGGGACCCACATATATAGGATGCCAATAGCTTCATCACAAAGGTTAAAAAATGTGTAGAAACCCCCATTAATTAGATCAGAAAGATAATTTAAAGAAGGGACCAATCTCACATGATTACCTTACAGGACTGAGAGTACCCAGTACTGTGGCAGATAAAAAAGTAAAAGGTAGTCTCCCTGATGCCTCAAGTATTAATCTTGTTCTCTCCAATGATAGGCACAAAATAATTTTTACTTTGTTAACATTAAAGTAACTATGCCATCTGTGTTCATAATTATGTTCATGTCATTGTTTATATGACATTCGATGTTAAGACCTAATGGGGCAGTGTCCAGGCTGTCTTTAAAACTTCCAACATAACTTAGTAACAAAACCTGTAGCCATTTCATGTTTTTCCTTTTACTTGTGCAATAAATTTTTTTTTGGTAAACTAACTAACTATAAAATGAACATATACGGAGAACTGCAAGTGTTTTAGGCATCTTTTAAAAGGCCAGAAAAATACATACCGCCATATATACTTAGGTACTCTTGACTTTAGCAACTTATTACAATGGTATATTCCAGTGTATTAAATGTATTATCAAACTTTAAAGAGTTGTTTTAATAATAAAATAAACTAATTTGAGTCATAAAAGATTCATTAAGTCATAAAATTTATCTTCAAATAATAGATTCTGATAAGAATTTCTATCCAAAACAGGTCTAAAGAGAACAAAGTTAATAAACATGTTGTTTAATTTTGATAGCCATAACAGGTACCAGACCTCTATGTAATGTTTATTAGAAATCTTTTAGTTAGGGGTTAGAAAGATGGCTCAAAATTTAAAAACATTTGTTCTTTTTATAGAGGACCTGGGTTTCCTTCCCAGAACACAAACTCCAGTTTAACTCCATTTCCTGGGGATCTGAGTCTTCTTTTAACCTCTAAGGCATCAGGTATGCACATAGTGCATAGACACACACATGCAAATGAAACACTCATAAAATAAACACAAGTCCAAAAACACTCTTCGGTTAGACTAAATTCTATGGATTTCTTTTATAGGAATATAGCTAATTAAAACTGATAAAAATAACATTTTATTTAAGGCTATGGTAGATATAAAATAATGGATAAATTATGTTTGTCATAGTTTTTTTTCTTAGAATTAACATTTCATAACAAATGATATAGGACATACAATAAAAATAAATAAAATAAAAGCATTAAGTCTTGGTAAGCTTGCTCTGTCTATAATAGCAGTGGATACATTGTTAAGTCTTAATAACAATCATAATTAACCTAAAAATCTTACATTTTAAATAAATTTTAATTAAATTTACAGTATTAAAATGTAAAACTATTGGCAATCTACATATGCTCTCCATTTCCTCTAAACCAAGATTTCCTTTTTAAAATTATTTTATTGGATATTTTCTGTATTTACATTTCAAATGTTATTCCCTCCCCCTCCCCACTCCAATTCCCCCTCCCCCTTCACTTGCTTCCATGAAGGTGCTCCCTCTCCCGATCACCCTCTCCACCTCAATGCCTAGGCATTCCCTTACACAGGGAGAACCCAAGGTTTTCAAGATTAGTTTGTCCATTTAAAAAATTGGTCATTTGGGCTGGCAAGATGGCTCAGTGGTTAAGAGCACTGACTGCTCTTCCAGAGATCCTGAGTTCAATTCCCAGCAACCACATGGTGACTCATAACCATCTGTAACAGAATCCAATGCCCTCTTCTGCTGTGTGTCTGAAGACAGCTGCAATGTACTCATTGCTGATGCCAAGAAATACATGCTGACAGGAGCCTGATAATAGATATTTCCCGAGAGGCTCTGCCAGATCCTGACAAAGAGGTGGAAGTTCACAGCCAACTGAGGATGGGATCCCCAATGGAAGAGTTAGAGAAAGAATTGAAGGAGATGAAGGATTTGCAACCCCATAAGAGCAACAATACCAACCAACCAGAGCTCTCAGGGACTAAACTACTACCCAAAGAGTACAAATGGAGGGACCCATGGCTCCCGCTGCATATTTAGCAGAGGATGGCCTTGTTGGGCATCTCTGGAAGAGAAGCACTTGGTCCTGCTAAGGCACAATGCCCCAGTGTAGGGGAATGTCAGGGTGGGGAGGTAGAAGGGGGTGGGTTGGGAATCTCATAGAAGCAGGGGAAGGGGGAATGAGATAGGGGGCTTATGGAGGGGAAACCAGGAATAGGGATAACATTTGAAATGTAAATAAAATATATCCAATTTTTAAAAAGGGGAAAAAATAAAATTTTAAAAATTAATTTTTTATTGTATATGTTTTTAACTTTCTTGGATAGGTTTTTAAATTTTTTTTGTGTGTTTCTTTTCTTTTTATTTAAACAACTTTATTTAAAAACAGATAAATGTACAGATTTTTAAAAACATTTTTGCATAAAACTATATGAATATATTTTTGTCAGTACTTGATTTTTTTAAAAAAATAGTTTGATAGCATGCATTGACATCTTACTAGTAACAATGAGCATAAAGTACATGTAAAACAAAATGTAACATGGAAATAGTCAAAGTTTTCCTGGTGTGTAAAGATTAAACATAATGATTTTTAAATACCAAGAATTGCCTCAAGGCTATATTCTTAGCTCTTGAATTATTAATGATTTAAGGTCTAGGTGTACCACAATCTGAGAAGGTGCTATACGCTTGTTTTTTCTTTCTTTCTGTGTTTTTTCTTGCTATGTTTGCCACTGGCATATAAGAAAGCTACTCTTTTTTATGTGTTTATTTTGTAGCCTGTGATTTTTTTTTTGAAAGTTGTTAGAAATTTTTGGTGAGGTTTTCAGATATTTATTGTATAGAATCATAAATTCTGCAAATAAGTAAACTTTTTTTTTTGTTTTTATTTATATCAACATTCTCTTGTTCACCTGTCTTATTACTCCAGTAAAGCCTTGAAGTACTATATTGAACATGAATGGGGAGAGTAGAAATCATTTTCTTCTTCCTGATTTTAGTGGAAATATTTCAGGATTTTTCCATCTGGCATGATGTTGGCTGTAGGACTGTTGTGTATTGCTTTTTGATGTTGACATTTTTTGATCTCTAGATTATCTAGACCTTTTATTGTGAAAGAATGTTGAATTTTGTTTATGGATTTTCTTCATCTAATCAAATGGTTTCTGTCTTTGAGTCTGTTTTTTGGTAGATAATGTTTATTGATTTATGTATGTTGAGCCATTCCTGAATCACTGAGATGAAGTCAACTTAATTACAGTGGATTGATTTTTTTTGACGTTTCTTAAATTCAGACACCAAGAAGTATTAGTTTTTTTTCTTTTTTATTGGTTATTTTATTTATTTACATTTCAAATGTTATCCCCCTTCCCAGTTTCCCCTCCACAAACTCTCTATTCCCTTTCCCTCCCCTGCCTCTATTAGGGTGCTTCCCCTCCCCACTCATCCACTCCCGCCTCAGAGCTCTAGCATTCCCCTACACTGGGACATTGAGCCTCCACAAGACTAAGGGGTTCCCCTCCCATTGATTTCAGATAGGCCATTCTCTGCTACATATAAAGCTGGAGCCATGGGTCCCTCCATGTATACACTTTGGTTGGCGGTTTAGCCCCTGGGAACTCTGGGGGGGGGTCTGGTTAGTTATTATTGTTTTTCTTCCTATGGGGTTGCAAACCCTTTCAGCTCCTTCAGGTTAGCCATTAGAAAGTCACAGATGCCAGTGACCCAAGAGGATCCCAGGACCAAACAGGGATGATATTAGACAAAATACCCAACAAAGAGGAGATAGAACCTGTAGAGACTATAACCACTAGATAGACATGGCCCCCAGGGGCCACCTACCCACCTCAAAAATATTAACCCAGAATTATTCCTGTCTAAAGGAAATACAGGGACAAAGAGTGGAGCAGAGACTGAAGGAAAGGCCATCCAGAGACTGCCCCACCTGGGGATCCATCCCATCTGCAGACACCAAACCCAGACAATATTGCTGATGCCAAGAAGTGCTTGCTGACAGGAGTAAGGTCTAGCTGTCTCCTGAGAGGCTCTGCCAAGCCTGACCAATACAGATGCAGATGCATGCAGCCAAACATTGGACTTAGTGTGGCGACTCCTATGAAGTATCAGTTTTATTTCTCAGTTAAAACTTCTGTTAAATTCTGAAATTCATCTGAAATCGACTACCTACATTTTAATCATTTCACTCTCATTGCTTGTGATGGGTCTGTTTGATTTTTCTTTCTTCTGGGTTAACTTTGATAGTAAATATGTATTGAGAAGTTAATCTAAGTTTTAGGTTTTCCAATTTAGGTTTTGCTTTGATTTAATTGTAACTGTGCTCTGTCTCTTTCTCCTTAGAATGAGAAAGTCTATGACTTATTATTTTACAAGCACCCACAGTTGAGAGACTGAATATTTTGAAGAGATCTTTTGTATGTATTAAATATTTAATATTTTTGAATATTGAACATTTAATATTTGTATGTATTGAATATTTAATATTTTGTATGTATTGAAGAGATCTTTTAATGTATTTGAATATTTAAAGACTACAGTACTTCTAATATTATTTGTGCTTTATATTGTGGTGCTAATATTAATATGAGACATTGGAGTTGAACATTTACAGTTAAAAAGTGTTGGGTCTGTGTGTCAAGTTCATAAAGGGTCAATTATCCTTGTCATGTTATTTTGTCAAGGTGACATCACTAGAGTTATATGGGAAAAAGAACCTCAGTTGAACTAATGTCTTCATTCAGACTGCTTGTTGGCAACAGTGTAGAGAATTTTCTTGATTAACAATTGATGTGGAAGGGTCCAGTCCATTTGGGTGATATCATTCCTTGGAAGGTGGTCTTGGGATTTATAAAAAAGAAAGTCAAGGAAGCCAAGAGGATCAACCTAGCAGCATTCCTCTGTCTTGGGTTCCTATCCTGAGTTCTCTCAGTGATTGAGTGAACCTTAAAGTTGCAACCTGAAATAAACTCTTTCCCCAAGCTCCTTTTGTTCATGGCGCTTTATCACAGAAACAAATAATTAAGACAAGACCTCATGGGCTTGAAATTCTCCATTGAATTTAGTATTTACTCTGATAGGCCTGCCCCCTCCTCCCTCCCTCCCCGTCTAAAGATTTATTTATTTTATGTATGTGAGTACTCTTGCTGTCCCTGTCACTATTTTCAGACACACCAGAAGAGGGCATGGTGCTGCTGGGAATTGAACTCAGGACCTCTGGAGGAGCAGTCACTACTTTTTAAAAATTTGATGTTTTATTTATTTACATTTCAAATGTTATCTCCACCCTCTTGTTCTTTCTCTCTTGCAGCTACATACTGTTTCTTTGTTCTGAACATTTAGTGTATTGTCTTTTATAGAAAGTGTGAATTTCTTTATATTTGTTGGTTTAGTATCATTTATGCTTTTTGCACTTGGAAAAGCATCTCTATCTATATTTCCGACACATTCTAAGATTTTGTTGAAAATATTTTCTGTGCTTTTCATCTGGATTTCTTCTTATATATTTATGTTTCATCGATGTGGCCTTTATGTTGCCTTAAGAGTTCTTGCATATTCCACTCATATTTTTTTATTTGACTGGATGATGCAATTCCTCTACCTTATTTTCAAGCCCTGATATTCTGTCTTCTATTCGGTCTATTTTATTGGTGATATTTTCAGTGATCTTTTTATTTGATTTTCTAATTTTTTATTTAAATTTTTATTTTTCTTTGTGTTTTATGCGGAATTTCCATCTCTTTACAAAATTCTACTTGTATGTCCTGAATTGTCTGCCTTTAAAATAATAAAACAGTTGAATAAAATTTCAACTGTTTCCATTCTCTTGGCCTTCGTTCCAGCATTTGTTAATACCCCTTTTAAGTTTCTTGAGCATATTTGTAACTTCTATTTTGAATCTATTATCTTTTATGTCATGTAAGTTACATTTTTTGGAGAATATTATTATAGTGATACTATTTTTTCGAGGAGACATAGTCTTTTTTTCATATGTTGTATATGTGCACTTGGATCTGACGATTTTGAATTACATCATTGGCTATGTATTTTGGTATGGATATCTGTCTTATTTTTTTGTTGTTGTTGTTGAGTGAAAATTTGGATTCTTATTTACTGTTAACCCAAATTGGTGGGTTTTGGATCAGCTGGGTAGTACTTGAGATTCAGTCTTTGGACCACACTTAGTGATGATGTAGAAGTCAGTATTAGTAGTGGTCCTAGCTCAGACAGACACAGGTGCAGCTTCTGACCAACCAAAACCCCTTCGTGATCTAGCAGATTCTCACTGCAACTGCTCAGAAGTTGAGGCTGGAGTATAAGAGAGCAAAAGAGAGGTGTGGGGAGGAGATGGAGAGAGTCATCAGTGAGGTGCAGAGATGCTCAGCAGTTCTTAAGTGTTATAGTGTTAGAGTATCAATGGGTAGGAGAAAGGAAGGGATCCCTTGTGATGGGCCAAGGGCTGAGTTACAGGTTCTCAGATGGCAAGTGCATAAAGTCAGAGTAGGTGGGATGATAGGATGCTACTGGTAGAATGCCTAAATGGCTTGGTCCACAGGTCCTTCAGGTAGTGGGAATTGAGGTGGTACTACCCGTGGAATTCACAAGTCACTCAGCATGCAGGTTTTCAGTCCCATATTCACTAATTTAAAGTATGTATATACTGTTGCCTTGAGCTTGTTCTCCATCCTCAAAATTCATTTTTCTTTCTGGCCTTGTCTTTCTGTTATTTTTAATTGATTTTTTTTCCAGAAATTCAGCATGATTTTTCTTGTGTATATATTTCTTATATATATTATATAAAGTATATATAATATATACTATACATTATAGTATATATATATATATACACAAAACTACTAAATATGTATATTGTAGTTTTTGTCAATGTTTTTCACTTTTAAAATACTTTATCATTTGATAATCTCATACTATTATCTTAATACATTCACTTCCACAATTCCTTCCTTTACCACTCAAACAACTCATCCATTCCCAACAAACTTCAACATTACTTTTTTTCTCTTCTGCCCCCATCAAGTTGAATTGATGTTGCACAGCCTAGTCTTGGAATTGAGGCCTGATGTGGTCAGCCAGCAGAAGTTACATCATTAAAAAAAAATCAAGATTTCCCCTTTTCAGGCAGCCATCAGATGTTAATAGCTTCTAAGCTAATCGGAGGCTTATATGTCCACCTTTCTTGTTCTATGTTGAAATTCTGACTATCTGGGTACCACACAAATCTTGTGCATGCTGTCATAATTGATGTCTGCTTTTAATTATTTTCCCTAAAATAACTAAGCATTGAGTGTACATTAGAAACTTTCTTTACAAGGTCCTAAATTAATTCTCTTAATCACCTGCTTTGTAAGTCCTTTACATGATGTATGATCTTCTTTAAAACCAGAACCCTGAAATATTTTGCTGAAATTTTGGCCATTTTATTAACTTTGCTTTCTGATATTGAGATGTTGACAGTTTGTGAGGATGTCATAATAGCATGCCATCTCATCTTAATTTGTTGTGTTTTGTGTGGTTTTTGGTATGTATGTGTCGTTTCTTTACCTTTCCCTGCCGTTTGTGTATTTTATTTCCCACAAGTTATTTTCATTACTCTTATATTTATGTTCAGTAAAGGAGGAACAACACTGACTATAGTAACAAATATAACTGCTTGTTTGGGATTGTATTTTACTTATAGCATCTTTCCTTTCCCTTTCCTCTATCCAAATCCTTCCATCTACCCTCCCTACTCTGTTTCAAATTCGTGGCCTCTTTTTAAAATCAATTATTGCATATATATATATATATATATATATATATATATATATATATATATATATTCCAAAATATAGCCTTTTGAGTCCATATAATGTTACTGTATGCTTGTTTTCAGGGTTGACCATTTGGTCCTGGACAACCAAATAGTATGCTTTTCTCTGGAAGGGCCATTTTTCCCCCTAACTTTACTCAGTTTCTTAAGAGTTATTTATGTAGGGTTGAGACTTCATGTAATCTTTTCTATTATAATTTGGAGTCTTCATTGGCATGTTCCTAGTTCAAGCCACATTTAGGCAGGCATATTAGTAGCACTTTTAAAGGTGTAGCTTCTGATGTTACCAGGATACACAATTTCACAGGAAACTCCTGGATCCTTTAGCCCTTATAATCTTTCTGCTCACTTTTCCACATTGTTCCGAGTCTTAGGTGCAAACAAGTTTTGTAGATGTTGTAGTTGTAGAACCCAATATCAGTGTGAAGACTACACTTGTCTATAGATATAAGGACAAATGTTTACAGATTGTTGTCAGGGATTCTGCTGTTTCAGTAAAAATTAGTGGTTGTAGATTCTCTTCCAATAACTATAAACACACTAGCAGTGAGTAGTAATCAATGTTTCAAGGACCAACCACGGTAACCCTCTTGTTGAGCATGGTAACCCTCTTGTTAAGTCCAATTAGAGAACTATTGGTTACTACCAAGGTATGTGTAGTCACTACTGCACCTTTAGGGCTATAATTCTATGCTGATCATTGGTGTGGTTCATGGTTGTCATAGCCAGTAGAACTATTGTAGTCTTCCTCTGGAAGACTGCATGGTGTCTTCTGCAATAGGGACTTACCTTCCACCTCTGGAGAGTAACCAAGGACAACAGCAATAGACTGTGTGCTTGGGAAGCCACTTGGACAGGCCTGGCCAACATTCTAAAGAGGGATTTCATATCTAGTATTGAGATTTTTATTAGGTGATTTTTGGCTCTTGGAGGTAGTGCCATCAGCTTAGATTGAAAAAGTTCATTAAAACTACATGTATATATTTATGCACT